>NC_052149.1:186469180-186768444 GCF_902713615.1 Scyliorhinus canicula | reverse complement strand
TGTGTGTTTAGGTGTGTGGGATCACTCTGTGTGTTTAGGTGTGTGGGATCACTCTGTGTGTTAGGTGTGTGGGATCACTCTGTGTGTTTAGGTGTGTTTGATCACTCTGTGTGTTTAGGTGTTGTGGGATCACTCTGTGTGTTTAGGTGTGTGGGATCGCTCTGTGTGTTTAGGTGTGTGGGATCGCTCTGTGTGTTTAGGTGTGTGGGATCGCTCTGTGTGTTTAGGTATGTGGGATCCCTCTGTGTGTTTAGGTGTGTGGGATCGCTTCTGTGTGTTTAGGTGTGTGGGATCGCTCTGTGTGTTAGGTGTGTGGGATCGCTCCGTGTGTTTAGGTGTGTGGGCTCACTCTGTGGTTAGGTGTGTGGGCTCACTCGTGTGTTTAGGTGATTGGGATCACTCTGTGTGTTTAGGTGTGTGGGATCACTCTGTGGTTTATGTGGATCACTCTGTGTGTTTAGGTGTGTGGGATCACTCTGTGTGTTTAGGTGTGTGGGATCACTCTGTGTGTTTAGGTGTGTGGGATCGCTCTGTGTGTTTAGGTGTGTGGGATCACTCTGTGTGTTTAGGTGTGTGGGGTCGCTCTGTGTGTGGGATCACTCTGTGTGTTTAGGTGTGTGGGATCACTCTGTGTGTTTAGGTGTGTGGTATCACTCTGTGTGTTTAGGTGTGTGGGATCGCTCTGTGGTTTTAGGTGTGTGGGAATCGCTCTTGTGTTATTTGGTGTGTGGGATCACTCTGTGTGTTTAGGTGTGTGGGATCACTCTGTGTGTTTAGGTGTGTGGGGTCGCTCTGTGTGTTTTAGGTGTGTGAGATCCCATCTGTGTGTTTAGGTGTGTGAGATCACTCTGTGTGTTTAGGGTGTGTGGGATCACTCTGTGTGTTAGTGTGTGGGGATCGCTCTGTGTGTTTAGTGTGTGTGAGATCACTCTGTGTGTTTAGGTGTGTGGGATCACTCTGTGTGTTTAGGTGTGTGGGATCGCTCTGTGTGTTTAGGTGTGTGGGGATCGCTCTGTGTGTTTAGGTGTGTGAGATCACTCTGTGTGTTTAGGTGTGTGGGATCACTCTGTGTGTTTAGGTGTGTGGGGTCACTCTGTGTGTTTAGGTGTGTGGGATCACTCTGTGTGTTTAGGTGTGTGGGGTCACTCTGTGTGTTTAGGTGTGTGGGGTCGCTCTGTGTGGTAGGTGTGTGGGATCACTCTGTGTGTTTAGGTGTGTGGGGTCACTCTGTGTGTTTAGGTGTGTGGGGTCGCTCTGTGTGTTTAGGTGTGTGGGATCGCTCTGTGTGTTTAGGTGTGTGGGATCGCTCTGTGTGTTTAGGTGTGTGGGATCACCTGTGCGTTTAGGTGTGTGGGATCGCTCTGTGTGTTAGGTGTGTGGGATCACTCTGTGTGTTTAGGTGTGTGGGGTCGCTCTGTGTGTTTAGGTGTGTGGGGTCACTCTGTGTGTTAGGTGTGTGGGATCCTCTGTGTGTTTAGGTGTGTGGGATCACTCTGTGTGTTTAGGTGTGTGGGATCGCTCTGTGTGTTTAGGTGTGTGGGATCACTCTGTGTGTTTAGGTGTGTGGGATCGCTCTGTGTGTTTAGGTGTGTGGGATCGCTCTGTGTGTTTAGGTGTGTGGGATCGCTCTGTGTGTTATTTGGTGTGTGGGATCACTCTGTGTGTTTAGGTGTGTGGGATCGCTCTGTGTGTTTAGGTGTGTGGGATCACTCTGTGTGTTTAGGTGTGTGGATCACTCTGTGTTTAGGTGTGTGGGATCGCTCTGTGTGTTTAGGTGTGTGGGATCACTCTGTGTGTTTAGGTGTGTGGGATCGCTCTGTGTGTTTAGGTGTGTGGGGTCACTGTGTGTTTAGGTGTGTGGGATCACTCTGTGTGTTTAGGTGTGTGGGATCACTCGTGTGTTTAGGTGTGTGGGATCACTCTGTGTGTTTAGGTGTGTGGGATCACTCTGTGTGTTTAGGTGTGTGGGATCACTCTGTGTGTTTAGGTGTGTGGGATCGCTCTGTGTGTTTAGGTGTGTGGGATCGCTCTGTGTGTTTAGGTGTGTGGGATCGCTCTATGTGTTTAGGTGTGTGGGGATCGCTCTGTGTGTTTAGGTGTGTGGGATCGCTCTATGTGTTAGGTGTGTGGGATCGCTCTGTGTGTTTAGGTGTGTGGGATCGCTCTGTGTGTTTAGGTGTGTGGGATCACTCTGTGTGTTTAGGTGTGTGGGATCGCTCTGTGTGTTTAGGTGTGTGGGATCGCTCTGTGTGTTTAGGTGTGTGGGATCACTCTGTGTGTTTAGGTGTGTGGGATCGCTCTGTGTGTTTAGGTGTGTGGGATCACTCTGTGTGTTTAGGTGTGTGGGATCGCTCTGTGTTATTTGGTGTGTGGGATCACTCTGTGTGTTTAGGTGTGTGGGATCGCTCTGTGTGTTTAGGTGTGTGGGATCGCTCTGTGTGTGTAGATGTGTGGGATCACTCTGTGTGTTTAGATGTGTGGGATCACTCTGTGTGTTTAGGTGTGTGGGATCACTCTGTGTGTTTAGGTGTGTGGGGTCGCTCTGTGTGTTTAGGTGTGTGGGGTCGCTCTGTGTGTTTAGGTGTGTGGGATCGCTCTGTGTGTTTAGGTGTGTGGGATCACTCTGTGTGTTTAGGTGTGTGGGATCACTCTGTGTGTTTAGGTGTGTGGGATCACTCTGTGTGTTTAGGTGTGTGGGATCACTCTGTGTGTGTAGGTGTGTGGGATCACTCTGTGTGTTTAGGTGTGTGGGATCACTCTGTGTGTTTAGGTGTGTGGGGTCGCTCTGTGTGTTTAGGTGTGTGGGATCACTCTGTGTGTTTAGGTGTGTGGGATCACTCTGTGTGTTTAGGTGTGTGGGATCACTCTGTGTGTGTAGGTGTGTGGGATCGCTCTGTGTGTTTAGGTGTGTGGGATCACTCTGTGTGTGTAGGTGTGTGGGATCACTCTGTGTGTTTAGGTGTGTGGGATCACTCTGTGTGTGTAGGTGTGTGGGATCACTCTGTGTGTGTAGGTGTGTGGGGTCGCTCTGTGTGTTTAGGTGTGTGGGATCACTCTGTGTGTGTAGGTGTGTGGGATCACTCTGTGTGTGTAGGTGTGTGGGATCACTCTGTGTGTTTAGGTGTGTGGGATCACTCTGTGTGTTTAGGTGTGTGGGATCGCTCTGTGTGTTTAGGTGTGTGGGATCGCTCTGTGTGTTTAGGTGTGTGGGATCACTCTGTGTGTGTAGGTGTGTGGGATCACTCTGTGTGTGAAGATGTGTGGGATCGCTCTGTGTGTTTAGGTGTGTGGGATCGCTCTGTGTGTTTAGGTGTGTGGGATCACTCTGTGTGTTTAGGTGTGTGGGATCACTCTGTGTGTGTAGGTGTGTGGGATCGCTCTGTGTGTTTAGGTGTGTGGGATCGCTCTGTGTGTTTAGGTGTGTGGGATCACTCTGTGTGTTTAGGTGTGTGGGATCACTCTGTGTGTTTAGGTGTGTGGGATCACTCTGTGTGTTTAGGTGTGTGGGATCACTCTGTGTGTTTAGGTGTGTGGGATCACTCTGTGTGTTTAGGTGTGTGGGATCGCTCTGTGTTATTTGGTGTGTGGGATCACTCTGTGTGTTTAGGTGTGTGGGATCACTCTGTGTGTTTTGGTGTGTGGGATCACTCTGTGTGTTTAGGTGTGTGGGGATCACTCTGTGTGTTTAGGTGTGTGGGATCACTCTGTGTGTTTAGGTGTGTGGGATCACTCTGTGTGTTTAGGTGTGTGGGATCACTCTGTGTGTTTAGGTGTGTGGGATCACTCTGTGTGTTTAGGTGTGTGGGATCGCTCTGTGTGTTTAGGTGTGTGGGATCACTCTGTGCGTTTAGGTGTGTGGGATCACTCTGTGTGTTTAGGTGTGTGGGATCACTCTGTGTGTGTAGGTGTGTGGGATCACTCTGTGTGTGTAGGTGTGTGGAATCACTCTGTGTGTGTAGGTGTGTGGGATCGCTCTGTGTGTTTAGGTGTGTAGGATCACTCTGTGTGTTTAGGTATGTGGGATCACTCTGTGTGTTTAGGTGTGTGGGATCGCTCTGTGTGTTTAGGTGTGTGGGATCACTCTGTGTGTTTAGGTGTGTGGGATCGCTCTGTGTGTGTAGGTGTGTGGGGTCGCTCTGTGTGTTTAGGTGTGTGGGATCGCTCTGTGTGTTTAGGTGTGTGGGATCACTCTGTGTGTTTAGGTGTGTGGGATCACTCTGTGTGTTTAGGTGTGTGGGATCGCTCTGTGTGTTTAGGTGTGTAGGATCACTCTGTGTGTTTAGGTGTGTGGGATCGCTCTGTGTGTTTAGGTGTGTAGGATCACTCTGTGTGTTTAGGTGTGTGGGATCGCTCTGTGTGTTTAGGTGTGTAGGATCACTCTGTGTGTTTAGGTGTGTGGGGTCGCTCTGTGTGTTTAGGTGTGTGGGATCACTCTGTGTGTTTAGGTGTGTAGGATCACTCTGTGTGTTTAGGTGTGTGGGATCGCTCTGTGTGTTTAGGTGTGTGGGATCACTCTGTGTGTTTAGGTGTGTAGGATCACTCTGTGTGTTTAGGTGTGTGGGATCGCTCTGTGTGTTTAGGTGTGTGGGGTCGCTCTGTGTGTTTAGGTGTGTGGGATCACTCTGTGTGTTTAGGTGTGTGGGGTCGCTCTGTGTGTTTAGGTGTGTGGGATCACTCTGTGTGTTTAGGTGTGTGGGATCACTCTGTGTGTTTAGGTGTGTGGGATCACTCTGTGTGTTTAGGTGTGTGGGATCACTCTGTGTGTTTAGGTGTGTGGGATCGCTCTGTGTGTGTAGGTGTGTGGGATCGCTCTGTGTGTGTTTAGGTGTGTGGGATCACTCTGTGTGTTTAGGTGTGTGGGGTCACTCTGTGTGTTTAGGTGTGTGGGATCACTCTGTGTGTTTAGGTGTGTGGGATCGCTCTGTGTGTTTAGGTGTGTGGGATCACTCTGTGTTTAGGGTGTGTGGGATCACTCTGTGTGTTTAGGTGTGTGGGATCACTCTGTGTGTTTAGGTGTGTGGGATCACTCTGTGTGTTTAGGTGTGTGGGATCGCTCTGTGTGTTTAGGTGTGTGGGATCGCTCTGTGTGTTTAGGTGTGTGGGATCGCTCTGTGTGTTTAGGTGTGTGGGATCGCTCTGTGTGTTTAGGTGTGTGGGATCACTCTGTGTGTTTAGGTGTGTGGGATCACTCTGTGTGTTTAGGTGTGGGGTTCACTCTGTGTGTTTAGGTGTGTGGGATCACTCTGTGTGTTTAGGTGTGTGGGGTCACTGTGTGTTTAGGTGTGTGGGATTGCTCTGTGTTATTTGGTGTGTGGGATCGCTCTGTGTGTTTAGGTGTGTGGGATCGCTCTGTGTGTTTAGGTGTGTGGGATCGCTCTGGGTTATTTGATGTGTGGGATCGCTCTGTGTGTTTAGGTGTGTGGGATTGCTCTGTGTTATTTGGTGTGTGGGATCACTCTGTGTGTTTAGGTGTGTGGGATTGCTCTGTGTTATTTGGTGTGTGGGATCACTCTGTGTGTTTAGGTGTGTGGGATCGCTCTGGGTTATTTGGTGTGTGGGATCGCTCTGTGTGTTTAGGTGTGTGGGATCACTCTGTGTTATTTGGTGTGTGGGATCGCTCTGTGTGTTTAGGTGTGTGGGGTCGCTCTGTGTTATTTGGTGTGTGGGATCGCTCTGTGTTTTTAGGTGTGTGGGATCACTCTGTTATTTGGTGTGTGGGATCGCTCTTTTCAACTTTCAACTTAATAGATCTGTTGAATTGGGAGAAAAAGGGCGTTATTGACATAAAAGGAGAGATTACAGGAGGTTGGCTAACTGCCAATGGTCTATTAACCGACAGATGTTGTGTTGGTAAATGGCAGGTGGCAAAGTGTTAGTGAGGCTGGAGTCAGAGAGTGTGGAAGCCAATGCATTGCTTCATTCTTTTTTATTCCCCAAGTTTTTCCAAACATCAGTTCCGATAAAATAGAAACAGTTACCATTTGAAGAAAATCTTTTCTTTTTAAATAACCTGAAGCACACTGCGAGAAACAAACACTTCAACTCTCTGATTGCCACTGCACTTTGAGAACAAATACAGCAGGCTTGCTTAGCGGAACAGATGGGTTGAAAAACCCTTTTAGAGTTTTTCTGCTGGCTCCGGCAGTGAGCGTATCAGTCTTGATTACCGATGATTGAAAACCTTTTGAAAGATTGTGCACATCATATTTCATATATTTTCTTTCCACAGCATCGTGAGGTGGTGGAGTCCTTGTTAGAGGGGTGGAGGAACTGTGCCAATATCTTGCAGGCAGCCACTCCTCCATTCTTTCAGGCCACATTGGCTGTCCCTGCTCTCCTGAAGTTTAAGAACTTGGCGGTGACTTCTTCCAGCATCTCATCCCTCCATTTTGCCCAGCCATTTCTCCACAGAGCTCATGGAGGTGGAAATGGCTGCAGGTCGCATGCATTTTGGCATCCACGTTGGATTGTTGGATGTGGCTTTCCAGGACGTTTGCCAATCTCTCGATGGAGGAGGTTGTGTATGTGCATGACAGAATCACGGTGCCAGTCCTGGCCTGGATGGACTCCTCTGCGTTTAGCTGCGCGCAGCTTGTGAAATCTCTTGTTGGGTGCTCACCTATCTCACACTGTGACACTAGCATCTGCCCCTTGTGGATGAATCGAGAATCACGTCACCTGCCTGAAGCCGAGCACCACCCAGCCTCCACCACAGCCTTCCAAATGTGAGTGACCTCGGCTGTCACTGCCTTAGGGCGGCACGTAACACAGTGGATCGCACTGTTGCCTCACAGCGCCAAACACTCAGATATATGCTTGGGTCACTATCTGTGCAGAGTCTGCACGTTCTCCCCATGTCTGTATGGGTTTCCTCTGGGTGCTCCCGTTTCCTCCCGTAAGTCCCGAAAGACATGCTGTTAGGTGAATTGGACATTCTGAATTCTCCCTCAGTGTACCCGAACAGGCGCCGGAGTATGGCGACTGGGGGATTTTCACAGCAACTTCATTGCAGTGTTAATGTAAGCCTACTTGTAACAATAATAAAGATTATTAAAAGATGCTCAGGCATGTCTGTGCTGTGCTCACCTGATTGTGTCGCCCCACGAACAGCATGTGACTACCAACTGACATGGTCTGCACTGGTGAAGGGCATGAGAGAATGGTGTATTGGACACGGTGAGAGAACGTCCCGCCTGATGTGTTGGGCAGGCTGGGTCGACGTGGACTGCACTTGATGCAGTGTAGCGAGAGACAGACCTCCAACACTTGATAAGATGCACAACGATTTTATTTAACGTCTTAACGACTATACATGTTCAACTGTGGGTTGACACTATACTGACGTGACTGGAGACCTAGTACTAACCTGACCAGACTTACTAGCTACTGCATGATGTTTGCACTGGCTAGCTCGTGGACTCTGACTGTCTCAGTAGCTGGGTCCCGAGAGAGCGGGAAACCTGGTGCCCTCTGGTTTTATAGTGGTAGTGTCCTGTCTGGTGATTGGCTGCTGTGTTCTGTGTGCTTACTGGTCATCCTGTGTGTCAATCACTGCCTGTCTGCACTCCATTATATACATAGATGTATATTATGACATCTCCCCCCTTTTTTTTAGATAATAAATATTAAGGTGCGTATGGATGTGTATATGTGCGTGACTATATACAGAATGTGCTAAAATGAACTTATATACATAGGAAGGTGTCGCTAGTGCGGATATAGGGCAGATGAAACGGTAAAACAATATTTACAGAGGTCAAAACAATGAGGTAACAAGATTACAAAAGTTCAGTCTATAAATTTAGTCTTTGGGTGGGCGACGTATTCTTGTTGATCGCCGCAAGGGTGGATCAGGGGCCGCCTGCACTTGGATAGGCGGGACCGCCGCGAATGTGGTGGTCACAGGGGTTGGCAGGATTGCTGGTAGATCGGTGGTCTCGTGGTAGGGCACGTCCGGAGGAAGCATTGTGGGTGGCAGGGCATTTTGGACAGGTGGCGGGCGTGGAATCTACGCAGCTGCCCGTCAGTTGTGTCATCGTAGCAAGGAGCCATCAGCCATGCGGACTAGGAACGATCTCAGGGCCACTTGCTTGACCACCACAGCTGTGGCTGACCAGCCGCCGCCAGGCAACTGTACACGAACATGATCAGTGGGGACCAGCACGTGTAGATCCGTGGGATGAGCGTCGTATGCTGATTTCTGTTGGGCCCGAGACTGCTGCATTTTTTGTACGACCGTAGGGTGGTCAAGGTCTGGAACATGGATGGCTGGAGACAACCCAGTGGACAGCGGGGTTGCCCTGTATGCCAGCAGTGCCAGGTTGAAGTCAGAGCCTGAGTCTGCAGCCTTGCACAGCAACCTCTTAACAATATGGACCCCTTTTTTGGCCTTCCCGTTTGACTGCGGGTAGTGGGGGCTGGAGGTTACTTGGCGGAAGTTGTATAACCGTGCAAAATCAGACCATTCCTGGCTGTAAAAACAGGGACCGTTGTCACTCATTACCGTGAGCGGTATCCCGTGCCTGGCGAATGTTTCTTTGCAGGCATTAATCACTGCCTTCGACGTGAGGTCGGACAGTTTCACCACTTCTGGGTAACTGGAGAAGTAGTCGACCAGGAGGACATAGTCACGCCCCTTGGCATGGAAAAGGTCGACACTGACTTTGGACCATGTGGAGGTCACTGCCTCATGTTGCTGCAAAGTCTCTTTGGGTTGAGCTAGCTGAAATTTCTGACATGTAGGGCAGTTGAGGACCATGTTGGCAACGTCCTGGCTGATGCCCGGCCAATAGACTGCCTCTCAAGCTCTGCATCGGCATTTCTCGACCCCCAGGTGACCCTCATGGAGTTGGCCGAGCACCATAGCTCGCATGCTCTGAGGAATCAGGATCCTGTCGAGCTTCATGTGGATGCCGTCCACCACCGTCAGGTCATCCTTGATGTTGTAGAACTGGGGACATTGTCCCTTCTGCCAGCCATTTGTAAGGTGCTGCATCACTTGCTGTAGCAGAGGATCCTTGGCCGTTTCCTCACGAATTTGGATGACCCTCTCATCAGAGGCTGGAAGGTTGGTGGCACACAATTGCACCTGCGCGTCGATGTGGCAGATGAAGTCACTTTGTTCACACGGTGTGGTAATGGACCTGGAAAGGGCATCTGCAACAATGAGCTCTTTGCCTGGCGTGTAGACAAGTTCAAAGTCATAGCGGCGTAGCTTGAGAAGGATTCGCTGTAACCGAGGCGTCATGTCATTTAAATCCTTATGGATTATGTGGACTAGTGGCCTGTGGTCCGTCTCTACCATGAATTTTGGCAGGCCATAAACACAGTCGTGAAACTTGTCGATTCCCGTTAGGAGGCCCTGGCATTCCTTCTCAATCTGAGCGTACCGTTGCTCAGTGGGCGTCATGGCTCTGGAGACATACGCAACTGGAGCCCAGGACAAGGAGTCATCCCGTTGGAGGAGCACCGCCCCAATGCCATCCTGGCTTGTGTCAGTGGATATCTTGGTCTCCTAGGTTGGGTCGAAGAATGCCAGAACCGGGGCTGTGGTGAGCTTCGCCCTCAGCTCACGCCATTCCTTTTCATGAGCGGGTAGCCACTGGAATTCCGTCGACTTTTTGACGAGATGGCAGAGGGCTGTGGTGTGGGACGCCATATTGGGAATGAATTTCCCGAGGAAGTTGACAATCCCTAGAAAGTGGAGGACCGCCTTCTTGTCCTCTGGGGTCTTCATGGCGTTGATCGATACCCTCCATCTGTTCCATGATGCGGTGAAATACCCCTGAGGCAGAGATGATGCCAAAAGGCATCCGGTTGTAGCAGTAGCGACTGAACGGGGTATTGAATGTGCACAGATTGCGACTGGATGTGTCCAGCTGTATTTGCCAGAACCCCTTGAAGGCGTCCAGCTTCGTAAAGAATTTGGCATGAGCCATCTCGCTGGTCAACTCTTCTTGTTTTGGTATTGGGTAATGCTCCCGGATGATGTTGCGGTTTAGATCCTTGGGGTCGATGCAGATCCGAAGCTCCCCTGACGGCTTCTTGACGCAGACCATGGAGCTGACCCAGTCCGTGGGTTCTGTGACCTTTGATATGATGCCCTGGTCCTGGAGGTCCTGTAATTGCTGCTTGAAGCGATCCTTGAGGGCTGCCGGCACCCGACGTGGTGCATGAATTACAGGGTTCGGTTTGAGCAGGATTTTGTATCGGTATGGGAGTGTGCCCATTCCGTCGAACATGCTGTGGTACTGTGTGATGATGTCATCAATATCAGCCTGCAAGTTTTCATCAGGTGAGGCCGTTGCCTGTGACGATGACATGTTGTGGACTCGCTGAACCAGGTTCAGGAGTTTGCAGGCCCGAGCACCGAGCAGGGATGCTCTGTCAGGTCCTATGATCTCAAATCGCAGCGTCGCTTTAAGTGACTTATTGGACACTCCGAGTTGGCACAAGCCAGTGGCAGCTATGGCATTGCCATTGTAGTCAAAGAGCTGGCAGGCCGGTGGAAGAATACTTGGTCTGACGTGGATGGTGTCGAGATCGGATTTCAAGATGAGGTTCGCCGATGCGCCGGTATCCAGTTTCAACCGGATGCGAGTCTTGTTAACTATGAGGACAGCAAACCACTCATCGTCGGGATCCACGCTGAGGATCGGGAGGTGCTTCACTATCTTGGAGAAAGGCAGCGCATGCTTCGTAATGATGCCCACCCGGGATGGGGATTAGAGGCACTCAGAATCAGGATCTATTGGGCTGTCGGGATTGGAATCTGGCATGCCTTGCTGTATTGAACGGACACTTCTGTCACGTGGCTGGGATTGCTGGATGTTGGGCAGTGGAGCAGATCTGCAAAGGGCTTCGTGGTGGCCAAGCTTGCCACACTGTAGACACTGTCGTGATTTTGCGGGACATTGCTGCTTTAAATGGGCGGAGCCACAATTCGGACACGTCATGACGCCAACGTCAGCACAGTCCGTGCGCCATCACGCATACGTAGTGCGGTCGAACGATGTACGCACCTGCGCAGGCTGGTCGTCTGTCTCGCTCTCCCCTCGGTCGTGGCGTGCCTGCGCAGGGGCCCAGGAAAAGCGCGCAAAATGGCCACTCTCATCGATACTTATTTTGTGCGTTTGTGCGATAGCCTGCACCCGTTCTGCCTCGTGGGAGGCTAGCTTTGCATTCTCTGCCACCTGATGTGGGAGTACCGATTGTTAGCATGTTCGTGGACAACGCACGTTTCGATGGCGATGGTGAGGGTGAGCTGCTTGACTTTCAGGAGCTGCTGGTGAAGGGAATCGGAGTGGAC
Source organism: Scyliorhinus canicula (assembly GCF_902713615.1). NCBI lineage: Eukaryota > Metazoa > Chordata > Chondrichthyes > Carcharhiniformes > Scyliorhinidae > Scyliorhinus > Scyliorhinus canicula. The sequence continues at coordinate 186,757,136 of NC_052149.1, read as the reverse complement.
CCCGAAAATGATCTGATCCCGGATCATGGAATCAGCTGTCGAGTCATAGTTACATGACTGCTCGAGGATGCGGAGATGGGTCAAAAAGGACTGAAAATGTTCATCCTTACCCTGAGGCCTCTGCTGGAAAACGTACCGTTCAAAGCTCTCATTCACCTCAATGTCGCAGTGGCTGTCGAACTTCAGCAGGACTGTTTTAAATTTTGTCCTGTCTTCGCCTTCAGCGAATGTAAGGGCAGTTGTAGATGTGGATGGCGTGGTCCCCGGCTGTGGAGAGGAATAGTGCGATCTTCCTGGCGTCTGATGCGGCTTCGAGGTTGGTGGCTTCGATATATAGTTGGAACTTTTGTTTGAAGATCTTCCAATTTGCACCGAGGTTGCCGGCGATGCGGAGCTGCGGAGGAGGGCGGACATTTTTTTCATGTCACCGGATGGCTGTTTGCTGGTCAACGTTGATTCACTCAAGGTAGGTCCGTCAAATTGCAGTATCACTCACTGGTACCATGACGTGTTAGGCAGGCTGGGTCGACTGGGTCTACATTTTCCTCACAATCGCCTTCAGAAACGTTGAGCACAAAATACTGTGGATGCTGATAATCAGAAATAAATACAGAAAACACTGGAAACAGTCAGCAGGTCTTGCAGCATCTGCGAACAGAAAAGCAAAATTAATGTTTTAGGTTGATGGTCTTTCATTAGGACTCAGTTTGCAGCCAGACCATTGAAACATGTGGAAAATGAAGCAAATAGGTGGAGTTGTGCAAAAAAAAAAGAAAAGAAATTAAAAATAAGGGAGGAACGGACGTGTAAGATGAATGGACGGATAAGTAAAAATAACAACACTCTCCAACTCACTACTAAATCAACGCAGGAGATCCAGTTAATATATTAGTTTTGGCACCTGTATCATTCCCGGCTGGGTCACTGTCTGTGTGGAGTCTGCACATCCTCCCCCTGTGTGCGTGGGTTTCCTCCGGGTGCTCCGGTTTCCTCCCACAGTCCAAAGATGTGCGGGTTAGGTGGATTGGCCATGCTAAATTGCCCGTTGTGTCCTAATAAAAGTAAGGTTAAGGTTGTTGGGTTAAGGGTATAGGGTGGATACGTGGGTTTGAGTAGGGTGATCATGGCTCGGCACAACATTGAGGGCCGAAGGGCCTGTTCTGTGCTGTACTGTTCTATGTTCTATGTTCTATGTTCTATATATTCCAGTGAAAAACTGTCTGGAAGCATTCCTCTACAGATTTACATGTTAAGATAGCCAAAGGTAGTTGCAACTATTTTACCTGTTATGCTTTCTTGTAATGCTCATAGACATTGATCTAATAATATTTTCAGTTTTGGTCTGGTCGCTGTCCTGTAAACATTCCATTCAACATTAAGGACATTGTTTAAAATACAGAATTTGTAGCATGGAGATGCAACTTCTAACCACATGTTGGTCAAATCCATCAACTTTTTCTATCCGATTTTCAAGTGTCTTAGTTCACTGCTGGCTAGGCAAATGAGTAATTATTTTCGATGTAACATTTTCCTTCATCAATACTTTGTCTCACTGCCTCCTGCCCCTTATTTTTCACTTGCTTATGGGCACCCGGGCACCTTTCCACGCTGCAAGATGCTTTCAAACACTCGGTGCCCTAATCAAAGTCGTACCTGCTTCTCTCTTTGTTTTTTCTGCCTGCGTCATTTCTTCTTGTGTTGCCTTGGTTCCATTTTATTCCTATATTTGTTTCCCTTCTACTGCTGTTTTCCTCACCAACTGACACCTCTCTAAATCTCCCTGCTCTTTCTGTCTGTTCTAATTTTGTTCAATTTAGGGGTCCACCCCCACCCCCGTTGATGATCATTCCCCCCACCAGCCTAAATACTGAGGCTGAGTGGGGAAAAATCCCTTGAACGATCATTAAGTGGAAGGGCTTTAAGTGGGGCAAGGGCAGGCTTCCTGTCTGAGGCCTGATCATCTCAGTGTAAAATCCCAACCAAGTCAGGGCAAATGGGATCTCAGTGTGTAAAGTTTTGGCCATTACTTTTCTACTGGTCTGCTAAGAATCAATATCAGTAGGACAACATTTAGGGGACAATGATCATATTGTAAGGTTTAGGCTAGCTATCGAAAAAGACAAAGACTAATTCACGGTAAGAATAATTAACTGGGGGAAAGCCAACTTCAGTGTGCTAAGAAATGGCCAGGGTTTAAGAAATTGGAGTCAAAAATTGGCAGGAAAAATGCTAGCTGAACAATGGGCGACTTCAAAGCAGAGATAGTTTGGGCACAGTCCAGGTATATTGCCTCGAAAGGGAAAGGTAGGGCAAACAAATACCAAGCTCTCTGGGTGCCAAAAGAAATAGAAATGAAGATGAAGTGTGCTTGTGACTGGTATCAGGCAAGGGCAGCACGGTGGTGCAGTGGTTAGCACTCTGCCTCAGGGCGCCGAGGTCCCTGGTTCAATCCTGTCTCTGGGTCACTGTCCGTGTGGAGTTTGCATATTCTCCCCGTGTTTGCGTGGGTTTCGCCCCCACAACCCAAAGATGTGCAAGCTAGGTGGATTGGCCACGCTAAATTGACCCTTAATTGGAAAAAATGAATTGGGTATTCTAAATTTTTTTAAATTGACAGATATCAGGCAGAAAGTACAATTGAGAATCAGGGTGATTTGGGGGGTTCCAAGGGAAGTTGCAACATAAAATTAGAGAAACAAAGAGGGAGTATGAAGAAGTTGGCAGCTAAGATAAAAGGGAATCTCCAAGGCAGAATTTTACGGCCACTCCTGCTGGCAGTATTTTACAGTCCCGCTGAAGTCAATGGACATTTGAAAGGCTCGCTGCATTTTGTGGCCCCATCACAATGGGGCTGTAAAATCCCACCCCCTGTCTTCTGTAGCTGTACAAATAGCAAAAGGATTTATGCAGAAAGGCAGAGGTCATGGCTGAGGTATTAAACAAATACTTTGCACCTGTCTTTACCAAGGAAGAAGTTGCTACCCAAGCCATGGTGAAGGAAGAGTTAATTCAGACACAATAAGGGTTTAAAATTGGTAAGAAGGAGGTTGAAAGTTGATACGGCACCAGGACCAGATGAAAGGCATCCAAGAATACCTAGGGCAGGGAGGGTGGAAATTGCAGAGGCATTGGCCATAACCTTTCAGTCTTCTTTAGATTGAAGGGTGGTAGCAGTGGATAATTGCAAACGTTATAATAATAATAAATAATAATCTTTATTGTCACAAGTAAGCTTACATTAACACTGCAATGAGGTTACTGTGAAAAGTTACTCCCTTGTTTAAAAATTAGTGTAAAGTTAAGACCAGCAACTGCCAGGCAGTCAGCACATCACTTCAATGGTGGGGAATCGTCTAGAAACAATAATTCAGGATAAAATGAATCGGCACGTGGGCAAATGCAGGTTAATTAAGGAAAGCCAGCATTGGTTTCTTAAGGGAAAATCATGTTATTATATTTAACTGGTTTGCCTGAGTTTTCTGAAGAGGTAACTGAGAGCATTGATGATGTTGATGTGTACATGGACCTCTAAAAGATCTTTTATACAGTGCCGCACAACAGACCTGTGTGCAACGTTATAACCCATGGAATGAAAGCGGCAATAGTAAAATGGATACTAAATTGGCTGAATGACAGGAAATAGAGAGTAGTGGTGAATGGAAATTTTCAGGCTGGAGGAAAGCATGTAGTGGAGTTCCCCAGGGCTCAGTGTTGGGACCGTTGCTTTTTCTGATATAAAATGAATGACGGAGAACTTGGTGCACAGGGCACCATTTCAAATTTTTCTCATGAGAAGTAACTTTTCCTATTGTAACCTGTGAGGAGGATGGTGGAGAACTTCAAAAAGACATAGAAAAGTTGCTTAAAGGAGAAGACAGGTGGCATATGAATGCAGAGAACCAATGGGGAGAAATGTGAAGCTATTCATTTTAGTAGAAAGAACATGGAGGGACAGAATGAAACAGAAAGTTCCTTGGAGAAAGGAAAGATGAGAGGAGATGCGATAGAGGTATTCAAGGTGATGATGAACCCAGCAACCCCACCTAACCTTTTGGACACTAAGGGGCATTTTAGCATGGCCAATCCACCTAATCTGCACTTCTTTGGACTGTGGGAGGAAATTGGAGCAGCCGGAGGGCACCCATGCAGACACGGGAGAAAGTGCAAACTCCACACAGTCACCAGAAGCCGGAATCGAACCTGGGCCTCTTGTGCTGTGAGGCAGCAGTGCTCACCACTCATATATATCTTGCTCCAGTCCGAAAAACTATCATGCATCACAATTCTGTTTCCTGTCACTCAGCCAACTTTATACTCATGCTGCCACTTTCCCTTTCATTCTATGGGCGTCAAGATTTCCAGAAAGTCTATAACATAAGAAATAAGAGCAGGAGACATCTCCTCCACCATGCAATGTGGTCATGCCTGATCTTGTGCTTCAACTCCACTTTCCTATCTGCTCTTGATATTCGTTTCTTCTCCGAGCAACCAAACATCAGTCTATATCAGCCTTTAATGTATTGAATTAAAGTGTATCCACAATCCTCTTGGGTAGAGAATTTGACAACTCTTTGTCTGAAGTGATTTCTCTTCATTTCAGTCCTAAATGATCGACTCCTGACCTTGAAACTGCTCCCTTGTTCCAGATTCCTCGCCGGGGAGAAAAAAACACCTCAGTATCTACTCTGTCAAGCCCTTAATAATCTCAAATATTTCAATGAGATCAACTCTTATTCTTCCCAACTCCAGAGAATATAGACCCAACTTTCAAAGCCATTCATTGTAGGACAATTTTCTCATCCCAGGGATCAATCTAGTGAACGGTGGCTTACTGCCTCCAGGGCAAGTATATCCTTCCTTAAATCTGGGCACCAAAATTGTACTCAGTATTACTTGTGTGATCTCGCCAAAACCCCGTTTGTTGAAGCAGGACATTTTTATTCTTCTACTCTTTGCATTGAAGGCTAGAAGACCTTCATAATTTTGTAATTGTTTGCTGTACTTGCATGTAGATGTTTTGTGTACCTTGTACAAGCAAAACTAAGTATCTCTGAAAATCGGCATTTGTAAGTTCAGCTGTGTTGCGTGGACTTGACTGTGGCTGTACTCCTCTGAGGAACCACAAATCTCCCCACCATTTGGAACAAATAAACAGTTGGAGAGCGAGATACACTCAGGCGACTCCTGCACGATATTCGTGGTTCCACTTCACTGCTTTGTGATTATCCATTCCATCTCTTCCCAGATGCTGCATAGTGACCACATCCAGAAACATGCTATCCATGAAACTCAGTCTTGTGGATGTATCACTGTGACCCTAGTTGCTATTGAAGATACTCCAGCTGACTACACTTCCTATACATGTCCTGGGATTTCCATGTGCAGCGGGATGTTTCCTGCCACACCTCTATTAATTGTACAGCTAGCTAAATGTATCAGAAATAAAAACTAAGACTTAAAAATAAACTTAAGATTTAAAATCCAATTTAATTACTCCGTTCTTTATTTTTGATCTTAAATCTTTATGGCAGTAGCACTCACACTTTATCCTGACCCACAAGCATTTTTTACAATTAGTTTGTAATAGTTATGTGTTTGGAAATACATTCTTGCTGCTTCTGCGTCACGTGATATGTAGTGACGTCTGCAGAGTGCATGGTCTTTGGGCAGATCACCATCTTGATTGTATGAGCAGCACCTTTAATCGTGTTTTACAAGAATCCAGAATGTGTGCACCTACATGCCTTTTTGCGGCAACAAAGAAATATAACACATACCAACATCAGGTAAGATACCAATAACAAATGGATAATGTTATGCACTTTAATTATTAGGTATATTATCAATGTGAAATCCAGCTAATACGAGGAAATTAAAGATGCACTGAATCAATGAGCATTGTATTATTTGACACTGGAATATTTTATTTAATATGCAGTAACCCCCTTTCCAGAATAACAAAGGCAAAACTGAAAATAATTAGTCGACGATGATGTCTGTTAATGCATTTGTGAAATGTAATAGGCACCTTTTCAAGTTCGAACCTATAATTTTGTTAATTTTCTTCTGGGAAAATCTGAGAACAACTTGAATATTTTATTTTGTTCCCAAATATTATACAGCAATAGATTCACTTATTTTTAGAATATATTTTACTTGTGTGAATTATTTTTGTTGCATATTATTTGTTTTAAGCTGTAGTGTCCCATTTTATATTTTTAGACTCTCGTCAGTTTCTCTGTTGGTCCATTAAATCAGGATGCTGACAGGCTGCCAGTATCATTATTTTTCACCTTAAGCGACAACGGTATGAAAACTAGCTGAAATACAGGAAAAGGGATCGCCATTGATTTGATTGAGGGCACAATTACCTTGTCTTTTTGTCAGGGGTTTGGTAGAGTAGTACATCATTCCCAGTGTTAAGGAGCACTTGAATGAAGGTGACAGACAGACACTGAAGATAATATTAATGCTTATTTCTGGGTGAAAACAGACAATAGTAAATTGCTGGTCAACTTGACGCCGCTCCTGATTTTTCTTTCTTCTGAATTCAAAGATTAAAAAATGTAAAAGATCAGGAAATCTAAAGTGGGCTTCTGACTTGCTGTCATCCATTCTGTCGAAGGCATGAGAAATAGAAGCAGGAGTAGATCGTTCAGCCCATCAAGCGTCTTCCACCATTTAGTAAGGTCATGGCTGATCTCTCTCAACTCTACTTTCTATCCAATCCCCATATTCCTTGATTCCTTTTGGATTCAAAAATCTGTTGATCTCTGTATTGAATATCCTCAACAACGGAGTATACGTTGGCTTAAAGAGGTGGAAAACAAAGTTCTGAGTGAAGGCATGGCCCTCACATCTCAGTCCTAAACAGCCGACCCCTTATTCTGAGACCATGGTCCTGTGTTATAGACTCTTCAATTCGGCAAATATTCTCCACACATCTACCCAGCCAAAACCCCTCAAGAATGTTGTATGTTCCAATGAAAGTACCTCCCATATTTCTAAACACTAGGGACTACATGCCTCATGTGGTCAATCTCCCCTCACAGGTGTCCAGTAGGGTCGCCAGCTCTGCGTCCGCAAACTGTGGTGCCGCTCTTCGTGCTGCCATCTTGTTGGCTGGGATGAGTGTATGTGGGGAGCTGCACCTTGTCAGCCTCTTGAGTGGCAATCCCGACCCCAGCTAATCAGACACCATTTTTCATTGGAATCAATCGTGTTCCACGTAGCACCGGTGCTAGCCTATTAACTGATCAGGAATTGTTATGGGACCTCCGCCAATTTAGTCATCGTGGAAGTCCACCGAATCAGTCCCGGTGTTTACACCAAGTTACTGAAATGGAAAATCCCTCCCATTGACTGTGGTGTCTAGGGATCCAATTTCTGCCAATGACAAAAATATTCTATCCTTATGCAAAGAAAATGTGGAGTCACAAATTAATGCCACAATTCACTTCAGAATGTCTTACTCTACAATGCACCAGAGTCCCTCTGCCATAGATATACCATTGCAGGAGCAGAAGTGGCCAGGAAAACCTAGGACAAAATTTAACCAGAGGTCGCAGAGTCCTGTATCAGCGCAGAAAATCCATTCAAAATATGATATCCTATTCAATCAGATTCTCCAGCTCTCGAGCGGCAAAAATGTTCAAAGTATATATTTGATGAATAGAGCAAGATTAATTATGTATGACAGGAACAAAATTGAAGCATATTGAGCACAAAGAATCCAGCCGAAGAAATCAGAACAAAAACTTAAAATGGCCAAAACAATTTAACACTGGTATAGAAAAGCAATTGCATTCTGAATTGATTTTAACACATACGATTTTTGTATCAAAAAGTTTCCCTGACAAAAATAGAATGCTGCTTGATTCCAACACTTAAGGAATAAACATTTAAAACATTGTGATATGTGACATGGATAAAGTAAATAATACAAATTTTAAAGTAATCTCCTCATTCCTCTGTAAATCCTTTTTCCATTAGTGAGATCATTCTCAATGGTGTGCCACAGAAAAGATAAAACTCTTCAAAAAGATTGCATCACAGTTTTGACTTATAGTTTTGGACAATTTGTCTGATGTAAATTACCGACAGCCTTTTCTTTTGAAATCCTTATTACCTTACTGCCAATAAACAGGGTTCCTTGTGTATCCTATTAAATGATTATTCAATTCTGCCATTATTTTTAGGGTGTTTCGAAGACTTGAGTATAAATGTTACAAGATCCATGTGGATTCTGTACTTGAGAAACACACAGATGTGATCGACAATTGTTACAATCCCAGCTGATGTTACTACTGGACAAGTCAGATCCCAGAGTGAAACCTGGCTCGAAAGATGCTAACTTGCATTTTTTTTTTACAAACCTTGGATGTAACCTAGGGGCTGGTTTAGCACACTGGGCTAAATCGCTGGCTTTTAAAGCAGACCAAGGCAGGCCAGCAGCACGGTTCAATTACCGTACCAGCCTCCCCGAACAGGCGCCGGCGACTTGGGGCTTTTCACAGTAACTTCATTGAAGCCTACTCGTGACAATAAGCAATTTTCATTTCATTTTCATGTAGGATGCTGAACAAATTCACAGAAGTCTGCTTGTGAATGTTGAAGACAAAGAATTAAATATTTATCAAACAAGAAAAATGAGCTATATTATGACAGATAATCAGGTTGGAAAGATCTGGGCCAGGATTCTCCGAAATCCCACTCAAGTGTTGACGCCGGTGTCAAAACCAGCGCAAGCAAAACCGTGTCAGCGGGTCTCCAGGCCCCAGCATTCACCCCTTCCTATGGGGCTAGAATGGTGCCTAGAGCTGTGCGTTGCTCTGGAGCTGAAAGCCAGCCTGCCACAGCCGGCGCAGGTCCGCGTATGCACATGCCACGGCCGGCGTGGGTCTGTGCATGCGCACTACAGCTGTTTCCGCACTGGCCCCCAGGGCATATGGTGGAGCTATACAGGGGCCCTCAGTGCGGAAGAACATAGCTCCCCCCCCCCCCTGGAATAAGCCCGCCCGCCGATCGGTTGTTCCCGATCGCGGGCCTGGCCACCATGGAGGCCCTCACCCCCCGAAGTCGGCTCCCCCCGGCCCCCCACCAGGATGGTCCCTGCAGCTAGAATGTCGAGGTCCCACCGTTATGGGAGCGGTATTTTCAGAACCCCAAAATGTATCATGGAGTTCAACCAGCCTCTCCCTTTAATGTATTGTTGTTTTTGAAGCACACGGCTTGGTCTCCAGGTGTGGTATTACAATTATGGACACGTGGGTTTTTAAACACAAAACAAGGTTTATTCCATGAATTCAACTTAACCTTTTTAAATAAACATTGGATCCCTAACACCCCTTACTTCAAAGATAACCCCGAAAATAATACAACACTATATAATCACTCAAAATGTTCCTTCAAACCTCCAAAAGACTTAACACCTTTAAACAGAAACACATCAGGTTAAACACATTACCATTATAAGTTTAAATCACCCAAATGATTCAGAGATAGTCTTTCCTGGTAGAGAACGCAGCAGATCCAGCTTACTGCAAACACAGACACACCCGAGCTCTTTTCCTCAAAATTGAAACCAAAACACTGCAAAATGGCTGAGCTAAAAACCCAGCTCCGCACACACTATCACTTCAGTAATATGAGCTGCTGCATTTCTTAAACGTACATTGCTTAAACATCCATTTCCTAAAGGTACTCTTACATGTCAATACGCAAACAACGCCAGCGGAACTCAGCGTGCACTCAGCCGGTCGAACGCGGAGAATCCCCGGGCGGACCACTTTCAGCAGCCCTTGACTGGTGCTATGGCGACCGCGCCAGTGTGATTGCCGCCGATTCCCCGGTACCTGGAGAACTAGCGGCCCGGCGTCGGAGCGGCGTGGCGGGGTTCACGTGCGCCCCCCCCCGGCGATTCTCCACCTGGCCCGGGATCGGAGAATCCCCACCCTGAATACAAAGACAAGAAAATAATTCAAATATTCACGATTCCTTCACACCAGCTATATCTTAACAGACACATAAAAATTTGGAAAGATATAATAATTTACCCTGACCAGGATTTTACTGCCCTATCCTGGTGTGTCTCTCCGGGCAGATGCGGCGGCCATTTAAATTTCCTTTTCCCTCGGCGGCGCCGTAATTTCCAACTGGTCAGGAGGGGCCATATAATCCTAACCCATATCTGCCTTATACTCTGATATTCAATCCATGTGAACCAGCTGGTGAACTGTGTTTAGACACAACACATTCCAAAGTAAGTGACAGATGCAGATTCTATGGATTGCGCAGAAGCCAATCCAGTCTCATTGAAACTCTGTCTTTCCCACAAGGGTTTACAATTTCCACATTTGACGAACTGACCTTGGTTTTCTCTCCAAACATTGCTCTTATACGGATGGCTGCAACTAGGATCCAACTCCAGGGTTTCAATCTCACCTTCTGAGAATCATTTCCTCTGGATCTTTGCAAAACGTGAAGCTTCACTTTCCAAGCACACTTTCAGATCTTCGGCCATGCTCCGTAGAACACCACTGCTCCAAAATGGTACCTTTTCCCCTTCCGGCCCGCAGCACGGAGTCACCAAACATCAATTGCCCTCTCGTATCCTCTGGGCTTCTCCCACATCTGCTTCAGTAGCAGACTGCTCTCCACAGCTTTTTCTTTAACTTGCAGCCTTTTTTCCTCAGCTCTTGTTTTTTTATCTTGCCTCAGTTGAATCTATCTCTAATACCTGTCTTTTTGCTGCCTAGGACCTTCTTTTTGGTCCTTTTTCTGCACCACTCTTTGGTTTAGGACCTTCTTTTTGTTGCCTAGGACCTTCTTTTTGGTCCTTTTTCTGCACCACTCTTTGGTTTAGGACCTTCTTTTTGGATTCCCTATGTCCTGCTCCCTGGAATACCTTCTTTCAAATGGCACTCCTGTTCAGGTCACCTTGCCCGCATTTTTGCGCCCTTTCACTTCTCTTTCTTCTGGCGCATGTGAAGGGCCATAAAAAGACTAACTGCATATGTGTGGCCCTTTTCTGGCCAGTGCATGTGCAAAAGGCCGGAGAATTATGTAGAAAAGATGAACTGTGCATATGTGGCTTTTTTCCAGCAGGTGCCAAGATCTGCTGGACTGTGCCTCACAAACTAAACTGAAGGTAAGTATCAGAGTTCATTACTACCTCCCCCTCAGAAGAAAGAAAGCTTCACTATTGTGAAGTTTCCAAGAACTTAACCTCCAACTTATTACATACTTGGAAGATAATCTTTTCATTTTGTTTCACAACTACTCATGTTATATATTACAATTTACAAAGGTTTGACCAAAACATAAATCAATACATATAAAAAGTATGGGTAGCAGAATTCAAACATCATAATATTATCATAACTCAGAGCCTGTCTTTTTTCCTACACCCTTTCTTTGAACTCTGAATAGAACACCAACAATTATCTGGGCCAGAATTTCACATTGGTTGGGTGGGTGGGTGAGTGCCTGATCCAAAAGTGTGTGAAATTGCTCGAGTAGACATCAGGCACATATCCCAATGTAATTGTGTAAATCGTGTGGTATTTCAGTCGCTGGGCATGTGCAGGAGTCAGATGCGTGCCCAAGTTCCAAGGCCCACCGGGAACTATAGTTTCCAAACTACAACCCCCAAACTCAACTGAAGGTAAGTACGTTAGGAAAGCAAAGGTAGTTACAAGGGATTTATATTTATATTGGTAAGCATTAGAAAGTGTGTTGAATTTAATGTTTCTGTGGAAGGAAAACCGATAGTTAGATTCATGCTGGACAAAGGTGTTTGTTTGTGGGGGGGTTGGTTAATCATAGAATCATAGAATTTACAGTGCAGAAGGAGGCCATTCAGCCTATCGAGTCTGCACTGGCCCTTGGAAAGAGCACCCTACCCAAGCCCACACCTCCACCCTATCCCTGTAACCTAGTAACCCCACCTCAACTTTTTGGACACTAAGAGCAATTTATCATGGCCAATCCACCTAACCTGCACATCTATGGACTGTGGGAAGAAACTGGAGCACCCGGAGGAAACCCACGCAGACATGGGAAGAATATGCAGACTCCACACAGACAGTGACCCAAGCCGGGAATCGAACCTGGGACCCCGGAGCTGTGAAGCAACTGTGCTCACCACTGTGCTACCATGCTGCCCATAAAGTTCCAACTGTGATTCTATTGTGCCTGTCGAGTCACTTGTAAAACCTGGACTTGATTTCAGAATGCAAACCGTTCAGGGAAATCATAATTGAGAGAAAATTTTAAGGCGTGTTTTGGGGAATGGAGTTTGGAAATTCTCATGTGCCAATCATCTGGAGGGATTCTAAAGAGACATATACGATCATTCACTTGGGGTTTGGAGTGGGGAGTGTATTTGACCACAGTCATCTTGTGTGCTTGAAAGGTACTTTGTGTTAATTACACCATTTTAGATTACGATGCACTTTGTATCTGTGTTAAACCTAACACCTGTGTGTATTCGTTAAACTAAGGGGGGGAAGTAAAAGCATGATAAAGACCCAGGAAGCTGAATAGTAGGGTGAACGCCAGTTTATTCATGGTCAAAAGAAATCTGCCCATGGCAGTAAATATACACACCGAGTTAGTCTTATTGGGACAACCAAGTTGCCGGTGCCTTCCTGGGCTGGCTTTTATACTAAATTATTATGAGCCCCAGCTGGGCAGTCCTCCGCCTTCGAGCGGGGAAGCTCATATTCCACGTGTCCCACTGAGTGATCAATCTGGGCAACTCCTTGGGCCTCATGGGGGTTAATACACTCCTCCCCCTCGTCTGAAAGATCTCCCTCTGCAACTATCTAAGGAGACCTTCTGTGCCGCTTTGCACATGTTGTGCTTCTGCCAGTAGCGGGTCTGGGTCGGGTGGTATATAGCGATTTGCTGATCGCCATATCTGGGATGACTGCTGGAGGGACACTGCTAGGAGTTTGGCTCTGAACAGAATGTCGTTCTTGAGCGCAGACACTTTGGTGTCCATCTCCGAACCAGAGTCATCATCATCTTGATGGTTTGGGCGTCGGACCAAGGCAGGTTGTAAGCCTTATTAAGGAATGGTGGAGGTACCAATGTCCCTGGCTTGGCATCCTCCAAGATGGACTCTCTTCTTTTAAGGTGGTCGATATGCTCAGCTAAGACCTTCCCTGGGTCTTGTCCTTTACAGGTGTTGGCCCTGTTTTCTACGATATGATTCCCAGAAGTCGAAATTCTGGACATAAACAGTGCCCCTGGTTGAAAAGATCTCCCAGGTGTCCTGTGGTTATAATACGTATTTTGAATATCTTGGGCTGGATTCTCCTCAGCCCTTTGCCGAAACCACGGCCAGCGCAGGGGCAGCGAACCAGTTTCACACCGTAATCAGGCCTGGCATCAGTTCATCGATTCTCTGGTACCCGAAACTCGGCATGACTACGGAGTACTCCGCGTGGCTGGGGGCCCATTGCCAGAGGTCAGCCCAGCGATCCGCCGCTCCCGACCGGCCAAGCTCCCGACGGCGTGAAACTAACCATCTATTGTTGGTTGGAATGCTGGCATGGCTGCTGTGGACTCAGTCCACAGCCATCCCAGTTGGGGGCAGTAGGATCAGACACCGGGGGGAGGCCTTATGGGCGGCCGGGGGTTAGATCCGTGCAGTTTGATGCTCAGGCGCATGGTCGATTGGGGGGGTCTCCTTTCTGTGTATTGCTCCACAGTCCAAGACCGCCATGGAACTCGGCTCGCCCGCTAGAGGCCGCCGCCTTGCGCATGTGCGGACTCCAAACTGGAAGCGCAGAGGCCCATATCCACAGCTAAATTTATGAGATTTACTCCGGGTCCCTGCTAGCCTCCCGCAGGGCATTGAATTAGGTCAACTTTTTTACAGGAATCTCTGGAGTAAAACGCCACCGTTTTTACGCCGGCGTGGGAATTTACTCCCATTTTGGTGGAGAATCCAGTCCCTTTTTGTAGTTTGACCTTTCTGCCCAAGCTTGGGAAAGTCAGTCTTAATCTAATTCGGAGGTGCTGGACCATCAGCAGCATTGCCGGTGCTACCCCTGTCATGTGTCAAGTGGCATGGTCCAATGATGAAATAGGAAGTTCGCCAGTCAAATGCCCAGGGAGTGCGCTTCCGCAGGCCTTGCTTGAATGTTTGTGTCACTCACTGTGTCCAGTCATTTGAGGACATTTGTTACAGGGTGGTCCGGATGGATCTTACCCCGTTTGCGCGCACAAATGTTGAGAACTCCTCGCTCGTAAACGGGGTCCTGTTTATCTGTAACCAGCACCTCTTGTATCCTGCGGGGACTAAACAAGCACCTTAATTTTTCAATAGTGGCTCTCGAGATGATGGAGATCAGCCTGTGTAGATCTAGCCACTTAGAATGGGTGTCCAAAAAGACCAACAACATGGACCTCATGAACGGTCCGGCAAAGTCAGTATGTATCCTCACCCAGGAGCGTCCTGGCCATTGCCAGGGGTGAAGAGAGGCTGAAGGAGGGAGTTTTTGGTGCTCTTGATATGCCTCGTTTCACTACTCGCTCGATGCCGCCATTGATACCTGACTCCTCACCGAATTCTTCATCTTTAAGCCCCTGGGTGCTCACTCTGCAGATCGTGCAGGACCTCATATAGGTTTCCGGTGCCCATCTGAAAAATCTGCTGCCAATTAAAGTAAAGTGTTCACAGACAATCATGGCCCAACAGAATGGGTCTCAGCCCTTGTATGACTGTCTCTTGTCTGTGGGTCACCGGGATCACGGTGGTTCCAATAATGTACAGTGGTTCCCCAATATACGTTACCAATTGAACTTAGCATCGCGCAGGTTCACTCTGGGGTGTCCATTTACCTGCAGGTTGACCTGAATTGCGCCACTTTAGGGACTGCGATTCAGTTCAACTGCATCATGTCTTCCTCTTCAGTGTGGGTCACGTGCCTGGCTTTTGATGATCTCAGCGTCTGTCCAGGACGGCGTGTTCTTTGCCGATTCTGGTGGCCTGGGTTACCACACATTCTGTACCCGCAGGCTTGGCAATGCTGCCTGTCGTCCTCTGGGGAGGTGTGACACTGTTTTTTTTGTGGCCCTTGACTGGTGAATCCAGACGCGGCGCTGCACAGCTGGTTGTTGTTCTGCCCGTGATCTGGTCATTCAGGCACTGCCCTGAGAGGACGGGAGTCATGTAGCATTAAGGATATTTTAGTGCACGGAACCTTGGGGTTCCTGAACCCCCTCCTCCACATTCTCGTGGGACAGGACTAGTTTGATTGCTGTCTTCAAATCAAGCGTAGACTCCGCCAACAGCTTCCTTTGTGTGGCTATGTGACCAGCTGGTCCCTTAACATCCCTGAAAGAGTTGGCCAAACTCACAATGCTCAGCCAGCCTTCGGAGTCTAGTCAAGAAATTCGTTAAGTGGGCGCAGTGGTAGCACTGCAGTCTCACTGCGCCGAGGTCCCAGGTTCGATACCGGCTCTGGGTCACTGTCCGTGTGGAGTTTGCACATTCTCCCCGTGTTGGCGTGGGTTTTGCCCCACAACCCAAAGATATGCAAGCTAGGTGGATTGAACGCGCTAAATTGCCCCTTAATTGGAAAAAATGAAGTGGGTACTCTAAATTTATTGAAAAAAGAAATTTGTAAGTAACTCCCCTGGAGTCTGTGCAGTACAGTTGCATAATCACAGATGGTTTTGAGTCATAATGGTGAGATACCAACTTACCAATTTGCCACAAGATTTGGAATCCGGAGCAGCTGGATCTGTAAGTCTTTTAATTATGCCAAAGGTTGGGGTCCGCCCACAGGCAGTCAATAGGATTACCTTCTGTCGGTCTTCTCCACTGATGCCATAAGCCTGGAAAAAGTACCTCAGTTTCTCAGCATACTTGGCCTGCATCGAAGGCTTCTAACATTCCAAATAGTGGCATTTTTAAAAAGTCTGTCCAACTTGTTGCTGCACGGCAATATCCAGGAGCGGTTGGGAAATCCAGAATCGGAATAATAGTTTATTTTACCTCGTCGCTAGTATAAGGACTCAGGAACCTTAAAGTTAGGGAGAACGCTGGTTTCAGGTGAACGCTGATCACAAGAAATCTACCGATGACAGGAAATACACACATAGAGGAAGTCCCTTTGGGACACGCATCATGCCGGTCCCTTTCCGGGCCGGCCTTTACACAAGATTATTGTCAGCCCCAGCTGGATGGGCCTGTGGGGCGGGGGGGGGGGGGGGGGGGGGGGGATATATGTGGGGATGTGTTTTGTCGGCGATACATGTTGGGGGTGGGGAGAGCCCCCAAGATCCCCATGGTGCGGGCTGGGGGCTATTAGACTGCAACGCTGGCTGGGACACTCTTTAGAGATTGTGTTGCGTTTGAAGCCGATTCCGACTCTCAGAGGTCCTGTCCCCCAGAGTGATGATGTCAACCATGCCCACTGACTTTTTTTGGTCAAGGTGTTCAAGATTCTGTGAGAAAACTGCTAGTCTGTGGAACTGGAGAGTTCTACGCCAGTTTTCTGTGTGAGCCTGACAGTTTGTCAAATTCTGATAAGATTCTGCCCTTTGTGCAATATAAATAAATGTTTAGAAGAAAATTTCAGTTACACAAGGAGACAAAGAAGAAACTAAAGATGAGAGGAAATATGTCCAACCTTGGCAGATGGGATACAGTGAAATATGGCTGTCTGGATATACAAATTGGCTGGCTGAAGGAAGACAGTGAGTGATAGTGGATGGAAAGTATTGTGCCTGGAAGTCGGTGACCAGTGGTGTCCTGCAGGATCTGTTCTGGGATCTCTGCTCTTTGTGGTTTCTATAAATGGCTTGGATGAGGAAGTGGAAGAGTGACTTAGTAGGTTTGCTGATGACACAAAGGTTGGTGGAGTTGTAGATAGTGTCAAGGGCTGTTGCAGGTTACAATAGGACATTGACAGGATGCAGAGCTGGGCTGAGAAGTGGCAGATGGAGTTCAATCTAGATAAATGTGAAGTGATTCATTTTGGAAGGTAGAATTTGAATGCTGAATACAGGGTTAAAGGCAGGATTTTTGGAAGTGTGGAGGAACAGAGGGCTCTTGGGGTCCATGTACATAGATCCCTCAAAGTTGCCACCCAGGTTGATAGGCTTGTTAAGAAGCCGTATGGTGTGTTGGCTTTCATTAACAGGGGATTGAGTTTAAGAGCCGCAAGGTTTTGCTGCAGCTTTATAAAACCCTGGTTAGACCACACTTGGAATATTGTGTCCAGTTCTGGTCGCCTCATTATAGGAAGGATGTGGATTCTTTGGAGAGGGTGCAGAGGAGATTTATCAGGATGCTGCCTGGACTGGAGGGCATGTCTTATGAAGAAAGATTGAGGGAGCTAGGGCTTTTCTCATTGGAGTGAAGAAGGAAGAGAAGTGACTTGATAGAGGTGTAGAAGGTGATGAGAGGCATGGATAGGATGGATAGCCAGAGACTTTTCCACAGGGCGGAAATGGCTGTCACAAGGGGACATGATTTTAACGTGATTGGAGGAAGGTATATGGAGATGTCAGAGGTAGGTTCATTACACAGAAAGTGGTGGGTGTGTGGAATGCACTGCTAGCAGAGGTGGTGGAGTCAGAGTCATTAGGGACATTTAAGCGACTCTTGCGCATGAGCAGTAGTAAATTGAAGGGGTGTAGGTTTGGTTGATCGTAGATTAGGATAAATGGTCAGCACAACATTGTGGGCCAAAGAGCCTGTACTGTGCTGTACTGTTCTATATTCTATGTGTAAAAGAGGTTATGTTGAATTTGTCACTGATGTACATTACGTCTAGTTTTCATTTCCAGTGACTTCCACTGCACTGCATTTTAGCACTATCTCGAACTCTTTAAGCACATTCAACTTAATCATCTGTGCCTTGTTTGCAGACTTGTTGTTGGGAACAGTTGGTACTGTTTGTCAGAACAATGAACAAAGATGCTATTTGCAATAAGGAATGCTGTAAAATGCAAGCTGTAAATTCCACTTCAGCAAAACAGGAACATAAGAAAGGTTATCTATCCTTCCTATCTTTATTCGGGAAATGGGTCATTTGTTGTCTTTTAGCCCGAAGAGAACTTGGTTTGAATTCAAGCCACTCTGAAAGCTGTCTGGCAGCTGTATGGTCCAACATGAAAATCTTTTTGACATTTTGAACTGGACAAAAGCAAATAAAACTACACAATTTAGAACTAGACACAGATTGGCTCTAAGTGGCAAACTCACCAAAAATGTTTTAGGATATCTGGTGTAGAGAATGGAGCCATTTGTATGAGCACTTACAGGGTACTGTCATTGTGCATTAAAGCATCTTCATGTTTTTGAATAAGCAACTTCATAAAAGACAACAACAGCTGGATTCTCGGTTTCAGAGACCATGGGCAGGATTCTCCGTTGGCCGACGCCAAAATTGGGAAAGGCGATTTGGCGGAGAATTGGTTCTGACGACAAAATCATGGCAAGTGCCAATTTGAAGCCAAATTGCAATTCTCCAGCACCTTGACAAAAACTTGGAGAGTGGGGAGAGAGCTGGTCAGGGGCACGGATATGACATTCCAACCCCACAATCCCTCACTCCGCCAATCCCCCCCCCCCCCGGCTCCCGGCCACACCCCCGCCTGCAACTCCATCCGTGATACATACCTGTTGCACTACTGGACGGGCAGTATGGGTTGGCAGTAACAGCGGGTCTGGTCCATTGGATGGAGGATGATGACAACCCGCTCTGCGATAAGCTCTGGTGCCCCGCATCATTTGACAATGTCTGACTCCTGCCCACGGTAGCACTTTCCAGCGTCCACCTAGGTGACCCCTGCATGCGAGCTGGCCATTCTATGGCATGGTCCTATCGGATGCCTGGGGTTGCGGTGGTGGGGGGCGGCCGGGGCTGGGTGGACAGAGGGGGAGCCCGGGCCACCCACAGGACCTACCCATTCTCCCCCCCCCTCCCCCCCCCCACCAACGTCTGCCAATTCCCCCCCCCCCTTCTAGGCCAGCCTAGACCAGTCCACCCCTCACACCATCAGGCAGAGCACCGCGGCAGGTTGTAACGGTGGCAACAGGTGTTTAATATGAACGAATATATACAGATTTGTGCCCTAGCCCCTATAACTAAACTGTGCCCTGCACCCATGCCAACGTAACTGGTGTCTAACTTTCTGGCCTAACGGGCCCTAATGCTACACCAAGGTGGTTCCCCAGACTGTACAGCAGGAGTGGAGGCAGCCTATTGTGATTCCCGCTCTACGACCTGGTTCCCTGTTGGCGGCGTTTTCTGGGGTGACCAGGCTGGGATGGGCCCGGCAGCTGGTCGGGTGCCCTGGGTGGCGTGTGCTGCCCTATTCTGCCCGCTGCCCACCACATGCACCAGGGACAGGAGGGGGGAGTCCGAGGTATTGCCGTGTTCCGGCTCGTCCCCTGCCGGAGTCACCGGCACGAGCCCCATCAACTCCTCCTTCCTCGGGATAGTGACAGCCCCTGTGCTACTCCATGGGACGAGGGGAGCTGTCCCCTGAGACTCCGCCGCCACCTGCCACTGCAAGTCCTGGAGGTCTGCTCCGGTCTCGGCCAGGGTCCGCACACTCAAGGCCATGGAGAACAGGGAGTGGACTATCTCCGTCTGAAACTGTGCCACCTCACACTGCAACAATGCCACCACCTTCTGGGTTTGTGTCGCATTAGCCAGTGTCTGTACCATCTCCCTCTGGGACTGCACCTGCGCAATGCCACTGACGTTCCGCTGTGACTAGGCCACGCTCAGGAGGCTGCTGCAATTTCCAGGTGGCTCTGGGACATGGTTGCCTTTGAAGGGGCAACCCTGTCCTGGGCTTCGGCCAATGCCTGTACAGAATGTCCAAGGACTTACTTGGACATGCTGATCCATGGCCGTAAATGCCGCCCCCAATGCCTCCACCACCGACGCCACCTGTGCAGTGTTGGTCTGAGTGGCACACATGGTCAGCACCACCTTCTGCTGCTGCACACAGTTGGACTCCTCCAACTGCACCTACAGGATGCTCACTGACAACCTCTCATGTAGCCCCTGGCTCTGCGACTGCATCTCCACGACAGATGGGACTGTTTTTTCCAGAAACCTGAGACCTGCCTGGACGGCAGCTAGTCCCTGGGGTCGGCCTGCCCTCTGACCGCCCACCCCCTCGGGTGTTCCTACCTCCATCTGCTGTACCGGATCAGCTGTGGGGTGAGCACCAGATGGTGTCCCAGGAGCTGCTTCACCAAAGTGCCCAACCGAGGTGAGTGTCTCTGGTTTGGTGGAGGGTGTTGGCGACAGCTGTGACAGGAAGTCAACGTCATCCTCCGACCCGAGCCCAGGTGTCTCCTGAGCGTGTCATGATATGCAGACATGCAGATAATGATATACAGACAGGCACAGGCCGGCAGCTAATGAACACAGAGAACAGGACATGACCAATGAGCAGGCAGGACACTCAGGGTTGGTATCTCACTATAAAAGGCACGAGACACTTACACTCCGCCTCTTTCCACTGATGAACATCTACAGAGTGAGTCAGGGTGTACTTACAGATTCACACCTCCAGCACGTGACTAAGAATTAGTCTGGTTCAGTCAGACAGAGTAACCACACTTAGGTTAGCAGAGAGTCGAACTCGTAGAGAACTGTGCTAACTGTGCTACTGGTTCAATAAATCAGATTGAACTAACTTCAAGGTCTGGAGTATCTTTTGGTTAAAACTGCATCCAGGTGCAGCCTGTGTTATCCCAGAGTACATAACACAACAGGGCGGAGGTCTGGCGTCCGAGCTGGTCTCCTCGTCCGTGCTCAGCTCACGCGGGGTGAGGCAGTGCTGCGGCACTGGCTGGGGGCAGGGGATGCCAGGTGGACCGCCCCATCCCCAGCAGGTCCTGCAAGACACAAGACAAGATGCATGATTAGACCGTGGGCCGGGGGAGGGGGGGGGGGGGGGGGGGGGAGTGGGGGCTGGTGGTGTTGGCGTGAGGGTGATGTGGGGGTGAGGGTAGTATGGGGGTGAGGGTAATGGGGGTGATGTTGGGGGGGGGGGTGTTGACACGCGTGTCACGGGGAACCGCAACTAAGCAGGGTCTCACTTCTTTGCCCGTGGCCGAGCTCCACCTCGGCGACCTCCTGTTCCTCCGGGCAGCCGGCCATGTCCAAGGCCCTCTGCTCGGCCACGGTCAGGGGAAGCAGGTCCGGCAGTCCCCCTCCTGTCTTCTCCCGTTCCCGCCAGTTGTGCGGGGCCTTCTTCTGGTGGCGGCGGGGGAACAGAAAATGACAGTGTCAGACAGTCCGATGCATGCAGGCCTGGGGGTGGGTAGCTGGTGGCCTCAGTGGCCAAGTCTGGTTAGGGTCCCGGCATGTGCTGCAGGGTGGGGTTTTGGCCGCCCTTGTGGCGCGGTGGGGGGATGGGGGAGGGAGTTACGGGTGTGTGGGACACGGGTTACTGCCAGGGGCACAGTGTTGCCTGCTCACTCTGGCCGCCCTGAGGAGGTTGTGCAGTATTTTGTGGCACTGCTGGCCATCCGGACGTGTTGCCAACGGCGCTCATGGCCTCTGCCACCTGTACCCGGGCATGGTGTAAGGTGTCGGCTGGCAGCCTCCTTCCCAGGCCGGGGTACCGAGTCACCCTCCACTCCTCCACCGCCTCCAAGCAGGTCTCCAGCTCGGCATCTGTAAACCTCGGGGCTGCTCTCCTTGTTGCCATCTTGTTAACTGGGATGGTGAGTGTGGGGAGTGAAGTGTGTATATGCGGCTGCAGCTTGTTAGCCTCCTGAGTGTCAATCACGAAACTGGTGAATCCGGCACCATTTCTCATTAGAATCGATGTTGTTCCACTTTGCCCCGGTGCTAGCCCCTTAGCAGTCGTGGAATCGGTCCAAGTTTGGCGCCGGCTTTTCTGTCGTAAAAGTCCACGAGTTCTGCGTTGTCTCAGAAATGGAGAATCCTGCCACAGGTGTTGGCGTCGGGACTGAATTGGTGGATTTCTACGATCACTAACATAGCACTGGTTCCAGAGTAATACCTGATCCGGTAATGGGTTAGCACCGGCCACTACGTATTAATGGGCTAGTGTAGCCATCTGAGATGTCCGCCTGCAAAGGACCATGGGAATTATGGCCAACCCAGGACTCAGACAGATACAGAGCTTCTGTGTATTTGAAACGCAGGTAGCGAGTCTTGATCGAAACCCCCGCTCGTTTGCATTCTAATGGCCTATTTCCCCAGAACAATAGGACTGCACTCAAGAAACTTATACAGCCACAGACTGATCGGCGCCACTCCCTTTACTCAGAGAGCCCAACTGCCAAGGTCAATGACCGCTAAGGACCCACCCAGCTACCAAGGCACCCGCCCCTGTATTGGCCGAAATCGAAGGCAGTGATCAGAGCCCTGTCAAACTATTGGGTCCAAAGTTAAGGACCGCCCCAAAGAGCGCAAAATCTCAGAGGAATAAAAAGAGATGCAGCCATCTGTTCTGCCTATTTTGGACCCGGCCTGTGCCAGCCTCCTTTGAATCTGGCCTGTGCCAGCCCAACTGCAGCATAATGACCAGACAGCCAAGTTCAAGACCAACGATTGCTACCTGACGGATGAGGCCAGCAGAGACAGAGCCACTCCTTCAAACTAGCCACGTGATCAACATAAAGGCCTTATCCACTTGCACAGTGCCGGTCGCCTGAGGTTAAGTATAGGTTATTGTAGTGCATAGGTGTAGTTTAACTTGCAGTATATTGTTCTTGCATGTCGAAGTACCTCTTGTGTGTAAATAAACAACTTTGAACTTGAACTGACTAACTGGTTGTGTGGTCATTTGACCGATATACGGGAAAGCCTTGTGGTTCAGTAAGAGAAATAGAAACACCCACAGTATTGGTGACGCTGTTGGGATATAACATCATATCATAAAAAGAGCCTCAGTATCATACTGGCGACTCTAAAGTGCAGCATTATTATAGTTTTCCATTAAATTGGCAACACTGGCACCAGCACCACGTGGGAATGGGTTAGCACCAGCACTACGTGGCAATGGGTTAGCACCAGCACCACGTGGTAATGGGTTGGCACCGGCACCACGTGCTAATGGGTTGGCACCAGCACCACGTGGTAATGGGCTGGCACCGGCACCACGTGGTAATGGGCTAGCACCAGCACCACGTGGTAATGGGCTGGCACCGGCACCACGTGGTAATGGGTTAGCACCGGCACCACGTGGTAATGGGTTGGCACCGGCACCACGTGGTAATGGGCTGGCACCGGCACCACGTGATAATGGGCTGGCACCGGCACCACATGGTAATGGGCTGGCACCGGCACCACGTGGTAATGGGCTGGCAACAGCACCACGTGGTAATGGGTTAGCACCGGCACCATGTGGTAATGGGTTAGCACCGGCACCACGTGGTAATGGGCTGGCACCGGCACCACGTGGTAATGGGCTGGCACCGGCACCACGTGGTAATGGGCTGGCACCGGCACCACATGGTAATGGGTTAGCACTGGCACCACATGGTAATGGGCTGGCACCGGCACCACGTGGTAATGGGCTAGCACCGGCACCACGTGGGAATGGATTAGCACCGGTGCCACGTTGTACTCGATCGATTCCAATGAAAAACGGTGCTCGATTCGTTGGGGACGGTTTTAACACTCAAGTGGTTAACAAGCTGCAGCTGCATATTAGCACTTCACTGTTCACACGCACTCATCCCAGTCAACAAGATGACTGCACGGAGAGCGGCACCCCGGTTTGCAGATGCCGAGATGGAGACCCTGCTGGAGGCCAAGAAGGAGAGGCGGGCCACCCTTTTCCCCAGGATGGAGAGGAGGTTGTCACCCACTGTCATACACCAGGCCTGGGCACAGGTGGCAGAGGCCTTGAAGGCTGTTGGCCCCACCGCCAGGATTGGCCAGCAGTGCCAGGCGAAGCAACACAACCTCCTCAGGGTGGCCAGGGTGAGTAGACAATACTGTGCCCCTGGCATCAACCCCCTTCCAAATAACCCAGAACACCCCACCCCCCCTCCAACCTGAAGGTACCAAACCCCTCCTTCCGGCAACCTGCTCGCACCCCACCCTGTACCACATGCCAGCACACATACCACCCTCCATGGTCGGGTGCCCTAACCACAAAGACCACCAGCAGCCCAATCCCTGTGCCTCATGCGTCCAACTACCTAACACTTTACACATTCTGCCAGCCCCCCCCCCCCCGAGAAGGAGATGCACAACCACAGGGAGAGAGAGAAGACGGGAGAGGCACTGCCGGACCTGCCTCCCCCCACCGTCGCAGAGTGGTGGGCACTGGACTTTGTTGGTGACCCCAGGGAGAGGGAAGTCGCATAACATAAACATCAGGATGTGAGTCCCCGCTGAGTTGCGGTGTCCCAATGGCATGCGTGACATTACCCTCACCACCCCCATACCATGCCCTCACCACCCTACCTCCCCCACACCATGCCCGCACCATCAAGCTACACTCACACCACCCAAGCACCCACACACCACCCCACGACTTACCACCCCAACACCCCCAGACCACCCCACTACCCTACCATCCTCACACCGCCAAACTAGCCACACACCTACCCCGCACCACCACACCAACCTGCGATCCAACCGTGCATCATGTCTTATGTTTTGCAGGATCACTTGGCGATGAGTCAGGCCTTTCTGGTGTCCTTCAGCCCCACCACAATCCCATCAGCGATGAAGTGGCAACGGACAGCGACGCGACTCCCCACACCCCAGAGCACCAGTCTGGGAAGACAATGACTTCCTGTCACAGCTGTTTCCAACACCCTCCACCATCCCAGAGACACTCACCCCAGTTGGACATTTTAGTGAAGAGGCTCCTCGGGCACTATCTGGTGTGCACCACACACGTGCAGCGGTATATCAGGTGGAGGTAGGATCCCCAAGCGGGCGGAAGGTCAGGGGGAAGCCCAACCCAAAGGAGTAGCTGCTGTTAAGGTGGGTCTCGAGCTTCTGGAAAAAACAGTCTCATCCATAGTACATAGAACAGTACAGCACAGAACAGGCCCTTCGGCCCTCAATGTTGTGCCAAGCCATGATCACCCTACTCAAACCCACGTATCCACCCTATACCCGTAACACAACAACTCCCCCCCTTAACCTTACTATTAGGACACTACGAGCAATTTATCATGGCCAATCCACCTAACCCGCACATCTTTGGACTGTGGGAGGAAACCGGAGCACCCGGAGGAAACCCATGCACACACGGGGAGGACGTGCAGACTCCGCACAGACAGTGACCCAGCCGGGAACCGAACCTGGGACCCTGGAGCTGTGAAGCATTTATGCTAACCACCATGCTACCGTGCTCCCTAGTAGCTTCTGGAAACGGCAGA
The DNA here is from genome assembly GCF_902713615.1 of Scyliorhinus canicula. Classification (NCBI taxonomy): domain Eukaryota; kingdom Metazoa; phylum Chordata; class Chondrichthyes; order Carcharhiniformes; family Scyliorhinidae; genus Scyliorhinus; species Scyliorhinus canicula. Next base: position 186,731,764 of record NC_052149.1, on the reverse strand, counting down.
GCCGGGGCTACATTCAGGGTTTCAGCAACCATCCAACGCCTGCCTGTGCACTTGGAGGAGTCTAACCACCTGCAGAAGCAGGAGGCTGTGCCGACCATGCGTGCCACCCAGGCCAACACTGCACAGGTGGCGTCCGCAGGTTTTAGGTGTTTGGTACGATGGTGTCGGCCATGGGTCATGATGTTCAAGGCCTGAAGCACAGGACAGGGCTGGCCTGGCACAGGCAGCTATGTATTAGGGCCACCTGGATATTGCTGCAGCTCTCCAGAGCTTGGCGCAGTTATAATGTGTATTGGCTGCGGGCGTCAAAGGCATTGCCAAGGCGCTGATTGACCTGAACCAGTCCCAGAGGGACCTGGCGCAGTCCCATCGGGAGGTGGCCCAGACCCTGTGCTCCATGGCCGCGAGCATGGAGACCGTAGTTGAGATGAGAGTGGACCTCCAGGACAGGCAACGCCAGGTGCTGAGGAGCATTTGGAGCACGCTCTATCCACAGCCCTGATCCAAGGAGTAGCCCGGAGGTCATCGGGTACCCCGAGGGAGGAGGAGGTGATCGGGCCCGTGCCGATGACCCCAGCAGGGAGGTTCCAGAACACCACTGAGCCTCGGGCACTACCCCTCCTATCCCTGCCGCATCCGATGGACAGCAGGCAGAACAGGGTGGCATCATGCCACCTGGGACACCCGAGAGACTGGTGGGCCCGTCCAGGCCCAGTTGTTCCAGAGTACAGTTGCCAAAGGAGACCCAGGTCACAGGGATACCACTTGAGATCCACCTAGATGTAGCGCTAGGGCCCGTAAGGCCAGAAGGTTAGATACCAGTTAAGTTGGAATGGGTGCAGCACATAGGATTGGGTTAGGGGTACGATACTGACATGTACAAAAATGTTCACCTTTTCAATAAACATCTGTGCATAAACATTTAATCTGCCTCAGTGCTCCGTCAGGAGGGTGTGAGAGATGGGCTGGGCTGTGCTGACTGCGGATGGGCGTGGGGGAGGGGGGAACGGGAGATGGGCCGGCATTGGAGATGGGCACGGGCCAGGACCCAAAGTTCAGCCACTGCTCCCCGTCCAGTTACGCCACCCTATCCCCATCCTTCTCCACCCCAACCGCCCTACTCCCTTGCACTCCATCCCCACCTCCGTCCCATCCCCGCCCCAAGGGTTCGGTGGGACCATGTGATGGAATGGCCAGGTCACATGCAGGGATCACCCTGGAAAGTGTTACAGTGGGCAGAAGTCAGACGTTGACAAGCAATGCAGAGCACCAGAGCTCATCGCAGAGCGGGTCACCATCATCCACCATTCCATGGAACTGACCCACTGTTATTGCCAACCCAGGGCCCGCACCCCGTAGTGAGGCAGGTAGGAACCATGGAGGGGTTGCAGGTGCTGTTGGTGCAGGGACGGTGGACGTGAGAGTGGGTTGCTGGCTGGGGTTAGGCTGATGTGGGGGAAGGACAGGATATTAGTGCCGCTGGTCAGGCCCCCTAGTTGGTGAACATGGAGGCGATTGGAGCATCCCACGTACACCAGCCCTGGCGCATACAATGTGCAGCCTCCTGTGCCTGCCCATCCCCATGCCATACCCATTCTAGCCTTACCCGTCATCCTCCTCGTTGAATGAGGCTTGGCATTCATCTTCATCCTCATCCAGTATGTCGCTCTCTGCTGCCTAATTTTGTGGAGGATGCAGCAGGCCACCATGATGTGGGAGATTCTCCTAGCACTATATTGGTGGGCCCCCCGCAAAGCGGTCCAGGCATCTGAACTTCTTCAGAATCCCAATTCACAGCTCGATCATGGCCTTTGTCGCGGCAATGGCATTGTAGCGGGTCTCCACGTTGGTCTATCGCCTCCGGATAGGTATTGTCAGCCATGACTGCTGCGGCTAGCCCCTGTTGCCCAGGAGAAAACCCTTCAGCCAGGGATGCACCTCGAAGGTGTCAGGAACCATTAAGTGTGCCAGGATGAAAGTGCCTGGGTATCAGATTTTTAAAACCACAAGTAACCTCGCCGTCGGTATTTCCTCCTGGTGGAGGCAGAGCATCACAGGAGCCCCAGAGAATACTGGCTCAGGTCCTTTATGATATGCCAACGACGGCAGTATGGTGGCGCAGTGGTTAGCACAGCTGCCTCACGGCACCGAAGTTCCAGGTGCCAGATTCGATCCTGGCTTTGGGTCACTGTACATGTAGAGTTTGCACATTCTCCCCATGCTTGCGTGGGTTACGCCCCCACAACCCAAAGATGTGCAGGGTAGGTGAATTGGCCATGCTAAATTGCCCCTTAATTGGAAAAAATAAATTGGGTACTCTAAATTTATTAAAACAATGAAATGTCTACGGCGTTTATTCTAAGTGTGGAGTAGAATGGATTGACACCGCCATCAAGGCACCAGAGCATGGCATTCTGTCATTGTGCCCGGCGCCGGCTACAATTTTCGGCTCGTATGACTCTCGTCCAATCACATTTCGCGATTCCGGTGTCGCTGGACAGAGAATCCGCCCCACCAGCTTCTCCATTGACCCAAGTGTCCTCTCTGACCTGCCAGATTTACAACAAATAATGATCCCACTTATGTTTATTTGGAATACAATTAAGTCCATATAAAATATGGTACATGAGGAGAAAACAGAATAAATAGTGGAGATAAGTGGATTGTGAAACGAACTAGCCCTCATTATGCTGTCAAAATCCTGCTATGTCATTACTGCTGCAAATGTCATACATCTGTGCCTTTGTGTATTTACTACATTTACTCAAATTTTATTGGTAATGCTATGGACATGAAAACTGATCTCCGATTGAAACTCTGCCACATCTTTGTCAAATTTGGATATGTTTAAATTTTTTAATTTGCTGGTCATTTTATCTGTTCAATTGGAAAGCAAAATTTAGCCAGAAAATTTGAAATAAGGGTTCATTATCTTAATAGAAACTTCCCTAAATTTGTTGCTTGTGCAAATTAGCAAAGAGAATGCAACCTTCCTGGCACTGGGTCTTCTATTCTCTGCTCTGGATGTTAGCACCAAGCACACATGCTAGTTTATTCGTACATGCATTGGACCAGTCATTGAAGTCCCATCTAATCAGCATATTAAAATCACAGCTCCGGCCATATTAATCTATGTCCATACCTTCATTTATTTGCAACAACGTTTTTCAAACAATAACAACCCCAAATTGTCTTGTGCTTCCTAAACAATGTGTACTATATAATTGCATCATTTTTCTTCTTTAATGATACTTGTTGAATTACTTTTCATCTAATTTCTGTAATAGCTCAAGTTGCACAGCTCCAGTTGCCTTCCTTTTTCAGTCTTTGAGTATCTGAACAATATTCTTGACCGTACAGTGTAAATGAGCATTCTGGTGTTCCCCAACTTAATCTTACAGCTGCATAGAAGCTGGTATTATTCTTCTTACGCAGCCACTCAGAGTTGAGACTGACTTGCCTCCAAACTAAAAATGAGTTCTCAGTTGACTGAATAGTCCATTGTGTGACCTCCAGTCTCCGTCACAGATGAGGTGGTTGGAGGGCCGGGTGGGTGGGGTTCACGGTTTGCCATGCACACATTTTGCTGTCATGCTTGGCTTCAGCTTGTTCTCAGCAATTAAACCCGAGGTGTCCAGCTCTTTCCCGGATGCTTTCTCTCTACTGCAGTCTGTTTTGGGCCAGGGATTCCCAGGTGTCAATGGGGATGTTGCAATTTTTCAAGGAGGCTTTCAGCCTTCAGACCGCCTGGGGCTCAGTTGCCATTTCAAAGTTCCGAGTAGATTGCATGTTTCGGGAGTCTCATGTCAGGCATGTGGACGATGTGGCCCACCCACTGGAGCTAATCACGCGTTATCACCGCTTTGATGCTGGGGATGCTGGCCTGTACAAGAACACTGACGTTGGTGTGCCCATCCTGTCAATGGATTTGCAGGATTGTGGGGAGGCAGCGCTGGGGGCACTTCTCCAGAGGTGCCTGCTGTACATCGTCCATTTCTCTGAGCCATGTAAGTGGGCAGATATCACTACTGTTCTGTAAACCAGGAGATTAGCGCACCGAGGACAAGATCTTATGGCTGTTCATGCAGGCAGGATCCTCCACTCCCGCCTACGGCGCATCCCGCCACAGGCTTCCTGGTGGTATAGAACATAGCACTTAGAACATTACAGCGCAGTACAGGCCCTTCGGCCCACGATGTTGCACCGTCCTGTGAAACCACTCTAAAGTCCCTCCACACTATTCCCTTATCGTCCATATGCCTATCCAATGACCATTTGAATGTGTTTAGTGTTGGCGAGTCCACTACTGTTGCAGGCAGGGCATTCCACGCCCTTACTACTCTCTGAGTAAAGAACCTACCTCTGACATCTGTCCTATATCTATCTCCCTTCAATTTAAAGCTATGTCCCCTCGTGCTGGACATCACCATCCAAGGAAAAAGGCTCTCACTGTCCACGCTATCTAATCCTCTGATCAACTTGTATGCCTCAATTAAGTCACCTCTTAACCTTCTTCTCTCTAACGAAAACAGCCTCAAGTCCTTCAGCCTTTCCTCATATGATCTTCCCTCCATACCAGGCAACATTCTTGTAAATCTCCTCTGTACCCTTTCCAATGCTTCCACATCCTTCCTATAATGTGGCGACCAGAACTGCACACAATACTCCAAATGCGGCCGCACCAGAGTTTTGTACAACTGCAACATGACCTCATGGCTCCGAAACTCAATTCCTCTACCAATAAAAGCTAACACACCGTACGCCTTCTTAACAACCCTCTCAACCTGGGTGGCAACTTTCAGGGATCTATGTACATGGACACCGAGATCCCTCTGCTCATCCACACTACCAAGAATTTTACCATTAGCCAAATATTCCGCATTCCTGTTATTCTTTCCGAAGTGAATCACCTCACACTTCTCCACATTAAACTCCATTTGCCACCTCTCAGCCCAGCTCTGCAGCTTATCTATGTCCCTCTGTAACCTGCAACATCCTTCCGCACTGTCTACAACTCCACCGACTTTAGTGTCGTCTGCAAATTTACTCACCCATCCTTCTGCGCCCTCCTCTAGGTCATTTATAAAAATGACAAACAGCAACGGCCCCAAAACAGATCCTTGTGGCACACCACTAGTAACTGGACACCAGTCAGAGCATTTCCCATCAACCACCACTCTTTGTCTTCTATCAGCTAGCCAATTTCTGATCCAAACTGCTAAATCACCCTGAATCCCATGCCTCTGTTTTTCTGCAATAGCCTACCATGAGGAACCTTATCAAACGCTTTACTGAAATCCATATACACAACATCAACTGCTTTACCCTCATCCACCTGTTTGGTCACCTTCTCGAAGAACTCAATGAGGTTTGTGAGGCACGACCTACCCTTCACAAAACCATGTTGACTATCTCTAATCAAATTATTCCTTTTCAGATGATTATACATCCTATCTCTTATAAACCTTTCCAAGACTTTTCCCACAACAGAAGTAAGGCTCACTGGCCTATAGTTACCGGGGTTATCTCTACTCCCCTTCTTGCACAAGGGGACAACATTTGCTATCCTCCAGTCCTCTGGCACTATTCCTGTAGACAAAGATGACTTAAAGATCAAAGCCAAAGGCTCAGCAATCTCCTCCCTAGCATCCCAGAGAATCCTAGGATAAATCTCATCCGGCCCAGGGGACTTATCTATTTTCACACTTTCCAGAATCGCTAACACCTCCTCCTTATGAACCTCAAGCCCTTCTAATCTAGTAGCCTGTATCTCAGTATTCTCCTCGACAACTTTGTCTTTTTCCTGTGTGAATACTGATGAAAAATACTCATTTAGCACCTCTCCTATCTCCTCGGACTCTACGCACAACTTCCCACTACTGTCCTTGACTGGCCCTACTCTTACCTTAGTCATTCTTTTATTCCTGACATACCTATAGAAAGCTTTAGGGTTATCCTTGATCCTACCTGCCAAAGACTTCTCATGTCCTCGCTTGGCTCTTCTTAGTTCTCTCTTTAGAGCCTTCCTAGCTAACTTGTAACTCTCAAGCAACCCAACTGAACCATCACGTCTCATCTTCACATAAGCCTCCTTCTTACTCTTGACAAGTGATTCAACTGCTTTAGTAACCCATGGTTCCCTCACTCGACCACTTCCTCCCTGCCTAACAGGTACATACTTATCAAGGACACGCAGTAGCTGTTCCTTGAACATGCTCCACATTTCCATTGTGTCCATCCCCTGCAGTTTTCCTCTCCAGGCGATGCATCCTAAGTCTTGCCTCATCGCATCATAATTGCCTTTCCCCCAGCAATAACTCTTGCCCTGAGGTTTATACCTATCCCTTTCCATCGCTAAAGTAAACGTAATCGAATTGTGGTCACTATCACCAAAATGCTCACCTACCTCCAAATCTAACGCCTGTCCTGGTTCATTACCCAGTACCAAATCCAATATGGCCTCGCCTCTTGTTGGCCTATCTACATACTGCATCAGGAAACCCTCCTGCACACATTGGACAAAAACGGATCCATCTAAAGTACTCGAACTATAGTGTTTCCAGTCAATATTTGGAAAGTTAAAGTCCCCCATAACAACTACCCTGTTATTTTCGCTCCTATCCAGAATCACCTTTGCAATCCTTTCCTCTACATCTCTGGAACTTTTCGGAGGCCTATAGAAAAGCCCTAACAGGGTGACCTCTCCTTTCCTGTTTCTTAACTCAGCCCATACTACCTCAGTATTCGAGTCCTCATCAAATGTCCTCTCAGCCACCGTAATACTGTCCTTGACTAACAATGTCACCCCTCCCCCTCTCTTACCACCTTCCCTGAACTTACTGAAATATCTAATTTCATAGTACGGAGTGGATTCAGTGAGAAATCCTGTTGATAGCGGCGGGACCAGAGGATCCCATCGCTACCAAAGCGGGCCACCTCCTTCTGCCAAGTAACACACCGCAGAGAGGCCAGAGAACTTTGCCCAAAGTGTTCAAGCACTCTCTTCCTCAAGTGACCAAAGGCTGCGCTGGTACACTGAATACAGTATTGAAACTAGTCATTGATGTCTGTCCTCGTTGACAGTAGGTTCTCAAGATATAGAAAGTAGTCCATGTTGCCCAAGGCTCTGACATCGATTTTGATAGCTGGGGGAAGTGTTGTGTGGTGGGGGGGAGGCATGTTTAACATAAGGACCATGCTCTCATATGGCTTGGTGAAGGTGTTGGCGATGGCTTGGAGCTTGACCTCCGAGTGTGTACAGACACAAGCATCGCCTGCATACTGTAGTTCAATTGACAAAGGATGGGCCAACCTTGGGTCTGGCCTAGAGTGGCAGAGGCTGTACAGATTCCTGCTTGTTTTGTTGTTTAGCTTCACTCCAGTGGCGAGCTTGCTGAGGGTGAGATGGGGCATTACAACAAGGAGGCTTGAGAAGAGTGTCGATGTGACGATACAGCCTTGCTTGGCCCCAGTCCAAAGGTGAATTGGGTCTATGGTGGCTCCATTGGTCATCATCACGCCTTGCATGTCAGCATGGAGAAGGTGGAGGATGGTTTCCAACTTTTGAGGCAGCTTATGGAGGCTCCATAAGCCTTTTTGGTTGAAGTGTCAAAGGCCTTTGTGAGGTCAAAGAAGGCCATGTGCAAGGGTTAGTGCTGTTCCCTCCATTTCTCTAGTCGGTATCGCACAATGGAGATCATGGCCATAATTCTCCTATAGTTGTGACTCACTTACACCGCTGGCAGCAGAACCCCACCCGTGGGTTTTCCAGCAGCATGGGGTGATTACAATGAGAAATCCCATAGACAAGCGGTGGGAAAATGGAATCCCACCGCTTCCAAACAGTGCGCCGCCGAGAAAGACATAGTTCGGACATCAGAGAATCTCGCCCATGTCCATTGTGCCCCTTAGTGAATTTCACCCACTATAGTGTCGAATACATCTTTTTAAATTATAAAGCACATAAGTTAATAACTTTGTTACTTGCATTTGGTGCTATTAAACTAACTAAAGTTAAATGGAACTAGAAATTAAGAAAGAAGTGTACCTACATATCATAAATTATGGTGGAATATTAATCAAAGCTAAGCTCCATGTTAAAATAGAAGGCAGGAGTGAGTTTCATGGCTATTACTAATTTGCACAAGCAATAAATTTAACAAGGTTTCCTTATTTAACCTTTATTTTGCTTTCTAATTGAACAGATTAAATAACCAGCAATTTTAACAATTTATACATGTCTAAATTTGGCTGGGATTCAATTGGAAATCAGATGACGGAGAAAGACAAAACAAGGTAAAGGGAGAAGCAAACAAGCCATTATTTGGTGGCTTTTGAGAAGTTGTAAATGACAATGGCAGAACCATTATCAGCACCTGTGATCTGATAAAATGGCAGTCAAGGAAATGGTCCCATCACACCTAATATCTTCACCCGGACTTTATGAACATCAAAATAGTTTATTGAGTATACAGTGACAGTTCAGTCAGCATTAATGTATCAAGGATGCCACATAATTTTTCAATATTATAAAGACGTTCATCAAGCTTTTAAAAAAAAAAGTTGACAGTTTTATATTCATTGACTTACCCCATCCCACATGATTTAGTGAATTCTCATTGGTGACAATGAAAATGCTGGAACCTCTCAGAAGCAAAGAGGGAATAAAACAACCCGAAAGAATATCCCAGCAATCTTTATGTTCAAAAATACTATATCATGAACACTTTTTCCTTTCAATTATAGTAATCATAATGGATAGAAATAGTTACTCATGATTTAACTGGTGATTTCATTGCGCATTTCAACTGCAAAGCACATATGATCTGTCACTGTTTATTTATTGCTTGGATGGTTTTACTTTTGTAACAGAAGATTGATTCTGCATTTTACATTTCCTGCTTGCTTGGCCAATGGACATTAATCCCAATAATGGACTTTGGATGCAGCTCCATTCTATTTCAATTCGCAAGCTGGAATTTGAAATTATCTCCACTAATGGCCATGGCGCAATCTGTAGCAGAATTACGAGCTGGTCAAAACATTTGTCCTTTGTTCTATCATAGAACACATGGAGACTGTACCATAGCTACATGATCGGTATTGAATCCTTTTCCACACCATGCTTTTCCAAATAAGTAAGAATGTATTGTGAATAGTCACAGACACAGACACGGTAAATCTTTACCGGGGTGCTTTTTGAACTATTCTTGGTGTCATAAATAACACATTGTGCATGAGGATATGAAGGTTGTGTAGCAAAAATAAAACTGCATATGTGTGTGACTTCCCAAGCTGTGGGGCACAATCTCAACAAAAACTGTTTTATATGGCAAAATGTGACATTTTTGATTCATTTGCACAATATATTTTAGGAATAGAAAACGGATTTACGGATAGTTGCATGACTTAATTAATTTTATCTAAAATCCTGTTTGTCTTGCTTCTGGTTTCCTTTTGGTATTTAATTATATTCTTTGTCATGCACCATTATCCCAGATAAGGAAAACACATGCTCAGAAGATGAAGGGCAGCACGGTAGCATTGTGGTTAGCACAATTGCTTCACAGCTCCAGGGTCCCAGGTTCGATTCCTGGCTTGGTTCACTGTCTGTGTGGAGTCTGCACATCCTCCCCGTGTGTGCGTGGGTTTCCTCCGGGTGCTGCGGTTTCCTCCCACAGTCCAAAGATGTGCAGGTTAGGTGGATTGACCATGATAAATTGCCCATATGGTCCAAAATTTCCCTTAGTGTTGGGTGGGGTTACTGGGTTATGGGTGGAGGTGTTGACCTTGGGTAGGGGTGCTCTTTCCAAGAGCCGGTGCGGACTTGATGGGCCGAGTGACCTCCTTCTGCACTGTAAATTCTGTAATAATCTATGATAATGAACTGCCGTTCACCATTAGTAGTGGGTTGTTTTATTCTACCAACTATACTTCATGACCCCAAGCTTTGTATTAATTAAATTAACCAATGCACACTATGAATATTGTGATTGCTACTGTGTGAGTAATTGTACTATTCTATATGATTTTTGGTGTATTTCTTTTCTCTATTTTAGTAGTGGAGCCAGCAACATGTGAATGAATGAAAACTAGTCAGGAAAAGACCATTTGGCCTTTCAAGACTTCCCTTACAGTGGTGATGTCTGCAATATAATGTGACAGCCCTTACCCAACAGCAATACAATTTCTGGCAAGAAGCAAAAAATAGATGGCCAACTCATGTCCAGAAAAGGTTTAGAAAATCCCACTTCAACCCCATCTAGGACATTGATCTTGATCTGTGCTTCCCCCTGTCAACCTTTAACATAGTAAGAAGTATTACAACACCAGGTTAAAGTCCAACAGGTTTGTTTTGAATCATTAGCTTTCGGAGCACTTCTTCCTCAGGTGAATGAAGAGGTAGGTTCCAGAAACATTTATAGAGACAAAGTCAAAGATGCAAGACGATACTTTGAATGCGAGTCTTTGCAGGTAACTAATTTACAGATCCAATCGGAGCAACTGGAGAGAGGGATAACCACCAGTTAAAGAGGTGTGAATTGTCTCAAGCCAGGACTGTTGGTAGGATTTTGCAAACTCAGGCCAGATGGTGGGGGGGGGGGGGGGGGGGGGGGGGGGCTCACCCCAGTCCAATGCCGGCATCTCTACATCATGGCAACCTTTAACATGGCATGGGAGCAGCTAATGCAGAATCCCTGATGAGTAACAGGAGGAACAGCAACATTAACACCAACAGCGCCTTGAGCCACTAGTAGGAGCAACAGCTCCTTTCTACTCAGTGATTCGTGGCCCCATCTTTGTGCTGGGGATTTTAATTAGTCTGGGAAAGTGAGTGGGTTGGGAGCCCATAAGCTGGCGCCATTGCAGAAGTGCATATTTTGGAATTGCCGCAATTTTGACGTAGCAGGATGGGTTTTGGTATGTGACGTAAATAACACCAGCATAGAGATGCCATGAACCATGGGCGAAATTCTCCGCACCCTCGGAAAGTCGTAAAACCGTCGTAAAAATCGGGAGCGTTTTACGACGGTCGCGAAGGCTTCATTTCCCGACGGATTCACTTCCTGGAAATGGGCTAGTAGCGCGGCCGCGTCAATTACGTGCGTGATGACGACGGAACGCGACAACGACACGATCACGCCCACGTGACGCCGCCCGACGCCGTAAAAAGGCGCGGGCGACCACAGAATCTGTCGGGCAGGATGTCGGTGCCGAGGAGAGCTGCTCCTCGCTTTGTAGATGCTGACGTCGAGGCGCTGCTCGATGCCGTGGAGCAGAGGAGGGGCATCATCCGCCCGCGGAGAGGGCATCGCCAACCTGCCAGCGCGGTACGCCAGGCCTGGCGTGACGTGGCTGCTGCCGTCAGTGCTGTGGGGCAGACCCCTCGCTCAGCAGAGCAATGTAGGAAGAAGCTACACGACCTCACCAGGTCTGCCAGGGTAAGTGCCATGAGGGTGCCCCCTAGTCACAACCATCCCTCCCCCTTAACTTAAGCACCCCCCCCCCCCCCCCGGCACTGGAGGGGGGGGAGAGGGATTGGGGCAGAGTTATTTGAGGGTGGTTCACAAAGTTGTCACAGACCCAGCGCTCTGGCCCCGAGGAGAGATGCAATCGTCTTATGACAACTTGCCCCCCCAAACTGTGCCAGTATCTGAACGGACTGCTGATACCTACCGTTTTGTAATGATCTACCTATGTTCCCTCCCCCAACAGGCCAAGGCCGCTCATAACCACCGTGAGCGGCACAAGACTGGAGGGGGTTCGCCCAACCTGCACCCCCTCAGCACCTTTGAACAGAGGGCCCTGGACCTTGTCGGGGGGTCTGCCACCCGCGATATTGCGCAATACGAGGTTGGCGGAACTGCAGCAAGTGAGACAACCCTCCCTGACAAACACTCACCCCTCCCCCATCCTCTGTCCCTTCACACACCCTGCCCACTGGGACACCTCCCCATCCTCTGTCCCTTCACACACCCTGCCCACTGGGACACCTCCCCATCCTCTGTCCCTTCACACACCCTGCCCACTGGGACACCTCCCCCATCCTCTGTCCCTTCACACCCTGCCCACTGGGACACCTCCCCCATCCTCTGTCCCTTCACAAACCCTGCCCACTGGGACACCTCCCCATCCTCTGTCCCTTCACACACCCTGCCCACTGGGACACCTCCCCCATCCTCTGTCCCTTCACACCCTGCCCACTGGGACACCTCCCCCATCCTCTGTCCCTTCACAAACCCTGCCCACTGGAACCGTCCAGCGGCCTGCCGAGCAAATCGAAATAACCCGTCTCATTCTCTTCCCTAGGACGTGATGCCGAACGACCAGGGCCGTCTGCCTCCAGACGGAGACAGGAATCTGCCGCCACCTCACCCGGGGCCTCACAACAGAGGGTGCCCGATCAGCGGGCAGCCCTATCCGCCCCAACCCAATCTGCGGACCAGGACGCACAGAGGGTTCGAAGTCCACCACCACCACCAGAAATGGCCAGGGACAACCCTCCTGTCGCTGAGCAGCCCCACACCCTGGAGGAGGCCCTAAACATTGAGAGCGTCGGGCTTGCGGCACTGCTTTCTCCCACCACATCCATCATCCCAGAGACACACACCCCGGCGGGCCTATTTGGTAATGAGTCTCCTGGGGCACAGTCTGGTTGGCACATCACAGCTGAGCAGGTACAGCAGGTGGAGGTCGGAGCAACAGAGGGCCCGGACTCGCGGAGGCCAGACCAGGCCCAGGATGCAGCTGGCTCCCAGACGTTTTCTGAGTTCCTGGAGTTTATCAACCCACCCGCACAGCCGATGCCTCAGGAAACCCAGGGAAACAATGGCGGGAGGAGGGCAGCCTTCCTGGCTCTGCAGACGCTGTTAGAGGAGTCGAACCGCGTCCAAGAGCAGGGAGTGGTGCCGCTCATGGCAGAGACCCAGTCCGACACCGCACGGGTGGCATCCGCGGTGGAGGCAATGGGTCAGGTTATGCAAGACGTTGGGGTTAATGTGCACGCGTCATCCTCGGCCCTGGACGGGGTTGCCCTCTCACAGGCAGCAATGTGCCAGAGCCAAAACGACATTGCCGGCGCCCTGCGGGCCATGGCCGAGTCTCAGCATGCCATGGCCCAGTCGCAGCAGTCGGTCGCGGAGACCATCAACCGCCTGACACATGTGCTGGATGGCGTCGTGCGCACACAGGTTGAGATCGCACAGTCCCTGGCGGGAATGTCTAACTCCCTGGACTCCGTCTCTGCAAACCTTCAGATCCTGGTGGATACCGTTGCAGGCCTCCAGGACTGGCAGCGCCAGGTGTCGGTGGTGCGACGGGGCACCTCCCCGCTCGCACCTCTGTCCCAAAGTGAGGCCCGGGGGCCACCGGGCTCCCCGAGGGAGGAGGAGGTTTCGGGGCCCGTCCCATTAACTCCATCACGGGACGTCCCGGAATTCTCGGCCTCCCCCCGTCCCATCCCTGGTGCATCGGGTGGGCAGCAGGCAGAGCAGGGTGGCACAATGTCACCCGAGACGCCCGCAGAGCAGCCTGGCCCATCAAGGCCTGGTCGCCCCAGGAAACGCTTAGCCAAGGAGAAACGAGTCGAGGGGGGCGATTCGCAGCAATCCTCCTCCACTCCTGCTGTATCATCTGGGGTGTCACTTAGGCGTAGTGGTAGGGCCCGTAAGGCAACTAAGATAGACACTGAGTAAGTTGGCACGGGTGAAGGGCACAGTTTAGTTGTAGGGGCTAGGGCACCTGTAAATAATTGTTAATATTAAACGCACTGTTCCACCTTACTTGTAATATCGTGTGATTGTTCCACAGCCACAGGAATCGTGATGGTGACCGAGTGTCGCTGGGGGTGACGGGTGGTGAAACCTCGGTGCCGGGTGTGCAGTCCCTGCCCCTACCCCCCTCCCACAGCTAGCCCACGCGGGCACGTGATGGAGTGTCAGTGACGAACTCAGCGGCCACCAAGGTGGATGGTTCAGCTATTGCCATGGGTCAGACTCTCTCTAACGATTCTGAGCTCACAGCTCTTCGCAGAGCGGGCTGTCATCATTCCACATGGCACTGATCACACCCGCTGACACAGCCATCAATGTTGTGCCATACCGTCTGGACCCAGTGATAAGCGTCATGTCGAAGTGGAGCAGTGTACACTGAGGGGGGGGGGGGTTGTGGTGGTGGCAGTTGTGTGGTGACCCTCTGCATGACTAGCAATGCAGGTGGTGGTTTGGTGTTCATCGGGGACGTCACATGCGATGCGTGAACCGTGCTGCCACCAGGGCGTCGCCTGCCCGCCGTCCTTGCCGGGTCCATCGTGCCGCCTCCTGGACATCACCAGCACCTGGGTCGTGTCTGCGTTCTGCGCCCGCCACTCCGCCAGCCTCCTCCTCCTCCTCCTCCTCCTCCTCCTCCTCCTCCTCCTCCCTCGCCTCCTCCTCCTCCTCCTCCTCCTCCTCTGTGCTGGCACCACTGCCACTAGCTTCTCCCTCCTCCTCCTGCAACAGGTCATCTCCCCTCTGCATCGCAATGTTGTGCAGCGCACAGCAGACCACTACAATGCGAGCGACCCTGTCGGCCTGGTACTGCAGGGCCCCTCCGGAGCGGTCCAGGCACCTGAATCTCATCTTCAGGAGGCCAAGGCAGCGCTCCACCACACCCCTGGTTGCTGCATGGGCCTCGTTGTATCGTGTTTCCGCATTGGTCTGAGGCCTCCGTATAGGCGTCATCAGCCAAGACCTCAGCGGATAACCCCTGTCGCCTAGCAACCAGCCCCTCAGCCGGGGGGGACGTCCCTCAAACATTGCAGGGATGAACGACTGCGCTAGTATGTAGGAGTCATGCACACTCCCTGGGAACCTTGCACAGACGTTCATGAACCTCATGTGGGGGTCGCATACCACCTGGACATTAATGGAGTATGTCCCCCTCCTGTTTGTGAACACTTCCTTGTCCACAGCAGGCGGGCGCATGGGGACGTGAACACAGTCGATTGACCCCTGAACCCTCGGTATCCCGGCCACACTGGCAAATCCACGGGCTCGTGAGTCTTGACTTGCTTGGTCCTCGGGAAAGGTGATGTAGCGGTCCGCGATGGCATAGAGGGCGTCGGTCACATCCCGGATGCACCTGTGCACCGATGACTGGGAGATCCCGGAGACGTCCCCGCTCGGAGACTGGAAGGAGCCGGTAGCATAGAAGTTCAGAGCGACCGTCACCTTGATGGCAACCGGGATCGCATGTCCTCCCCCTGTTCCACGTGGGGCGAGGTGCGACAGGAGTTGGCAGATATGTATCACCGTCTGCCTACTCAGCCGGAGTCTTCTCCTGCAGGTGATGTCCGGCATTGTTAGGAAAGAGACCCGGACACGGTACACCCTCGGCTTTGGTCGTCGCCTCTGGCGCCGTGGCTGCACCCTCACTCTCTCCTCTTCCTCTTCCTCCTCCTCCTCCCCCCCATGCTGCTCGACGACTGGCAACTCCTCGGCCCTTCCCTCTGCTGCTGCAGCTGGCCCTGCAGCCACTGCGGGTTGTGGGTGTGGATGCTGCTGCATCTCCAAATCCAGTAGAGCGGCCCCAACCACTGCGCAGAACATCGCCGTTCTGTTCCCATACATCGTGCTAACCTACAGAAGGGTGGTGGGAGGCAGAGAAACGGGACATGTTAGACGGAGGTTAGTCGACACCTCGGCAGCCGCCAGCCACGGGATACCAGTGTGTCCCGGTGGCCTGGTCGCGCTGCTGACACGCGGTCAGCCTAACCCCTGGTCACTTTCTGCATCCAACGGCCAGTAAACTATGGCCTCCTCACGGGTGCGTCAGTGGCCTGTGTCCGGAAGCCACAGGGGAACCAGCGGCCGTGTCCTCGTCACCGGCACACCATGGCATGCTGGCAGACATATTGTTACGGGGTTGGACGGCTCACTCTCTACCTAACCCCCCCCCTCCGTCGCCCCCCACTGCCTCCCCCGTCTCCCCCATTGCCTCCCCCGTCGCCCCCCACTGCCTCCCCCGTCTCCCCCCACTGCCTCCCCCGTCTCCCCCACTGCCTCCCCCGTCGCCCCCCACTGCCTCCCCCGTCGCCCCACACTCCCCCCGCTCTGGACCCCCTCCCGTTCTCAGGGATGCCTTCCCCGTTGTGGCCAGACTCGAGCGGTGCGCTGAGCGGTGCGCTGAGCGGTGCGCTGAGTGGTGCCCTGACCTCCTCCAAGCTGTCGTCAGCCAGGCCGACTGGTTGACGAATTTAAAAAGCAGGTGTGTTTCACGACGTGCAAACAGGGCACCATGACGTCGGGACTTCGGCCCATCCAGGCCGGTGAATAGCGGGGGGGGGCTATCAGTGGCGATTCTGGTCGTGTCAGGGGCGGGAAGGAGGCGTTTGTCGGGAATGGCGACTCCGACATTTTGCGGGGTTCGGAGAATAGCGGGAGGGCGTCGGAACAGCGTCGCCGTAAAAATTTCCGACGCCCGCTATTCTCCGACCCGTCGTGAGTCCGGAGAATCTCGCCCCAAGGTTTGGAGGTGGAACCGTATTGGAGGCGGCATGGTGGCACAGTGATTAGCACTGGTGCCTCACCGCTCCAGGGTCCCAGGTTCAATTCCGGCCTCGGATGACTGTGTGGAGTTTGCACTTTCTCCCCGCGTCTGCGTGGGTTTCCTCTGCGTGCTCCTGTTTCCGCACACAGTCCAAAGATGTGCAGGTTAGATGGATTGGCCATGCTAAATTGCCCCTCAGTTTACAAAAGGTTAGATGGAGTTACTGGGTTACGGGGATACGGTGGAAGTGTGGGCTTAAGTAGGATGTTCTTTCCAAGGGCCAGTGCAGACTCATGGGCCAAATGGACTCTTTCTGCACTGTAAATTATATGATCTATATGTAAGGTCAGTACAAAAGGTATTTCCTATTTCACGTCATTGTGAAATGCTGGAGCATAAGTTGCATTTGTTTTTACTGCAGTGAACGATGATCGTGTTTTTATCTCAAAAGGTAAATGACAGTAAAATAATGTGGTTGTCAAGTTGTTACTTCTATCAACTGACAAGCTGTGAAGTGAAAGAATAGCATTGTGAAAGTGTAAAAGTCTTCAAGTGCATTTGCGTAGAATATCTAAAGTATATCTAAAGTCCTCCTTCTGTGCAGTAAATTCCTGATTCTATTATGCTATAAAGTATTGTTCTGTCTTGTGCAATTGTAAAAGTCCAGCTCAGTTTGAAATCCAGTTTAATTGCATATAAAGTTTTCCTTGGTTTCAATGTGCCTTGAAGTTCAGCTCAGACAACTGTTCAGCTGTTTCAAAACTTTGATAGATGGCTGGGGTTCTGGCTGTTTTGGATTTTGCTGAGGCAGGATTGCTTACGCAACCTTCAAGAGAATGTCAATTTGAATGCTTGGTTGCCTTTCAAACCACTCATGAATTCTGATCATCAGGAGTTATTTCCACAGTTTTCCAGGGAAATGTGGGCCTATTTATTTTGACAGATTTATGAGCTTCAGAAGAGAATAATGATTTTTAAGTGGCTATTCAAGTAATGTTTCATTATTTTGACAGACTTATGGATATAAGTAGATTCCAAGGCAGCAGCTAACAATGCTGCACTAAATGCTTTGAACAGGACATATTCACTGGACCTCCAAGGTCTGGTTGGGACTATTTGCTCTCTATCGACACTAAGCCTATGCCCAACATCACTGGGCTGAAAGGAATAGTTACAGATGTCTCTGTCTTTCTTCCTTTTATCCTAGCTTTGAGACGCCTCTGCCTGACACCTTTTGCCACTGGAATAGATAGGGAAATTCGAACGTTAGAAACTGTGCTTTCTGGGACTAAACGGCAGCTATTCCTAATGCACAGATAAAACAATGAAAAGGAACTGGCTTATTTTCAAATAGGCTGGTTTGCCTGCAGCAAACAAGTGCACAGTAATTCAGCAATTCACTGGCATTGGAAACTGGCCTTTTAAGTTATCATTGGGGTTTTGCCAAGTAAGTACAAATGCTTTTAGTAAACATGCACTGCATTAAATATGAATGAAGTAACAGTGACAAAAATTTGGACAGGTAATGTCATGCCACCAGTCCCACTTCTTTTAGTGATGCCTACAGAAGGGGTTCACCCCCGCCTCAATCAGAAATTTCAGTAGCTAAACAAAGGGCAGAGGCCCAATGTAATAGTTCTTTTTTTAAATGATTTTGTTATATATATATATATATAAATCAGACACAACCAAAACCAAAAAGAGAACAAACAGGAAATCTCATAACAAATAAATAACCAACACGCATGCCCAGCCCTCCCTGCTCTGCCCCCAACCTCTCTGCCTCCTCTTTTTTTAAAACCCCAAAACCCTCCCCCCGCTCACCCTGCTGACTCAACTACCCTGGAAGAAGTCGCTAAATGGCTTCCATCTCCAGGAAAACGCCTCCACAGATCCTCTCAAGGTGAACTTGAGTGTTTTCCAGCCTAAGGAATTCCATCAGGTCGCTCATCCACACCCCCGGTTTTGGTAACACCGAGTCCCTCCATCCCAACAGGATCCATCTCCGAGTTACCAGAGAGCCAAAGGCCAAAATGTCAGCCTCTCTCACCCCCTGGACTCCCTGGTCCCAATGTAGCAGTTGTTTTCTTAATTTTGTCCCCCCCCCCCCACCCCCAATCTACAGTTAATGAGCTAAAAAATGAAAGTAATCAGACCTAATAGTCTCTTGATAGAATATCAAATGTGAAAAGCTAATTGAGTCGACTATGGGGATAAGAAATGAAAGTGTATTGGTAATTATTAAAAGAGAAATAAGAAGTGGATAAGCAGTAAGGTGGAATTTCGCCAAAATTGGGGATGTAAAGAAGAACGAGGTGTTCCAGGCCCATGCCCTTAGGTAAATTTTCATGAAAGAAATTTACAGTCTTAAAGAAACACAATTAAATCAATGGTCGAAACAACATACATTGCAAACTAGAAATCTAATAAAAGCTGACCAACAATACATAGCTCCAAATGTCTGACCACACAAGAAAAGCCTAATTTATACCATGAGACACAAGGGGAAACAACCTCTCCCATCTACCCTGTTGAGCTCGCTGAGGATCCTATATGTCTCGATAAGGTCGTCTCTCATTCATCTAAACTCCAGTGAGTACAGGCCCAACCTAGTCAACCTCTCCTCATAAGAAAACTCCTCCATGCCTGGAATCAACTTAGTGAACCTTCACTGGACTGCCTCCAATGCCAGTATATCATTTCTCAGATAAGGGGGCCAGAGCTGTTCACATTATACATATGTGACTTGTGAAAATAAGCATGTATTTGAAGCTGTAAGCATATTCAACATTCCTTCATTGGAGGATAAACAACAAAAGGAGATGAAAGTCTGAGAAGTTTGAAAATTTACTTTAATTCAGTACATTCTGATTAATTTTAAGCACTTTCATATTTCACAATTAATTTTAGTTTAAAGAATGGATAGAAAAGTGACATTTGGATTTTCAACAGGCGAAACAGATAATAATTTCCTTATATATCCTCCTGGCCCTGAATCACATCCAACCATAGCCTTTCAGAGAGACATTGGTCACTAGATTAAAAGGAAAGGCAAGATAGGGGTGGCGTGATCGCATTTGAAAAGGGGGAAGTCTAAATATGGTTGTGATGACAAAAAGGTTTGATTGCCTGAACGCTGTGGTTGGGCAGACTGAAGATTCCTTGTGAGGATTGTCTGTTGTTACCATTGTGGCTCTTTGCTAAGGTTGCCCTATGGGATCGATAGAGGCTGCAGGAGGCAAGGTTATTGGTAAACTATACCTTTTATTAAACATTATTCTAAATATATATAGAACAAGGGTTAGCATGAGGCTTCACACAGACTCTGTTGTCATTTGTTCCTACATCACTGATGATGTAGCCTGTTTACATATTTAACATTAAAAATGCAGTTTTGGAGACCACTGCTGCTGTTCCTGGCCCGCAAGTAGCGGAAAAACAGCTGTGATATTTAGAGCTGGGTTTCCTGTGGTCAACATCTCCTGTCAATGTTTTTTCTGTTGGGCAACAAACAACACAGAGTTATTCTGTAGTTAACCTGAAAACATATTGCAGTACTGATGAATTATTAGACTGCAACTTCTGAATCCTGAGTAGACCCAATTACGTTTAGCGCACTAGTTCTCAAAGTATGGTTCACAGGCTATGGGTGGACCACCAACAAGGGTACCCCAGGTGCGGAGGCATCACGGCTAGGAAGGCTCACCTTGGCTATCCAACACAGCAGCACAACATTGTTTAAAGTGCTCTAAATTTCACCCCTCATCCCACTCGCTCCCATCCACCCACATGTCACCTCATGTCACTTCAGGTCACCCATCCCACCCCATGCAACCACAGATTGCCCATGCCACCCCATCGCCCCTCAGCCCCCACACTTCTCCTCCAATGCCACTCCATACCCCTTCAGATACACCAGGCCACCTAGATGCAACCTCCCTTACCCACAACTCAGTTTGCAGCCCTTGGAAATCTATGCAATAGCAATGCTATTTTATTAAACCTTGAATAACCAAATAAAACTTTGAATTAAAACCCACTACCATCAATAATGGAAAATAACTATTCCAGTACAAAAATTGTAATACTTTAAGAACATAAGAACATAAGAACTAGGAGCAGGAGTAGGTCATCTGGCCCCTTGAGTCTGCTCCGCCATTCAATGAGATCATGGCTGATCTTTTGTGGACTCAGCTCCACTTTCCGGCCCGAACACTATAACCCTTAATCCCTTTATTCTTCAAAAAACTATCTATCTTTACCTTAAAAACATGTAATGAAGGAGCCTCAACTGCTTCACTGGGCAAGGAATTCCATAGATTCACAACCCTTTGGGTGAAGAAGTTCCTCCTAAACTCAGTCCTAAATCTACTTCCCCTTATTTTGAGACTATGTCCCCTAGTTCTGCTTTCATCCACCAGTGGAAACAACCTGCCCGCATCTATCCTCTCTATTCCCTTCATAATTTTAAAGGTTTCTATAAGATCCCCCCTCATCCTTCTAAATTCCAACGAGTACAGTCCCAGTCTACTCAACCTCTCCTCATAATCCAACCCCTTCAGCTCTGGGATTAACCTAGTGAATCTCCTCTGCACACCCTCCAGTACCAGTATGTCCTTTCTCAAGTAAGGAGACCAAAACTGAACACAATACTCCAGGTGTGGCCTCACTAACACCTTATACAATTGCAACATAACCTCCCTAGTCTTAAATTCCATCCCTCTAGCAATGAAGGACAAAATTCTATTTGCCTTCTTAATCACCTGTTGCACCTGTAAACCAACTTTCTGTGACTCATGCACTAGCACGCCCAGGTCTCTCTGCACAGCAGCATGCTTTAATATTTTATTGTTCAAATAATAATCCCATTTGCTGTTATTCCTACCAAATTGGATAACCTCACATTTGTCAACATTGTATTCCATCTGCCAGACCCTAGCCCATTCACTTAACCTATCCAAATCCCTCTGCAGACTTCCAATATCCTCTGCACTTTTCGCTTTACCACTCATCTTAGTGTCATCTGCAAACTTGGACACATTGCCCTTGGTCCCCAAATCCAAATCATCTATGTAAATTGTGAACAATTGTGGGCCCAACACGGATCCCTGAGGGACACCACTAGCTACTGATTGCCAACCAGATAAACACCCATTAATCACCACTCTTTGCTTTCTATTAATTAACCAATCCTCTATCCATGCTACTACTTTACCCTTAATGCCATGCATCTTTATCTTATGCAGCAACATTTTGTGTGGCACCTTGTCAAAGGCTTTCTGGAAATCCAGATATACCACATCCATTGGCTCCCCGTTATCTACTGCACTGGTAATGTCCTCACAAAATTCCACTAAATTAGTTAGGCATGACCTGCCCTTTATGAACCCATGCTGCGTCTGCCCAATGGGACAATTTCTATCCAGATGCCTCGCAATTTCTTCCTTGATGATAGATTCCAGCATCTTCTCTACTACCGAAGTTAAGCTCACTGGCCTATAATTTCCTGCTCTCTGCCTACCTCCTTTTTTAAACAGTGGTGTCACGTTTGCTAATTTCCAATCCACCGGGACCACCCCAGAGTCTAGTGAATTTTGGTAAATCATCAGTAGTGCATCTGCAATTTCCCTAGCCATCTTTTTTAGCACTCTGGGATGCATTCCATCAGGGCCACGAGACTTGTCTACCTTTAGCCCCATTAGCTTGCCCATCACTACCTCCTTAGTGATAACAATCCTCTCAAGGTCCTCACCTGTCATAGCCTAATTTCTATCAGTCGCTGGAATGTTATTTGTGTCTTCCACTGTGAAGACCGACCCAAAAAACCTGTTCAGTTCTTCATCCATTTCCTCATCTCCCATTATTAAAACTCCCTTCTCATCCTCTAAAGGACCAATATTAACTTTAGCCACTCTTTTTTGTTTTATATATTTGCAAAAACTTTTACTGTCTGTTTTTATATTCTGAGCAAGTTTACTCTCATAATCTATCTTACTCTTCTTCATAGCTTTTTTAGTAGCTTTCTGTTGCCCCCTAAAGTTTTCCCAGTCCTCTAGTCTCCCACCAATCTTTGCCACTTTATATGCTTTTTCCTTCAATTTGAAACTCTCCCTTATTTCCTTAGATATCCACGGTCGATTTTCCCTTTCTACCGTCCTTCCTTTTTGTTGGTATAAACCTTTGCTGAGCACTGTGAAAAATTGCTTGGAAGGTTCTCCACTGTTCCTCAACTGTTCCACCATAAAGTCTTTGCTCCCAGTCTACCTTAGCTAGCTCTTCTCTCATCCCATTGTAATCTCCTTTGTTTAAACACAAAACACTAGTATTTGATTTTACTTTCTCACCCTCCATCTGTATTTTAAATTCCACCATATTATGATCGCTCCTTCCGAGAGGATCCCTAACTATGAGATCATGAATCAATCCTGTCTCATTACACAGGACAAGATCTAGGACTGCTTGTTCCCTTGTAGGTTTCATTACATACTGTTCTAGGAAACTATCGCGGATACATTCTATAAACTCCTCCTCAAGGTTGCCTTGACCGACTTGGTTAAACCAATCGACATGTAGATTAAAATCCCCCATGATAACTGCTGTACCATTTCTACATGCATCAGTTATTTCATTGTTTATTGCCTGCCCCACCATAACGTTACTATTTGGTGGCCGATAGACTACTATCAGTGACGTTTTCGCCTTACTCTTCCTGATTTCCACCCAAATGGATTCAACCTTGTCCTCCTTAGCACCAATGGCATCCCTTACTATTGCCCGGATGTCACCCTTAAATAACAGAGCAACACCACCTCCCTTACCATCCACTCTGTCCTTCCGAATAGTTTGATACCCTCGGATATTTAACTCCCAGTCGTTACCATCCTTTAAACCATGTTTCAGTAATGGCCACAAATCATAGTCATTCACGATGATTTGTGCCATCAACTCATTTACTTTATTCCAAATACTACAAGCATTCAGGTAAAGTACACTTATGTTGGTTTTTTTACCTCAGTTTTGAATCTTAACATCTCCAGTTTTATTCCTTTTAGTATTACTGGGCCTATTCACTGAGCTCCCCTCAGTCACTGTATTTTTGACTATGTCTTCTCTACCTTGCACTTTTCCCCTTACTTCCTTTTGCTTCCGTCCCTGTTTTACTACCTTCCAACTTCTTGCATCGGTTCCCATCCCCCTGCCACATTAGTTTAAACCCTCCCCAACAGCTCTAGAAAACACCCACCCTAGAACATCGGTTCCAGTCCTGCCCAGGTGCAGACCGTCCGGTTTGTACTGGTTCCACCTCCCCCAGAACCGGTCCCAATGCCCCAGGAATTTGAATCCCTCCTTCTTGCACCATCTCTTTAAGTGCCTATTAAGTTTTTAAACAAACAAGAAACCTCATCAAATGCATAATTTGTTATTACAGCCTCTTAAAAGTTTAAATTGTTCTTGAATCAATAGACCACCTGTTAAGCTGAAGCAATCATCAACTTTTAAAACTGGTAGCAACTGTTGCAAGAAAGCTTTCAGATACGTGCCTGAAACTAATGGATTTCTATTTCAAAGCAGAGTCCCGTCAATCACGGGTGGGGAGCAGGTGAAGAGATTTTTCAAATTTCAAAAACATGGATATTTTAACAGCCAGAGCAGGCAGTCAATTTAAATCATAGCACAAACCATGGCAGCAGAAGCTGACAAGACATTTTCTTTTTACATTTTTTTATGCATTATGGCGCCTTCTTCAATAGAAAAAAGTACTATAATACACCAAAACACTTAGACAATGGTGGTCAATGAAAAGATCCATGATGTGGAGATGCCGGCGTTGGACTGGGGTGAGCACAGTAAGAAGTCTTACAACACCAGGTTAAAGTCCAACAGGTTTGTTTCAAACACGAGCTTTCGGAGCACGGCACCTGAAGAAGGAGCCGTGCTCCGAAAGCTCGTGTTTGAAACAAACCTGTTGGACTTTAACCTGGTGTTGTAAGACTTCTTACAATGAAAAGATCAACTTACCTTTGCAGGACAGATTGCTATGACAAATCATTGCATTGAAAATACATAGAACATAGAACATAGAACAGTACAGCACAGAACAGGCCCTTCGGCCCTCAATGTTGTGCCGAGCCACGATCACCCTACTCCTACATTACAATTGCCCGATCACCCTACATTACAATGCAGCATCTAATAGTGACATTTGAAGGTGGTCAAAACATTTGGCATTTTCCTTCAAGAATGCTCCTTAGTCGGCTTCCCCCAGTGACCACAAACTCTCCAAGGTGGTACGCCTTTTTTAGCGCTTTCTAAACTCATATTGGCACACGGAAAGTTGTGTGTGGGGGGTAATGGAGACCCAAACTTTGGAAGAGGGACGTGTGCATTTTACCCCCAGGGCCTTCCCAACTGGCCAAAAGGCCACACAAAAAGGGTATGGCGTTGAGAAGTCGCAAAAGAAAATAAGTTTGGTGCTTTGCTACGTCATTTCCAATGGGGGATGAAAATTACGTCCTAAAAAGATTATTCTCCCATGGCCGAATTAGCAGTGAAGTAAGATGACCATTTTCCCACTGATATCCCATTGTAATTTTCTCCTGGGCCATCTTTCACTGTGCAGGGCAAGTTTAGAATCATAGAATTTACAGTGCTGAAGGAGGCCATTCGGCCCATCAAGTCTGCACCGGCCCTTGGAAAGAGCACCCTACCTAAGCCCAAACATCTACCCTATTCCCGCAACCCAGTAATCCCACCCAAACCTTTTAGACACTAAAGGCAATTTAGCATGGCCAATCCAACTAACCTGCACATCTTTGGACTGTGGGAGGAAACCGGAGCAACCGGAGGAAACCCACGCAGACATAGGGAGAATGTGCAGATTCCGCACAGACAGTGACCCCAGCCGGGAATCAATCCTGGGACCCTGGAGTTAACATAGAACATAGAACATAGAACGATACAGCGCAGTACAGGCCCTTCGGCCCTCGATGTTGCACCGACATGGAAAAAATCTAAAGGCCATCTAACCTACACTATGCCCTTATCATCCATATGCTTATCCAATAAATTTTTAAATGCCCTCAATGTTGGCATGTTCACTACTGTTGCAGGTAGGGCATTCCACGGCCTCACCACTCTTTGCGTAAAAAACCCACCTCTGACCTCTGTCCTATATCTATTACCCCTCAATTTAAGGCTATGTCCCCTCGTGCTAGCCACCTCCATCCGCGGGGAAGGCTCTCGCTGTCCACCCTATCTAACCCTCTGATCATTTTGTATGCCTCTATTAAGTCACCTCTTAACCTTCTTCTCTCTAACGAAAACAACCTCAAGTCCATCAGCCTTTCCTCATAAGATTTTCCCTCCATACCAGGCAACATCCTGGTAAATCTCCTCTGCACCCGTTCCAAAGCTTCCACGTCCTTCCTATAATGAGGCGACCAGAACTGTACGCAATACTCCAAATGCGGCCGTACTAGAGTTTTGTACAACTGCAACATGACCTCATGGCTCCGGAACTCAATCCCTCTACCAATAAAGGCCAACACACCATAGGCCTTCTTCACAACCCTATCAACCTGGGTGGCAACTTTCAGGGATCTATGTACATGGACACCGAGATCCCTCTGCTCATCCACACTACCAAGAATTTTACCATTAGCCAAATATTCCGCATTTCTGTTATTCTTTCCAAAGTGAATCACCTCACACTTCTCCACATTAAACTCCATTTGCCACCTCTCAGCCCAGCTCTGCAGCTCATCTATGTCCCTCTGTAACCTGCAACATCCTTCCGCACTGTCTACAACTCCACCGACTTTAGTGTCGTCTGCAAATTTACTCACCCATCCTTCTGCGCCCTCCTCTAGGTCATTTATAAAAATGACAAACAGCAACGGCCCCAGAACAGATCCTTGTGGTACGCCACTCGTAACTGAACTCCATTCTGAACATTTCCCATCAACTACCACTCTCTGTCTTCTTTCAACTAGCCAATTTCTGATCCACATCTCTAAATCACCCTCAATCCCCAGCCTCCGTATTTTCTGCAATAGACGACCGTGGGGAACCTTATCAAACGCTTTACTGAAATCCATATACACCACATCAACTGCTCTACCCTCGTCTACCTGTTCAGTCACCTTCTCAAAGAACTCGATAAGGTTTGTGAGGCATGACCTACCCTTCACAAAACCATGCTGACTGTCCCTAATCATATTATTCCTATCTAGATGATTATAAATCGTATCTTTTATAATCCTCTCCAAGACTTTACCCACCACAGACGTTAGGCTCACCGGCCTATAGTTACCGGGGTTATCTCTACTCCCCTTCTTGAACAAAGGGACCACATTTGCTATCCTCCAGTCCTCTGGCACTATTCCTGTAGCCAATGATGACCTAAAAATCAAAGCCAAAGGCTCAGCAATCTCTTCCCTGGCTTCCCAGAGAATCCTAGGATAAATCCCATCCGGCCCCGGGGACTTATCTATTTTCACCTTTTCCAGAATTGCCAACACTTCTTCCCTACGCACCTCAATGCCATCTATTCTAATCGCCTGGGTCTCAGCATTCTCCTCCACAATATTATCTTTTTCTTGAGTGAATACTGACGAAAAGTATTCATTTAGTATCTCGCTTATCTCCTCAGCCTCCACACACAACTTCCCACCACTGTCCTTGACTGGCCCTACTCTTACCCTAGTCATTCTTTTATTCCTGACATACCTATAGAAAGCTTTTGGGTTTTCCTTGATCCTACCTGCCAAAGACTTCTCATGTCCCCTCCTTACTCGTCTCAGCTCTCTCTTTAGATCCTTCCTCGCTTCCTTGTAAATATCAAGCGCCCCAACTGAAACTTCACGCCTCATCTTCACATAGGCCTCCTTCTTCCTCTTAACAAGAGATTCCACTTCTTTGGTAAACCACGGTTCCCTCGCTCGACCCCTTCCTCCCTGCCTGACTGGTACGTACTTATCAAGAACATGCAATAGCTGTTCCTTGAACAAGCTCCACATATCCAGTGTGCCCAACCCTTGCAGCCTACTTCTCCAACCAACACATCCTAAGTCATGTCTAATGGCATCATAATTGCCCTTCCCCCAGCTATAACTCTTGCCCTGCGGGGTATACTTATCCCTTTCCATCACTAACGTAAAGGTCACCGAATTGTGGTCACTGTTTCCAAAGTGCTCACCTACCTCCAGATCTAACACCTGGCCTGGTTCATTACCCAAAACCAAATCCAATGTGGCCTCGCCTCTTGTTGGCCTGTCAACATATTGTGTCAGGAAACCCTCCTGCACACATTGTACAAAGAATGACCCATCTAATGTACTCGAACTATATCTTTTCCAGTCAATATTTGGAAAGTTAAAGTCTCCCATAACAACTACCCTGTTACTTTCGCTCTTTTCCAGAATCATCTTCGCCATCCTTTCCTCTACATCCCTAGAACTATTAGGTGGCCTATAGAAAACTCCCAACAGGGTGACCTCTCCTTTCCTGTTTCTAACCTCAGCCCATACTACCTCAGAAGAAGAGTCCCCATCTAGCATCCTTTCCGCCACCGTAATACTGTCCTTGACTAGCAGCGCCACACCTCCCCCTCTTTTGCCCCCTTCTCTGAACTTACTAAAACACCTAAACCCCGGAACCTGCAACAACCATTCCTGTCCCTGCTCTATCCATGTCTCTGAAATGGCCACAACATCGAAGTCCCAGGTACCAACCCATGCTGCCAGTTCCCCTACCTTATTTCGTATACTCCTGGCATTGAAGTAGACACACTTCAAACCACCTACCTGAACACTGGCACCCTCCTGCGAAGTCAAATCTGTGCTCCTGACCTCTATACTCTCAATCTCCCGTACCCTAAAACTACAATCCAGGTTCCCATGCCCCTGCTGAATTAGTTTAAACCCCCCCAAAGAGCACTAACAAATCTCCCCCCCAGGATATTGGTGCCCCTCAGGTTCAGATGTAGACCATCCTGTCTATAGAGGTCTCACCTTCCCCAGAAAGAGCCCCAGTTATCCAGAAATCTGAATCCCTCCCGCCTGCACCATCCCTGTAGCCACGTGTTTAATTGCTCTCTCTCCCTATTCCTCATCTCACTATCACGTGGCACGGGCAACAACCCAGAGATAACAACTCTGTTTGTTCTCGCTCTGAGCTTCCATCCTAGCTCCCTAAAGGCCTGCCTGACATCCTTGTCCCCTTTCCTACCTATGTCGTTAGTGCCAATGTGGACTACGACTTGGGGCTGCTCCCCCTCCCCCTTAAGGACCCGGAAAACACGATCCGAGACATCACGTACCCTTGCACCTGGGAGGCAACATACCAAACGTGAGTCTCTCTCGCTCCCACAAAATCTCCTATCTGTGCCCCTGACTATTGAGTCCCCAATTACTAATGTTCTACTCCTTTCCCCCCTTCCCTTCTGAGCAACAGGGACAGACTCCGTGCCAGAGGCCCGTATCCCATGGCTTACCCCTGGTAAGTCGTCCCCCCCACAAGTATCCAAAACGGTATACTTGTTACTCAGGGGAACGACCGCAGGGGGTCCCTGCACTGACTGCTTCTTCCCAGTCCCTCTTACAGTTACCCATCTATCTCCAGTCTTTGGTGTAACTATTTCCCTGAAGCTCCTATCTATGACCCCCTCTGCCTCCCGAATGATCCGAAGTTCATCCAGCTCAAGCTCCAGGTCCCTAACACGGTTTTTGAGGAGCTGGAGTTGGGTGCACTTCCCACAGATGAAATCAGCAGGGACACTGACGGCGTCCCTCACCTCAAACATTCTGCAGGAGGAGCATTGTACTGCCTTCCCTGACATCACCTCTAGATTTAAAAAATAACAAGAAAAATAAAAAGAAAGGAAGAGCTTACCTGATATTACCTCAAACCCTGCTCCCGCTCAAAGGTAAGCAAATTTAAAGGCACTCACTCACCTTCACGACAGGCCCCTGCTCCCGCTTCCCAACCACCGTGGGGTGGGGGGGTTGGTTAGAGGAGGAGGTAGGGTGGGAAACACTCACGAAGTGTTTCAGGTTTAACTGTCACTTGCCAACAGCCTCTCCACAAACCACCTTCAACTTAGGCTGACCGCACTGCACGTATGCAAATTTCCCCAGAACAGCTGATCAGTAGCTCTGCTCTGCTGCCCTCTGCTGGATGATTGCCTTCACTCAAACTCCTCGGGTCCCCTTCGCAGATTCACCTTCAACTTAGGCTGACCGCACTGCACGTATGCAAATTTCCCCAGAACAGCTGATCAGTAGCTCTGCTCTGCTGCCCTCTGCTGGATGATTGCCTTCACTCAAACTCCTTGGGTCCCCTTCGCAGATTCACCTTCAACTTAGGCTGACCGCACTGCACGTATGCAAATTTCCCCAGAACAGCTGATCAGTAGCTCTGCTCTGCTGCCCTCTGCTGGATGAAGCAACTGTGCTGACCACTGTGCTACTGTGCCACCATGTTCTAATTTGTTGCTCTCAAGGTTACTGCTGCTGGGAGGAACGATGTTAAGTACTGATAGATCATTTTAAAGGCTACAGCCAATTAAGGTGAGGAATTGTGAGTCCTATTTATTCGAGCAGCAAAACCATAAAGTGTCTAAAAGAGCAGCAATCTTGAGGGTGACAGTAATCTGAAGCAGCAGCTTTCAGTTTTGCAGATGTGTCTGTGGCACTGTTGTAACAGCCAGAAGGAGAGATTCTTGGCCATAGAGGACAGGCAGATCCACAAGAGGTAATGTGGAAAGAGTTGTCAGGGTCGGTCAGTGCAATTTCAAACATCCCAAGAATGGACAGACTGTACAGGAAGATGTTTAGGGACCACCCAAGGGTAGCCAAGAGAAATCATAGCATTACTGCAAGTCCATATCTGATACCACTCATACAACCTGTCTTCACTTTCCTTACCAATCATACGCCTTCTGTCTTAGGTTACACTCTGATGAACAAACAATCTTTGTTAACAGCCATTCAGGCAACTCCTTTCTCATATCAGGGTGCACCTTCTCGTACTGACGAGATTTTAGCAGTCATACACTTTTAAAACTAGCACATAATCAATAGCAAGGGAATGCACTGTAATAACTTGGTTTCACCAGTTATGAACAAACTATAAATGTTTATTAACACTCATGATGCAATGCTTCCAGGAATGTCTCTAGTATGCAATTCAGCAAAAGCTCATGCTCTCCTTAGGTGATCCCGTGTGCTAATTACCGATTGGATTAGCAGGTGACATGACCCTTCAGAAGGCTGCCCCTTAAAGAGGCCAATTACTACTTCCACCCTCCACGTTCCTTACTGTACAGAATCATAGTGAACATAAACTGTTCCACATAATTATAACAATGAACATTTTTAATCAGTCCATCAAAAACTCTCTGGTGGCTTCTGCTTCCTTGTAGAGCAGCACAACTCCATCGACTGAGGTGCTTCTGTTGGGGTACTTTTTAAAAAAAAGAGTGCCCAATTCTTTATTTCCCAATTAAGGGGCAATTTAGCATGGCCAATTCACCTACCCTGCACATCTTTTTGGGTTGTGGGGGTGAGACCCACGCAGACACGGGGAGAATGTGCAAACTCCACACAGACAGTGACCCGGGGCTGGGATTGAACTCAGGTCCTCGGCAATAGTGCTAACCACTGTGCCACCATGCTGCCCTTGTGATGGGGTAATTTTTGTAGAAACTGTCACACTGTATGGTTCACCCGATGTCTATGTATTTACATTGTGTATCTATCGTATGTCCTATGTTTTTATGTATGGAATGATCGGCCTGGACTGTACACAGAACAATACCTTTCACCGTACCTCGGTACACGTGGCAGCAAACAAACCTAAATCCAATGCTACTAGGTCTCTGATGCTTCAACCCCCTCTGTTTCAGACAGAACAATACTTTTGCCTGTCAGATGCTGACTGGACATTTTATTTCCCGGGCAGCCAAGAACATTTCCAGCTGGAATCAGGTTGCAACACTGGCCCTTGGGACGACTCCCGCCCATGCAGATTTTCCACATGTTTCCTCAAAATCCTGTCTTGCACCCTTGCTTTGTAAGATAACAGTCATGTCTAGGCCACAACAACTCCTGGAACGCTGCTTGAACCACTTCTGAAATTTCTCACAGAAATTGGGTCAGCTATTTTGAACAATCTTCCATCTTGGTTCCTCATTTGGTTGCACAGTCTTGCCTCTTGGTGAAACGTTGCAAACAGGTGCAGTGCTAATGAGACCAGCCTATTTGAAAGTCTGGGTTTTACACAATTTTGGTCTTCATTGCTGATCATCATAATTTGAATTCACTTGGAGATGTCAAACAGACATTAGGAGGGTTTGCACTCAAGCAGTGCTTAGGTGTAAATTTTGGAGAGCACTGAATGGCTGGCACACAATGGGATGTTTCAGGATGGCTCAGGGACCAAGAGAATGACCACATGGGTTCTCACAAATGGCGCTGAAGATCATGATGGAGGAGGCCCGGGTTCATTTCTGGCCTTGGGTGACTGTCAGTGTGGAGTTTGCACTTTCTACCACAGCCCAAAGAATTGCAGGTTAGGTGGATTGGCCATGATAAATTGTCCCTTAGGGTCCAAAGATATGTAGGTTAACTGAGGTTATCGGGTTATGGGATAGGTCAGGGGAGTGGACATGGGTAGGGTGTTCTTTCAGAGAGTCGGTGCAGACACAATGGGCCAAATGGCCTCCTTCTGCTCTGCAGGAATTCTATGGTTCTATGGGACCCAGAGCAAGATGTTCTTTACTAAACTGTCCTCTTTCTCCCGGTGACTCCAGAATGACATAGCACTTGCTCTTTTTAGACAAATTCCTCAGAAGATTTCTGGAATCAATGGGGTGAATTCTCCACCTCGCCAGCCGCATGTTTCTCAGCGGCACACAGTTGCTAACAGGGGGATTATCCGTTCCCACTGCTGGCCAGTGGGATCTCCCATCGTAGTCACCCCATGCCGCCAGGAAACCCATGGCAGGGTGCACTGCCGGGGGAATGGAGAATCCCACCGGTGGAGAATTCACCCCAATGTTGATGGAGTGTTGGTGAAGTTGTGACAAAGTCAAGAAAGTCTCCAGATATGTTTCAAACTACCTTTGCAAACATCCAACAGCAAGGGAACACTGAAAGGTGATAGGATTTAAGCAACAGTTGAAATCCTCTGCAACAACTCATTTACTCCCAATCAGCTGGCCAACATTAGGAGAGGCTATAAGGAGAAATCCTTCATGAACATTAGCAGGCAATTTAAGTGGCAGTCAGCCTTTTAACAATCCTCTGGGCAGTTGTTCGAGTACAAGCTTCAACCCCTTAACCAGAATGGTAGTTTGCGTGAGACATAGGCTGAACTGACATTTTAGTTTAAGACCTTATTTCACCCACTTTGAAGCGCTAAAGTATCCAAGAAAATCATCCCCTAAAATACATAGTTCCTAAATTGCAAAAAAGACTTCCATGTACTGCAATTGCAGTGCCTTGCCACTTTGTATTCCAAGGTCGATTCAGTTACAGTAAAGGTATGCTGCTTTATTGATCTTTCATTATCCTTGCTGATATTGTGTGGAGTGAGTGTGCATTGACCACTGAGTCAATTCTTATTTGGAAGAAACTGTATCATCATTACATTTTGCTATTTTAACCTTCTTATTACATTGAATGCAATGAACTGCTAGGCTAGTCTCATATGAGTCAAATCCATGTAAATTTTCACACTTACTTGTCCTCCTCCTGGTGAGACATTAAGCATATTTCAGCGCCTTGGCACAGTCCTGATGTCGTTGATTGGATTCAGCCATTTCTTCCCATGTCAAGCCCTATTCTTGTGTACTGCTCACACAGAGACAGAAACTTGTGGAGAGGAGGGGGTTGTGAGGTGGTTTTGGCCATCAGCTGGAGAGCTGATGACACATTCATGTTGCCTCTTTTTAAGAGGGCCCATCGCATCTTGTGCCACGCCAGCACTTAACAGGCCAGAAATGGTCTATCTCCTGATACATCACATCAGGAGCAGAGAGCCTGCCTGCCCAAGAGCTGCCAGCCAATCCGAGGTCACTGGCCATTTTGTACTTAGCAGCAACACCAGGAAGGCTGCAGATACTGTTAGTTCTACACCCATATAATGCCTCAGATCAACGCAGGACCCAAACATACGCGAATGATGGCAGGAGAGCGATTGCAAAACGGTGGTCATGGGGAAGGGCATATTAAGGGTGTTTGCAGGAAGGGAAAGTGGGTGGCTCTCAATGGGCTTCCATCTTCCAAATACTGGGTCCTTTATCAAACACTAAATGCCTTTGACCAAAGAAACCCCCCCCCGCCCCACCCCATCCCAACCCAGATGTCATTGGCAAGCAAACACGCCAGGGTTTGTTTGTCATGTTCTCCACATGGTGAGCACCCCCCAGCTGTTCTATTGATATATTGCACACTTTGACATACAAGCTAAAAAAAAGTACCAAGCCTGCAATTTAGCAGCTGTGCTAGCTGTAGGCTTAAATCCCATTATGGCAGCCAAATCTTGCGAGAGGCCAAAAATGGGATTTGTACCAGTGAGATTTTGGTTTCCAATATTTTCTGCCCCCCTCTGATGATGGGATCCGGTTTGTACCCAGGAAGGGTGCAAGCCTGCTTTGCATACATTATAGTATTTCATGGCACCCTGGGCAAGCCCCACTCGTCCTGGAGACACACCAGTGGGGTAAATGGTTGTAGCATGCTTTCTTCACGGTAGATTAAGGTCTTTGTTTCGCAGTGTGCACTGGTCATAGAATCCCTACAGTGCAGAAGAGGTCCTATAGAATCTGCATCGGCCCTTGGAAAGAGCACCCTACTTAAGACCACGCCTCCGCCATATCCCTGTAACCCAGTCACCCTACCTAACCTTTTGGTCACTGAGGGAGCAATTTAGCATGACCAATCTACCTAACCTGCACACCTTTGGACTGTGGAAGGAAACCGGAGCACCCGAGGGAAACCCCCGTGGACATGGGGAGAAAATGCAAACTCCACACAGTCACCTGAGGTCGGAATTGAGCTGCAATTGAACAAGTAAGCGTGGTGAGGGACATGGCAGGACACTAACCCCTGGTACCCAAGCACTGCCACCTGGCATGGCAACCTGGCAGTGCCAATCTGGCGGTATCAACCTGGCACTGTGCAATGGGGGAGTTCCCCTTGTGTGTGGCAGGGTGGGGCATGCCCTGATGCTTGTGGGATGAGGGAAGTGCCCCAAAGTTTGTGGGGGTGCCCTGATGCTTGTGGGGGTCGGGTGATGCCTGTGTTTAGGACCGGGGGGGGGAATGACTTGGTGTTTGTTGTGTGACCTAGGATGTAGCACTTGGAAGATATCATGCACACTCCCAGGATAGTGAACACACAAGTGTATGATTCTGAGGTGGTGGTTGCACATGATCGGAAAAATCAGGGAGTGGAATTCCTTTTTGTTAAAATAGGGCACTCCCTGATGCCCCAGTGCTCGCAGGGTGACATGCGTGCCACTGCAATGTTTATAAACTTAAAGGTTTGATTGGCAGCTCCTGGATCACATCAAAGAGAGTTAAGTGCTTTCTGTTAGTTTCATAGCTTACTACTTCAAAGTCACACAAGCATGAAGGCAGATGAATGAAACAATGCAGACAGCTGCGTGGGTGTGGAAGTTGTCTCAATCACATTGGTTTTATAATATCAATCACCTGGGTTTTATAGTAAAATCAATATCAAAAAGGAATGAATTAATGGCATACAGATCAAAGATCTGAGGGGGTTTAAACCCAGCTGACTGGTATTCTCTTTCCAGAAATTGACAGGTGCTCTTTCCTCGACATGAGCCATGCGTATTGCACAGGTGAGTTTTAAAGCAGTGAATTTTTTCACTTCCTGTGTTTGGACTGCTCTCCAGCTTCCAGACAGGGGTCTTTCATCCTTGGGGTTTCCAGACAGGGGTATCACTTCTGGGGGGCTTCCAGACAGGAGTCTCGTGTGCGGGCCTTTGGTGAAGATGGGGAGGTATTGCATTGTGAGGGAGAGAGTAGACTTCCCATGGACTTTGGGACAACTCTCTTAAAAGGTTACCCCCTTAGCCCACTGCGAGGCTCATCGCGAGGTCCACCGCATCAGGACCATGCTTGTCAAGACCTGCATCAATTCCCACCTAGAGGAACTGGGGAATCACGAGGGCTCAGAGAATATGTTGCCAAGCCCATTAATAGGGTGCAAATGAGAGTGAACGTGGAGAGGATATTTCCACGAGTAGGAAAAACTAGAACCCAAGAGCACAGCCTCAGACTGAAGAGAGGATCGTTTAAAACAGAGATGAGGAGGAATTTCTTCAGCTAGAGGGTGGTGAATCTGTGGAACTCTTTGCCGCTGGAGACTGTGGAGGCCAATTCACTGAGTGTCTTTAAGACAGAGAAAGATAGGTTCTTGATTAATAAGGGGATTAGGGGTTAGGGGGAGAAGGCAGGAGAATGGGGATGAGAAACATATCAGCCATGATTGAATGGCAGAGCAGACTCGAGTGGCCTAATTCTGCTCCTATGTCTTATGGTCTTATTGACCTTAATGATCATTGGCGATTGGCGTGGGGCACGTACCTCGATCCCAATGCCAGCAAGGGACCCGAACATAGGAACGGGATCGGTGCTGATTCTCCGCCACCCACCGAGGAGTTCCCAATGCAGTGGAGAATTCAGCTCAATATCGTTTTTTATGGCAAATATTTCACATCAGCATGTATTACAAATGTGTTTGGAGGGAGAGACTTGTTGCAATGCTGCGAGATTAAAAAACAATTTTAAAGCAACCATGAGATTTAAAAAACTTGACTAACATAAGCTTTTATTTGTAGATGAAACATAAAGCAAATGGTACCATGAAATATCATAGAATTTACAGTGCAGAAGGAGGCCATTGGGCCCATCAAATCTGCACCGGCCCTTACAAAGAGCACCCTACTCAAGCCCACGTATCTACTCTATCCCTGTAACCCAGTAACCCCCCACTTAATCTTTTTGGATACTAAGGGCAAATTAGCATGGCCAATCCACCAAATCCGCACATCTTTGGATTGTGGGAGGAAACCGGAGAACCCGGAGGAAACCCATGCAGATTCCGGGAGAACGTGCAGAATCCGCACAGACAGTGACCCAGCTGGGAATTGAACCTGGAACCCTGGAGCTGTGAAGCAATTGTGCTAATCACTATGCTACCATGCTGCCCTGTTTGCTATTTTTAGTTTATGTATATTTCCTTCGTCCTAGACAAGTATTTGTCCCAAGATATGGGGCGTGATTTACTGGCCGTGTCCTGCTGAAATCGGGACGGGATACGGCCGATAGATCCTGGGAGAGACTTCTCCTGGGGCTCCCGATAGTCATTACGCCGATCTCTTGGGGAAATCCAGGGGTCGTGTTGAGGGGTCTAGAGATCGGGTGAGCAGAGCTACTCGGTGCTGGAAATGGCGCTAAGAGCAGCCTCAGGGTGTGGGTGGGGTGTTCCCCGCTGGGCGCCAAAATAGCAACAAAGTGTCATTAGATAGTGGGATCATTCCCAGCGCAAGGGTTCTGACATTATTCTGCAAAATGTTTTATTCTAAATTGTGCAATCAAAAATCATGGCCCAAATTTTATGTTCCCTCCCTGGTGGATTTTGAGAGGGGTGGGGGGAGCATGAAATTGCACAAATGGGATTCCCACTGCAATCTAGCTCCCCCAAGCTGAAAGCGATTTTATGTGAGGCAGGCAGGGCCCGAGTGATGAAGCCTGCCCATTCCCCGATTAAAGCCCTAAAGTGGCCACTTATCCCACCCAGCCTCAATTTTTAAGCTGGCGGGTGCCAGGTAGATCAGGTGGGGCGAAATAGAAAAATTTGAAATCCACAATCTCGGGCAGGAAGATCCACATAAGGACCAGAAACCTCCAGATCTTCATCTTCCCACCACTTCCCACCAGCCTACACCCCAATACCCAAATTTCCCCCCCTCGAGACCCCCCAATCGCTCCAGAGCCCCCTACTCTCCCCTTCCCAGGAGCCCCCTACCCTCCCATTCCCAGGAGCCCTGCCACTTTCCTGGCCTCCATATCCTGACACAGTCCCAGGCACATCAATGCAATGCCTCATCTGGCTACTGCAGCACTGTGTCTAGAGGGGCTGCCAGCAAATCAGATGGACCAGCAGCTCTTCAAGATGGGACTTCCTTCCAAGTGAGGACAGACGTCCCTCCTACTGCCAATCAATGCTCATTAGAGCATGAAATGTAGGTGGAGATGTATTCCCTTCCGACTCTCAGTTCAGGCGAATGTATAAGTTCCTCTTTTTAAGAAAACAACTTTTCTTTTTAATGTTTGATGATGTAGGTGACAAACATATTCTAAGGCATTATTTGAGATCTGCGATCACAGAATGCAGAGCTATGCATCCTCCAGGCAGCATGCAGTTAGGAGACTGGCATGAAGTTGAATTTCTTAAAGCAGTCTTTGTGATAATTATATAGACTCTTTTGCTGCTCCAGATAAATTATCATCGAGGGCTAAATATTGGCTAGGTGCCAGGAAAACCTCCACCTTGTAACATCAAATATCATTACTTATTTTGATCAAGTTTTTATTTCCATGGCTTGGATAGAGTGGACGTGGAGAGGATGTTTCCACTTGCAAGAAAAACTACAACCAATGGACACCATCTCAGACTAAAAAGATGATCCATTAAAACAGAGATGAGGAAGAATTTCTTCAGCCAGAGGGTGGTGAGTCTGTGGAACTCTTTGTCACAGAAGGCTGTGGAGGGCAAATCATTGAGTGTCTTTAAGACAGAGATAGATGGGTTCTTGATTAATAAGGGGGTCAGGGATTATGGGGAGAAGGCAGGAGAATGGGGATGACAAAAATATCAGCCATGATTGAATGGCGGAGCAGACTCGATGGGCTGAGTGGCCTAATTCTGCTCCTGTATCTTATGTCTTCAAACAGGACTCCTTAACAAAATTGGGGCAAAACTCCTGCTTTAAGTAACATTGGAGATGATACAAACTCTAACCTGTTTGAACACTGAACACATTCTGACTTCTGCAGTAATTTTTGAAACAAATCCTTTGGTTCAGATAGTGAGGAATGAGGGCATTTAAAGTAACACGTTGCTTTGGGCTTAAATAGAATGTTGGGCATATTAATTTTACAGTATGATGCACTATCAATTACAATGAGACGAGAGTAGAGTAATCGAGGCTTTATTAAGCAGAGATGTGTTGCCTCCTGCAGCTGCTGCCGAAATGACTGCAGCTCGGTGAGCACACACATTTATACTCCGCCTACTGGGCAGAGCCAGCAGGCAGGGATCTACCCCCGTACCTGTAGTACAGGACCCTTACCGTATTACATCTCATATGTGATATATATACAACAGTCGTGGCTACGACATTCACCTCCTGTTAAAAAAGAGTCCAGCGGGGGTGGTGAAAAAACTATTTACATGCATTTTAAGGTTAACATTTTGGGGAAAGTTCACAAATTCAGCTGATCGGGTGCCTTGATCCTCAATTGTGAGCGCTTCAGTCCTGGTGGCGATGCAGGCGTCGGCTCGGTCGCCGGTGACTCCGGGAGACCGCATCTTTATCCCCGGATGGGACCAAGGCGAGGACGGATCGTCCTGGAGCGGAGGCTATGGTGAGGTGCACTGGGGGGAGGAAGGGTGGCGCCGGGGCGGGGGGGGGGGGGGGGGGGGACCAGCTGGTGCCAGATCCCTGAGGGAGACTGTGCCTTGGTGGTCGTCGGGGTACGCCACGTAGGCGTACTGCGGGTTTGCATGGAGTACCCTCTCGACCAACGGGTCCGCTTTGTGGAGCCGCACGTGCTTGCGGAGGAGAACGGGTCCTGGAGCTGCCAGCCACTTTGGGAGCGAAACCCCGGAGGTGGACTTCCTGGGGAAGGCAAGGAGACGTTCATGGGGGGTTGCATTAGTCGCAGTGCAAAGTAGCGATCAGATGGAGTGAAGGGCATTGGGGAGATCTTCCTGCCAGTGAGAGACCGGGAGATGTTTGGTCCGTAGGGCCAGCTGGACGGCCTTCCAGACCGTCACATTCCCCGCTCTGCCTGCCCGTTTACCTGGGGGTTGCAGCTGGTCGTCCTGCTCGAGGCGATGCCCTTGCTGAGCAGCTACTGACGCAGCTCATCACTCATAAAGGAGGATCCCCGGTCACTGTTGATGTAGGCGAGGAAACCGAACAGGGCAAAGATGGTGTTGAGGGCTTTGATGACTGTGGCAGACATCATATCGGGGCAAGGGACGGCGAAGGGGAATCTGGAGTATTCACCGATCACGTTAAGGAAGTACGTGTTTCAGTCGGTGGAGGGGAGGGGCCCTTTGAAATCCACGCTGAGGAATTCAAAGGGGCGGGAGGCCTTCAATAGTTGCGCGCTGTCTGGCCGGTAGAAGTGCGGTTTGCACTCCGCGCAGACCTGGCAGTCTCTGTTGATGGCCCTGACCTCCTCAATGGAGTAGAGCAGATTGCGGGCCTTTGTGAAGTGAAAGAACCGGGTGACCCCTGGGTGACAGAGAGCGTCGTGTAGCGTCCGGCGTCGGTCCACTTGTGCGCTGGCACATGTAGCTCGAGATAGGGCATCGGGGGGCTCATTGAGCTTACTGGGGCAATACAAAATCTCGTAATTGTAGGTGGAGAGCTCGATTCTTCACCTCAAGATTTTAGCATTTTTGATCTTGCCCCGCTGTGTGTTATTGAACATGAAGGCAACTGACCATTGGTCAGTGAGGAGACTGAATCTCCTGCCGGCCAGGTAAATCATCCAATGCCTCACAGCTTCTACGATGGCATGGGCCTCCTTTCGACGGAAGAGTGCCAGATTTCAAAGGCATAGAGGGTGCGTGAAAAGAATGCCATTGGCCTGCCTGCCTGGTTGAGGGTGGTGGCCGGAGTGACGTCTGATGCATCACTCTCGATTTGGAAGGGGAGCGTCTCATCGACCGCGTGCATCGCGGCCTTGGTGATGTCAGCCCTGATATGGTTGAAGGCCTGGATGAGCCTCGGCCATCAGGGGGAAAGTGGTGGAGTTAATGAGCGGGCGGGCCTTGTCTGCATAGTTAGGGACCCATTGGGCGCAGTATGCGAAGAACCCCAGGCATCGTTTGAGGGACTTGAGGCAGTGGGGGAGGGGGAGTTCCATGAGGGGGCGCATGCGATCGGGGTCGGGCCCCAGACCTCCATTTTGCACCACATAGCCAAGGGTGGCTAAGCAGTTGGTGCTGAACACGCACTTCTCCTTGTTGTACGTAAGGTTGAGGTGTTTGGCGGTGTGGAGGAATTTGGAAAGGTTAGCGTTGTGGTTCTGCTGGTCGTGGCCGCAGATGGTGATGTTATCCAGGTACGGGAAGGTGGCCCGCAGTCCATACCGGTCAACCATTCGGTCCATCTCCCGTTGGAAGACTGAGACCCCATTAGGGAACCCTAAGGAAGTGGTAAAGGCGGCCGTCTGCTTCAAACACAGTGTACAGGCGGTCCGCCTTGCGAATTGGGAGCTGGTGGTAGGCAGATTTCAGGTCCACTGTCGAGAAGACCCGGCACTGTGCAATCTGATTGACCATATCAAGATATGCGTGGGAGGGGATACGCGTTGAGCTGCGTGTACCGATTGATGGTCTGACTGTAGTCAACGACCAACCTGTGTTTCTCCCCCGTTTTCACAACTACTACCTGGGCTCTCCAGGGGCTGTTGCTGGCCTCGATGATGCCTTCCCGCAGTACCTGCTGGACCTCTACCTGATGAAGGTCCTGTCCTGGGCGCTGTACCGTCTGCTCCTGGTGGTAACGGGTTTGCAATCCGGGGTGAGGTTTGCAAATAGGGAAGGCGGGTCGACCTGAAGGGTCGTGAGGCCACATACAGTAAGGGGTGGTAGGGGCCCGCCGATTTTCAGAGTTAGACTTTGGAGGCTGCACTGGAAGTCCAGGCCAAGTAGCAAGGCAGCGCAGAAGTTGGGGAGGACGTAGAGCCAGAAGTCGCTGAACTCTACGCCCTGGATGGTGAGGGTGGCGATGCAGTACCCCCAGATCTCTACAGAGTGGGATCCGGAGGCCAGTGAGATTCATTGTGTGATGGGGTGTACCGCGAGGGAGCAGCGCCTTACCGTATCAGGGTGGGTCTCTGTGCTCCCGGAGTCAAGAAGGCATGATGTCCTGTGCCCATCGACCTTTATCGTCGCCAACGCGGTTGCGAGGTTGTGCGGCCGGGATTGGTCGATTGTGATGGAGACGAGCTGTAGCTGGTGTTGGACAGCTCCTGGCTGGCAGGCGGTGGTTGCAGGCGATGAGCGGCCCGATGAGGTGCCCGACGAGCAGGGGTCCTGAGGCGGGGAAGATGGCGGCGCCCACGGGCCGCATGTGCCCTGAGGCAAGCAAGATGGCAGCGCCAACGGGCCACACGTGTCCTGAGGCAGGCAAGATGGCGGCACCAACGGGCCGCACGTGTTGTGAGGCAAGGAAGATGATGGTGCCCACGGGTCGCATGTAAGGGGTGCAGGAACAGGGGAGCCTGGTTACAGAGGCGATTGACCGGGTCTGGCACACCGCAGTGAAATGTCCTTCCTTCCCGTAGGCCTTGCAGAGTGCGCTCCACTCCGGGCAGCGTTGCCGGGGGTTCTTTGTCTGTCCGCAGAAGTAGAACTTGGGTCCCCCGGGGTTGGCAGACTGCTGCGCGGCGCAGGCCTGGGGTTGGCTGGGGGCAGTCGCTGGTGGGGTGAACAATGGGGCGGTCACTGGTGGGGTCCACGATGAAGTGTTTGCTGGTGGGGTCCACAATGTCCAGGAGGGTGGCGCCGTGCGGTCGGGGGCGTATGCTTGTACATTACAGGAGGCGACCATTAGTGAGGTTGTGAGTTTCTGGGTCGCCGCGAGGTCGAGGGTAGCCCCTTCTAAGAGGCGCTGGCGAATGTACGCCAACCCTATGCCCATAACAAAAGCGTCCCTGATTAGTTCAGAATGTTCAACGGCCAAAACGGCCTGACAATCGCAGTCCCTCGCCAGAGCGTGCAGGGCATGCCAGAAATCTTCCAAAATCTCGCCGGGGAGTTGATGCTGTGTGGACAGGAGGTGCCTGGCGTAGAGTTTGTTGGTCTGCTGGGTGTAATTCTCTTACAGGAGCGCCATGGCCTCAGCGTAGGTGGGCGTGTCCCGGATGAGGGGAATGATATCGGAGCTCAGCCGTGTAGACAGGATCTGGAGTTTCTGTGCCTCTGTGGGTTATTCTGTCACAGATCCGATGTAGGCTTGAAAGCAGGCTAGCCAATGTGCGAAGGCAGCCTTGGCATTGTCTGCTTGAGGGTGCAGCTGCTGGTGATCAGGCTTGATGTGGAGATCCATCGTTGTAAAATCTCTGCTTAATAAATTGATTCACTATCAATTATGACGAGATGAGAGTAGAGTGTAATGGAGGCTTTATTACGCAGAGATGTGTAGCCCCCAGCAGCTGCTGCCGAAGTGACTGCAGCTCGGTGAGCACACACATTTATACTTCGCCTACTGGGTGGAGCCAGCAGGCAGGGATCTACCCCCCGTACCTGAGCCTGACCGTATTACATCTCGTATGTGATATATACAACAGTGGTGATTACCACACAATAGTCCACCTTTGTTTCAAAATTATTTTTGCCCAAATATTGGTAGAAGATCAGTACATTTCATCCTGGCATTATTTGTTATGGAGATGTGTGCCGGGATTCTCCGCGTCGGAGAATCATCGGGAGTGCTGGAAA
Source organism: Scyliorhinus canicula (assembly GCF_902713615.1). Classification (NCBI taxonomy): domain Eukaryota; kingdom Metazoa; phylum Chordata; class Chondrichthyes; order Carcharhiniformes; family Scyliorhinidae; genus Scyliorhinus; species Scyliorhinus canicula. The sequence continues at coordinate 186,688,457 of NC_052149.1, read as the reverse complement.
TTCCCGCCAATTCTCCGGTCGCCGGAGAATCAGCGGCAATCGCACCCGTGCGGCCGCCACGGCGCTGGCCGGGGGTGCTGAAAGGCCACCTCTGCGATTCTCCGTGGGCAACGGGTCAAACACCTTCTGAGTTCCACTGGTGTAGTTCCAACCTGGTACCACGCGGTGGGAGCTCGGACCGGCGGCTGCGGTGAATGACCTAGTTGGGGGGGGGGGGGGGCTTGGGGGATCTGATTCCGGGATTCCTCCATGGGGCCCAGGCCCGCAATCAGGGGCTTCCAATCGGTGGGCGGCTGCGATCTGTAGAGGGCCTACCTTCTTCCACGTGGCCTACCATAACGTCCCTGACATGTTGCACCATGGTGGCACGGAGATGGCAACCACGTGCATGCGCTACCGCGGAGACGGCAACCACGCACATGCGCCGGCGCGGGTCCGCGCATTTGCGTGACGGCCGTCTCCGCGCCACGCATGCCTGTGGTTGCCATCTCCGCGCCGGCGCATGCGCCATGCAGGGCCACCTTTCAACGCCGGAGCAGCGCGCAGCACTCCAACGCTGCACTCTCCCCCTAAAAAACGGTGAATTGCTGGACCTGGAGGCCCATTGACGCCGGCGTACACCATTCCGGTGTTTACGCTAATGTCAACACTTGGCCGGGATTCCAGAGAATTCCAGCCACAGTGTCAGCATTCGTGTTACTGACCTCTACCTTTCTCCCAGGAACTGTTCATGATTGGAAAGCCCAGAAGCAAATGTAGTCGTTATTGAGGTCATGAAGAAAAAGGTGCATTCCTAAAATTGGCCTCACTATAATATCTGCATATCAAATGGTCGAATACTTTTTACTGCCTGTGCGTCAAGGGAAGTGTGGCAATCAGTACTGCAACAATTTTAAGATCCTATTAATGACGGCGGGTGGACTCCAGATGTTACCGACAGCTCCAGAGTCTTGTTAGTTCCATTAGGAGGAAGCTTGGAGACGGTGGGCGGAATTCTTCGCAACGGCCGATGCCATCGTGAAACCCGGAGTGTTTCACGATGGCGTCGGAGGCCGCTCCTCGCCCCCTATCTCCCCCCCTTGGGGGTCTAGGAGTGGCGTTTCGTCAAACTGGCGTCAAGGCGGCGCGCCAAGAATGACGCAGCCGGCGACGCCTAATGACGTCAGCCGCGCATGCACGTGTTGGCCATCTCCAACCCGCGTATGCGCGGTTGCCGTCTTCCCCTCCGCTGCCCCGCAAGACGTGGCAGCTTGATCTTGCAGGGCGGCGGAGGGGAAAGAGCGCGTCTCTTGGAGACGCCGGCCCATCGATCGGTGGGCACTGATCGCGGGCCAGTCCCCTCCCGAGCACGGCTGTGGTGCTCAATGCCCTCTCCGCCCCCCACAGGCCCCAAACCTTTTGCACGCTGTTTACACCGGCGGCGACCAGGTGTGGTTGCCGCCGGCGTGAACAGGTCGGGAACGGCAGGCCACTCGGCCCATCCGGGCCGGAGAATCACGGGTTGCCTTGAAAAACGGCGACCCGTGATTCTCTGAGTGGCGTGTTGCAAAACGAGCGGGAGTGCCAGAGCGGCCCTCCCGCGATTCTCCCACCCGGCCTGGGGAGCGGAGAATCGCGCTCTGTAAGCGTGACTCAAAATGGAGCGATCTTCAGAGATAAAAATTTAAATGAGAATTACGGATGGCGTTCCGTTGGAGTGGAGGGAGAACCTCTCCAGCAGAAGTGTGCGAGCATTAAGTGCAGCCTTTCCTTCCAGCGGTCCCCTCTCTGGAATATAGTGCCTCCATCTCAGATGCCCCTGCCTGAAGCCTGCAGCAGGGAATCTGTCTCCATCACACTTGTGGGCTCGTTAAGTGAGGATGGGGGTGGATTTGCCAGAATTGTATGAACGCCATGCAAAATTGAGGCCTTAGATATGTAATTGACTGTCCGCCTTCATTCAATGGGAAGTCGTTCCAATTTCCAGGCCACCTCTGGAAAACATCCCTGGTGGAGGCAACGTGTTGGTCAGCTATTCTGCTCCCACTTCCCACTGTTTTCCTGTACTATGGCGCTAGGAAATTCAGCCCATTATGTCTCCTATTTTAGTATCATCAGCAAATGTAGACACTGAACCCTCTAGCCCTTAAAAAATTACTGATGTGCACAATGAACAGAAGTGGTTCCAGAACAGTATTGGGATCACTGTCTCAATGTTCCTCTCTTCACTCGCTCTCGGAACTCTGAGCACCATTCAAACTCATAGAAGGTTAGAGTTTCACCTGGTGGTCCAGGTATAAAATTGCCATTGTAGATTTTCTGCCTGTTGCAGCATTTTCCAAATTCTCATTTCTGCTGGACTCAATGAAAATTAAAACCAGTCTGTTTCTAAAATGGATAGCTAATTCACTCTGCCAGTTTAATGCTAATGGCCCAAATTTTTAGAGAAATCCTGGCTCCATGAACCCGAACTGTAAAAAATGGCTGCTTGCACATTGCATTTTCAGTTGGGGTGAGGGTGGAAGGAGGGAGCGAGGGCGGAGGGGATGGGGTGAGGGCTAGAATATGTTTCGAGGTAGGTGACTTGGGAAGAGTTGAGAAAGCTGCCTGATGCGGAAGCAGACTGGGCAAAGGTCCTGCCTCAGGGCTCCGGCATTGTGTCCAAAATTAATAAAAAGATTAAAACATAAAACCATCCAAACATCATTCATTACTCTTCATGCCCCATCCAGGTTATTCCACACTATCACTTACCCCCACCCATCCCCATACGGTCGCTCATGCTCCCTATGCCAACCTATGCCCCTCTACTAGCACCACAGCACTTCATAACCCCTGTGCCAACCTAAGTCCCTCTCTTTACCCCCAAGGCATACTCCTGTGCCACCTTCTGCCCATCTACCCACACACAATGGCCCCTCATATATTCATGCCAACTCATGACCCCCCCCCCTCATCCAACATGCTCTTTGTAGCCTCTATGTCAACTTAGTGCCAACTCAGGCAAACCTGTGCCCCCATCCACCACCCTTTGATGGTACCCCCATCCATGCCAACTCACCTAGTATCCACCATGGGAAAACATCAAGAACAATGTTGGCATAAAATTAAAGTTATGCGTCTGTTGATGATATCACGATTAAAAAAGCACTCGTATTAATTTTTACAAAGCACATTCAATAACTTGAAATTCCTTCGACTAATGTCTTCTGAAAACAAACATTTCACTTAAGGACTTAGTTTCTTCTGAAAACAAAAAATTCTATCCTATAACCATTTGGAGATGTTGAACAAACATCCAGGTTAACAGTCACCCCAGGTAAAATCGGTCATTGTAACACAATTCCTAGAATGATAACTCTCAGAGTTAAGTCAACAGACAGTGTGAAATATCAAGCACTTTTTAAAACTCCACACACATTTTAAAGATGTAAAGACCAGCAGAGTTAACTCCCTTCACAAACTTGACAGGTCCAATGCATTTTGATAGTGATTTGACAGTTGCTTAACAGCTTTGACAATTCTTTGACAGCATTAGCAGTTCTTTAACAGTTCCAATAAGTTTATGCACTTTCCTCACATATTAATTTCTACTTTTAACAATTCCTATGCATGCCTTACCTCTCCCATGAGTTCCTCACCTCTTCAAAAAGGTGCCTTCCCTCTCCCAAATTAGTCCCAGGATGACATCCAAAGGGACACTTCTCCAAATGAATCTACCAGGTTGTCTAATCTGCACATGTCCTGTTTCACACTGCCTACCAAACTCCCACTCTACTGGATGCAGCTAATGATTTGTCATAAATGGCCAGCTGCCTCTATAAACCACATATGCACAAACCCTAGCTCAACCACACTCCTGACCCACAAAGATTAGAAATGCCATGCTCAAAGGCAGTAATTAGAATTTTCAGCAATTGCTGCTATTTCGATCATGGTGGAGAGCCTCTTGGACGTGGTGAAAATCTGGGCCAATGTCTCTAGCCACAGCCATTGTGTAATGGTAACTAAATACTGAATTTGCAAAGGAGCTTTGGAGTGCATTTGTAGAGTTAAAGATTATAGCAGAGACCACATGTCAACATTTTACATTAGGTTAAATATGTGGTTAATGAAAGGGGGAAAAGGCTTATGGAATTCTGGCTACTGTGAAAGAATGAGAGCACAGCATGTGGACTGAGTGAGGTTTTACTACGTTATGCCCTGTGGCCAAATACCCTGCCAACATTTGCAAATGAAGAACGAGTTTTGTAGCTATCAGAGATCAACAAAGCCCAATGGAACTGTCCCCCACAAAAAGGTTAATGGCCTTGATTTACTGACTGGCATTATTTTAATGTTAGGGTTAACTCATTCGTTTTTATATGATGGTGCCAGCATTACAATACCTCCAATAGGAACATCTAAGCTAATGCTTCCAAGGGAGGAGGATAAGAGAGAACATTCCATTTTGGAAAATAAATAGGGCTGTCCTCAAAGTATTCCTGAAGAGATCAAACATCCCCGCCACTCATGGGTGTCCCTAGCTGTGGCCAAACAAAGCAGAGCCATTCAGAAAGGCACCAAACATATTAAGCATGCAAAACTCCAAAACAACTCATCGATCCAACTCATGAGCATCACCTGTTCTGCATGTGGCAAAGTCTGCAGATCACACTTTGGACATGTCGGCCAGCTCAGATTCCATCAAACCAGAGTGGAACCAAAGCATCCTCGATCCCACGGGCCTGTCTATGGAGAAGAAGAAAAATAAAGAGGTGCTGTTACCTGATAGTTCGCCCAGTTCGATTCAGCACAATAAAGGAATTAATCACATCACTGACTGCATCTGCTGCTAACGATAGGAAAAAGTAGAGGAAAGAGCAGTAAAACTGAAAAAAGCAGATAAAAAGTTTGTCCTGAAGCAGATGGAATATGAATATACTCCGGTGTCCAGTATAGAAGAGATCGCAATGCCAGGAACTGTGTCATTGAAGTGATAATGTTCCTTTTAATGGCTCGACAGCAGGAGCTGTTTGTTCCTTCAGACATTCCAAACAAATGGAAGCCAGGGCTTGACTGGCCTTCAATAAATCTACATACTACATCGGAATCCTGCGGAGGTTGTGAGTTTTACAATTGTCAAAATATCAATGTTTTGACTCCTTACTGCTCCCAATTTAAAAGTCAACCATTTATTATTTTCCTCTTACCAGCTCCCCGCATTGTAAATGATAATTTTCCACCAGAGGTATTGATATTTTGGGAACAGCATGTGCTCCCCTCAGCAAACTGCAGAGAAAGTGAAGAATTTAAGACATGTTTTTATGTCGGTGTGACAAACTTTCTGCTGGTCCACTTCTTTTTTCAAAAAAGGTCTTAGACTTTAAAAAATCCAGATGTTTCTTCTTTAAATGTCACAGATGTTTGCTTTCATGTGGGCCCTCATTCAACTGCCAAACTATGGACCCGGCACATGGAGAGGATTAAATCTAAAATATTCAGCTTAGTCGCATAGTTTTTTTCTCGATGTTCCACCTGTTGAAAAAAATTTCAACTCAGGAGCATGAAGACTGTCATCTCAATATAGTCAATTTAAGAACTGGAATTCAGATTAATCAGCAGATATTAATCTAGAAACAAAGGTATATTCGAGTATAACAGGGATAGGGGGCTGGATTCTCCGATTTTGAGGCTATGTCCCCACGCCGGCGTGGGAATGCTGGCATTTTACAAAAGAAAAAATGGTGCAAAATGACCACCGATCCTCCGTTTTGCTGGGGGCTAGCAGCCGAGCAGCATAGAGCACCTGTGGTGTGCAACATGGTGCCGGCCGCTCACGGACCCGGGCTGCGGAATAGTGCCCCCACTTTGCCTGGCTTGTGCGTCTCGGACCACCCCTCACAGTGCCTTCAGCTGGTGTCAGTGTCCCCCCTGACCCCAGAATGGTCCTCCCCCCCCCCCGACTGTGGCGGCGCTGGACTGAGTCCGCAGCTGCCATGCCGAGTTCCCACCGGATGAGTCCATGAGTGACTGACACAGTCAGGAACTGGACCGGTCGGGGGTGGAGCTTCGGGGGTGGGGGGGTGGATCTCAGGCAACGCCCCGAGGCCGTCGATACGACGCGCGGCGTACTCTCCAAGTACGCTGCTTTCTTGATGCGCCAGCCCCAATTTCGGCGCAAACTTTGATTCTCCGGCCAATCTCCAAACACAGTTTCGACGTTGCCGACCGGAGAATCCCGCCCAGTATATTGGCAAAAAGCACAATAACCCTGAAAAGATTTACTGCAAATTAAAACTGCAAAAATATCACCTTCGGCCGTCGCCGATATCGGGAAAGGCGATGGGGCGAACATTCTGTTCCGAAGCTGAAATTGAGATGGGCGCCGATTTCACGCCAAATCGTATTTTGACAGCAAAGGACTGGAGCCGTGTCCAAACATGGACAGCCATTATTGTGGCCTGCTAGCACCCCACTGACTTCTCACCTTGGCACCTGGTTCTGCAAAGTGAAACCAGCCGTATGGGCTACCTCACACCTCCCACCATCCCCCACTCCCCAACCCCCACCCCATCACCCCTGCACCCCACTCTCCACCATACCCCCAACCATGGCCGCGGTGGGACATCATGTGACCCACTCAAGAGCAACACCCATAGCAGCCCCTACCAGGGTGCTGGATGGGGGCCGTGGAGCATACCGCTGGCAAGGACAGTATCAGCCGACGGTACCCCTTGTGGCAGGGACGGGCCAGCGGCCTCCACGGAGCCGGGCACCAATGAGGCCAGCGGTATGGGGACAGAGCCCATAGTGCCAACTGGGGGCACCATGTAGCCCGTTAGACCTCGTTTTGCACGTGGGTATGCGCCATGCTGACATATCTGCCTTTCAACCTCTGAAGACAATGGATATTGGAATAAAACCAGCAATGGTGGCCTTCCTCCGACTCGCTGCAGCCCTGGAGTCATCGCCGAGATGCCCCACATCCAGGGGGTGATCATCGGGATGCATGTCCCTCTCTGGGCACAGGCAGATGACAGGCTACTCTACACAAAATAAAAGGAGTTCCACTAGCTGAACGTACAGCTGATATGTGACCATCAGATTCGCACCATGCACGTCTACGCCTGATACCGGGCAGTGTGCACAATGCCTTCATCCTGGCACACTCGTCAATTCCTGACATGTTTGAGATGCCCCCCCTACCGCTGTCGTGGCTGATGACACCTATCCGAAGGCCATAGACCGACGCACAGACCCGCGACAACGACGCCGACGTTACGACCAGGAGCGTGATCGAGTGGTGCTTCAGCATCCTGAAGATGCAGTTCAGGTGCCTGGACAGCACTGGAGGGGGCCTCCAGAATTGTGGTGGCCCACTGCATCCTCCACAATGTCGCGCAGCAGAGGGGCGATATGCTGGAGGAGGAGGATGCGGGGGAGGGGGAGGATGGGCAGGACATGAGGCCCTGGCAGGTATGGCTGGCTGCACGACGTGTGCGCCAGGGCGAACATGCATAGGACGCTCTGATCATCTCCACGTTCACCAACGGGGGGGGGGGTTGTGGGTGGGTGGGAGAGGGCGAACCGGCCAGGGACGCGGACAACAAATCCCACCCCCACACACTACCCCTCCAGACAACTCCCGCCTGCAACCATCTCCATGATATACCTGCTGACTTATGGGGTGTGGTCCCTGGATTGGCAGCAACAGCGGGTCTGGTCCATGGGATGGAGGATAATGACACCCCTCTCTGCAATGAGCTCTAGTGTTCCACATCGTATCACAGCATCTGACCCCTGCCCACGGTAGCACTTACCACCGTCCACCTTGGTGATCTTTGCATGCCAGCTGGCCATTCCTTCACACGGTGCCATCAGATCACTGGGGCAGTGGTCATGGAGATGGTCGGGGGCGAGGGGAGCCCTGCTCACCCACAACATCCACCTACTCCCGCACCCCGCCCCCATGCCTCCTCTCTGGCCAGCCCAGACGAGCCTACCCCTCACACTATCTGACAAAGCACCGGGGTATATCGTTCGTGAGCAATGAGCTGCATCAGTATCTGCTCAGCAAAGGCATCGCCTTGAGCAGAACGACCAGCTACAATCTGCGGGGAAACGGGCAGGTGGAGAGGGAGAACGCAAAAGTTTGGAAGGCTGTCCTTTTGGTCCGACGGTCGAGAAGTCTCTCAACCACCCGCTGGCAGGAGGTCCTACCCGACGCGCTCCACTCCATCAGGTCGCTCCTCTGCACGGCCACGAATGAGACCCCTCACAATTGCTTGTTTGTTTTCCCCAGAAAGTCCACCTCCAGGGTCTCGCTTGCACCTTGGCTGACGACTCCGGGACCTGTCCTTCTCCGGAGGCATGTGAGGAGCCATAAGATGGACTCTCTGATCGAGAGGATCCAGCTGCTACAAGCAAACCCCCAGTACGCATACGTCGCGCACTCAGACGGATGGCAAATATGGTTTCCCTGCGGGATCTAGCACCTGGTTCCCCTACTGACTCTCCCCCCTCGCCAATGTTCCCCCTTGCACCCCCACACCGCCTGTCGTAACCAACCGCGCCCCCCCCCCGCGCCTCCTCCTCCTTCCTCCACACCGGCGATGTCAGCGCCACTCCCAGCTACCCTCCCTACTCCCCAACCCCCTACCCCGCACCCCACAAAAGCTCCGACCACCGTGCTCCCAGATGTACCCTCATCAAAAACGTTCGTGTCCGCCGCACCACCGCCCGAGCTGAGACGGTCAACAAGGACGATCAGGCCTCCAAAGAGAATGGACGTGTAATCCCACTTCACCCCCCGACGGACTTTGTGTTTTTCTTAAACAAGGGGTGAATGTGATGAATGGGTAATGTGCCTTTAAGATCATGCAGGTAATGTCCCTTTAAGACCGGTTTTGGAACCCCGGGGGACTCCGCCTCTGGCTCCACCTTCCAGGGGCCGGGTATAAGATGACGTCCTGTGGGCGGCGCTCAGTGAGCACTCATCTCCCCGGCTGGTGAAGTTCTCTGTTTATTGAAGCCTTTGTTTTACGAGTACATTCTCGCATGTCATAATTGAGGGTATATCAAGTCACATAATTGGTGCTATTATTAAAGCAGGTTAAAAGTTGGGTACTTGGTGGTGAGTAGGTCACCACCAGTTTCTTAAAGCCTCTCCAACCCCTAAACAAAACAAGAGTGATGGAATATTTGCCACCTACCTAGATAGGTACAACTGCAGCAATATCATCCAGAACTAAACACTTCCCTTAATTGCATTTCATCCACTAGCCGAAAGGTACATTCACTCCACCAATGGCGTACCATGGCTGCATGATGAGTGTGTTAGAAAGTTCTGATGCAACTCCAAACTTCAATGATTTTGAATGAAATGAAAAATGAAAATCGCTTTATTGTCATGAGTAGGCTTCAATTAAGTTACTGTGAAAAGCCCCTAGTCGCCACATTCCGGCACCTATTTGGGGAGGCTGGTACGGGAATCGAATCGTGCTGCTGGCCTGCTTGGTCTGCTTTAAAAGCCAGTGATTTAGCCTACTAAGCTAAAGGGCAAACACTAAATGGCAAATGAAAGCACAATTCTCATACTTAACAGCTATAACCTGCTCACTGGCGCTCAGTTTGGGTTCAGCCAGAGCCACTCAGCCCCTGATTTCATTGAAGCTTTAGATGAGACATGGACAAAAGAGCTGAACTCAGGAGGTGATGTGAGAATGACATGCCCTTGACATCAAGGCAGCATTCGGCCAAATGTGGCATCAAGGAGCCCATTCAAAACTAAAAATTGACCGCTAGCTGGAATCATACTTAGCACAAAAGACGACGGTTGTGGGTTTTGGTGGCCAATTCTCTCATGTCCAGGCCATTGTTGCAGGGGTTTCTCAGGGTAGTGTCCTAGGTTCAACAATTTCAGCTGTTTCAACACTGATCTTTCCTCCATCAAAAGGTCAGAAGTAGAGATGCTCACTAATGATTGCACAATGTTCAGCACCATTCGTGACTCCTCAGACAATGAAGCGTGCATCTCCAAATGCAGCAAGACGTGGACAACATTTAGGCTTGGGATGACAAGTATACTTGTGCCACACAATTACCAGGCAATGGCCACCTCTAACAAGAGAGAATCTAACCATCATTCTTGGCATTTAATGTCATTACCATCATCATATCCCCCTTTTCAACATTCAGGGCTTTAATATTGACCGAAAACTGAACTGGACTTATATAAATGCTATGTCTGTACGTTCAGGTCAGAGGCTGGGAATTCTGTGATGGGTTCTTCACTTCCTGATTCCCAAAGCATGTTCACCGTCCACAAGATACAAATCAGGGGCGGCATTCTCCCCTACCCGGCGTGATGGAGGGTCCCGGAGTAGGGGAGTGGCGCCAACCACTCAGGGGTCGCGCCTCCCCAAAGGTGGGGAATTCTCCCCACCTTTGGGGGCCAGCCCCGCGCCGGAGCGGTTAGCACCAGAAGAGTGGCGCAAAAAAACCGGCGCCCCCGGCAGCGGGGCTGGCCGAAGGTCTTTCGCCGGTCCGCGCATGCGCCGGCAGTGACGTCAGCGGCCAGCTACCGCTGACGTCACTGCCGGCGCATGTGCGATGCGGGGTTCTCTTCCGCTTCTGCCATGGCGGAGGCCGTGGCGGCGCGGAAGGAGAAAGAGTGCAGCCAGGGCACTGGCCCGCAGTCTGAGCGGGGGGCCCCGATCGTGGGCCAGGCCACCGTGGGGGCACCCCCCGGGGTTCGATCACCCCCCGCCCCCCCCCCAGGACCCCGGGGGCCTGTTCGCGCCGCTGAGCCCGCCATTCCAGAGGTGGTGTAAACCTCGGCGGCGGGAAAGGCCTCCCAGCGGCGGGACTTCGGCCCATCCGGGCCGGAGAATCGCCGCAGGGGCCTCTCCGATCGGCGGGGCGAGATTCCTGCCCCCGCCACTTCCCGGGTGGCGGAGAATCTCTGCCACGGCAGGGGCGGGATTTTAGGCGCCCCCAGGCGATTCTCCGACCCTGCATGGGGTTGGAGAATTTCGCCCCAGGAGTGTGATAGAATACCCTTCACTTGGCTGGATGAGTGCAGCTCCAACAACACTCGAAAAGGTCATCACTACCCAGGACAAAGTAGCCCACTTGATTAGCACCCTATCCACCACAGTAAACATTCACTCTCTCCACCACCTACGTTCAGTGGCAGCAGTGTGTACCATATAGAAGATGCACAGCAGCAATTCATCTGGCCACACCTTCCAAACCTGCACCCAACTGAGGTACGGTAGCACAGTGGTTAGCACTGTTACTTCACTGCGCCAGGGACCCGGGTTTGATTCCCGCTTGGGTCACTGTCTGTGCGGAGTCTGCACATTCTCCCCGTGTCGGCGTGGTTTTCCTCCGGGTCCTCTGGCTTCCTCCCACAAGTCCTGAAAGACGTGCTTGTTAGGTGAATCAGGCGTTCTGAATTCTCCCTCTGTGTACCTTAACAGGCGCCGGAGTTTGGCGACTTGGGGTTTTTCACAGTAACTTCATTGTAGTGTTAATGTAATCCTAATTGTGACAATAATAAAGATTATTATTACCATGTAGAAGGACAAGGGTAGCAGATGCATGGGAACACCACCATCTGCAAGTTCCCCTCCTAGCCCCACAACATCCTGATTGGAACAATATCACCATTCTTTCATTGCCTCTGGGTCAAATCGTGGAACTCCCTTCCTAACAGCACTGTGGGTGTTCCGATACCCCATAGACTGCAGTGGCTCAAGAAGATGTCTCACCACTTCCTTTCCCAGGGCAATTAAGGATGGGTAACGAAGGCTGGCCCAGCTAGCCAGTGACACCCACAGCCTGTGAAAGAATTAAAAAATGTAAGGTTATAACAAACTACAATCCAAATTTCTTAGCTTCATCATAACCGCCATCCTTTGTGATATGTCGATTTTCCAACGCGTTGAAAACATTCTCCAGTTGCTGCTGAGTAAGTTCATGAATTGCATTTGTGATCCTTGCCCTGGAAATTTATTGAGCGAAAGAGAGCAGTAAAGGGAAATGTGGGCTCATGAAAGCCGGATGCAGGTGAGACTATAAATGGATTAGAAGGAAATGGCAGATGTTAAATGCATATTTTGACTCCCTCCTCGTACTGGAGGCAGCGGACAAAATAACAGCAACACAAGAGAAACTAAAAATAAGTCAAGGCAAAGAACCTATGTCTGGCAATGGCTGCTCATGTCTGGCTAATGTTGAATTTTTTCAGATGTCACAGGCATAGTGGATGATTTTTTAAAATGCAAATTTGAAAAACGAAATGAAAAGAAAATTGCTTATTATCACGAGTAGGCTTCAATGAAGTTACTGTGAAAAGCCCTTAGTCGCCACATTCCGGCGCCTGTCCAGGGAGGCTGGTACGGGAATTGAACTGTGCTGCTGGTCTGCTTGGTCTGCTTTAAAAGCCAGCAATTTAGCCCAGTGAGCTAAACCAGCCCCTTTCCAGAAGGCATCCGCAAAAGGAATTAATAAAAAGGAATTGTAATTATAACACGGCTTCAGAACCAGAGAGAGCAGGGACAAAGAGGATGTTCCTTGATTGATGATCACTGGGTGTTCCTCAGCTTTCCACATCAATGACTTGGATGAAGGAATAGTGCCATGGATTTGGTTAGTACCAGCAATAACATGAATTCAACAAGACATAATAGGCTGCAATATGTCCAGCAACAGATCAGAACCTGCTTAGTAGTAAGTGCCATGGTACCACTCTGCCAAAGGGCATAATCTGGGGGCCTCCTATCCTCTGGGAGACCCCCACGAGTGCCGTTCTGTCTGCTCCCTGTTTCTGGAGATCACACTGAATGGCTTAGCCAGCCTACAAAAGGCAGAATGGGATGCCTCTGTCCCAGTAACAGGATTCGCAGGTGGGGTCAGGTGTGAATCTCCTATTAGTAGAAACAGATCAGCTAGATGATTGGGAGATCAACACATGCTGATGTCTCGAATCAAGGAATTTGAGGGGTAGACAGCAAAATGCACAGAAGGCAACACAATGTTTAACAAAGGTACAATGGTCAGAACCCTCAGAAACTAGGCAGGCCAGTTGACATCTAGCAGACTCAAAAGCCAGGAGACCTTGCTCCCAGGATGTACCCGGCTCGCAACACCTCGCGAGATCTAACACGATCTCACGAGACATTGCGATGTGAATCCCGCCCATAATGGGCAGGATCACGTTTTAGCAAATCTGCATATTAAGGTGGCACGGTAGCACAGTGGTTAGCAATGTTGCTTCACAGGTGCGATTCCCGGCTGGGTCACTGTCTGTGCGGAGTCTACACGTTCTCCCCGCGTCTGCGTGGATTTCCTCCGGGTGTTCCGGTTTCCTCCCACAAGTGCCGAAAGACGGGCTGTTAGGTGAATTGGACATTCTGAATTCTCCCTCAGTGCACGCGAACAGGTGCCGGAGTGTGGCGATGAGGAGGTTTTCACAGTAACTTCATTGCAGTGTTAATATTAAAGAGGAGCTAGTCTCACTTTAATGTGCAGATTCCCAAGTTACCTGAGGTGTGGGATCAATGTCCTTCACCTCGTAGACCTTGGGCGAGCGCCATTCAGTGTGATCTCCAGAAACAGGGAGCAGACAGAACGGCACTTGTGGGGGTCTCCCAGAGGATAGGAGGCCCCCAGATTATGCCCTTTGGCAGAGTGGTACCATGGCACTAGTGATACTACCCTGACACTGCCAGCCTGGCAAGGTGTCAGACAGGCATTTTTTGCACTGGTGCGATTGGGCCAGGGGTGCCCTGCTTGGGGATTGGGGGGGGGGGGGGCAGGGCCCTACCAGCGAGTAGAGATCCTCAGTGTATAAAAGGGGCTGTGTGCAGCATTGACCACATGTTCCCCATTGAGGCCCCTTATCAAACGAGAGTCACGTTTTATAGCCTTGTGTTTCTCAATGCTGCAAGCCCCAGGAAACATGCTACTAATGCTCTCGCTAAGGGACTTTGTTCCCATTTTGTAAAATCGCGCCCTTAGTCACTTTTTCAGGCCCTAGGGAGTTCTGCGCCAGGCTAGACCACATTTAGGACGCGATTGATCAACCACGTCATGGTCCAATAGGAGTGCGACATGAACAGTAGGTTTCGGGTGAAGCCTCCTGTGGACTTGCTGACAGCCATAAAGTCTCGCGGGATCTGCCCGAGTCTCACAAGGCGTCGGGATAGGAACCCGCCCATAATGGGCGGGACCAAGCCACACTCGCATAAGTAGGCCTTAAACCTACTTAAGGCCTACTTACCCGGTATCTATCGACCTCCGGGGATCTACCAGCCTCCCCAGGGTGCCTGCAACTGGATGCTGTTCGGCACTGATCCACTCAAACATGGACCAGGTGGAATTCCACCCTGTGGGTCTCCGAGGCCGTCAGAGGCCCCTGGATGGCCAGGGATAGCGTAGGATAGCCCCCTGTCCCTCCCGCTGGAAGGCAGGCACCTTGGCACTGTCAGACTAGCACCTTGGTACTGCCACCCTGGAACTGCCAAAGTGTCCAAGTGGCATTGCCAAGCCAACAGGAACACTGCCAGGGTGCCAGGGTGGCAGTGCAAATGTTCCCAGGTACCAGGATGGCATTGCCAAGGGACAGGTCCTGAGGGGGGACAAATCCATGAAAAGAGGGTGGAGGGGGCTATGAAGGATGGGGTGGAGGTGCAGGGAAGGTAAGAAGGTGTCTCTGGGAGGTTGGGGGGTGACGGGTGGGGGTCAAGGGAAGAGCATGTAAGGGGGTTTTGGGGGGCCTAACGAGGTGGACCCCAGGGACCCCACAGAGGGGTGCCCTCACTTGGGGGTGTGTGGGGTAATGTTCATGTGTATGGGGGGTAACATTACCCATTGGTGGGGCGGTGTGGAGGACCCACAAGCTCACTTAGAGATCAGGGCACCCTTTCAAAATGGCGGCCTGATCTATGAGTTCAGCTGCCCAGTGATGACAAAAATTCTGAGGCCGGGATTTACTGACCAAACCGCCATGTGTTTTTTGGTGGCAGAGCCCACCCACCAGCAGGATTTAATGACCTTGCCATTGTCGTGAGCCAGTGTTCCAAGTTGGGAAGGCCAGATTTAAAGGGGCCTCCAGAAGGTTGGGGAGGTGGTGAGGGGGTCGGGGGGGGGGGGGGGGGGGGGGGGGGGCGGTCGGGGGGTGCTCCAAATCCTTCAAGCAGCTCCGCCATTCAATGCGATCATGGCTGATCTCCTCTCGGCCTCAACTCCACGTTCCTCCCTATTCTCCATAACCCTTCAACCCATTACTCATTAGAAATTTGTCTATCTCCTCCTCCAATGTCCCAGCATGCATCGTACCCTGGGGTAGTGAATTCCACAGATTCATAACCCTTTGAGAAGTAATTTCTTGTCATCTTTGTTTTAAATCTGCTACCCCTTATCCTAAAACTATGACCTCTCGTTCCAGATTAACCCACAAGAGGAAGTGTCTGCTCTATTCCTACTTTGTCAATACCTTTTATCACCTTATATAACTCAATTTGAGCTCCTCTCATTCTTTTAAACGCAAGAGAGTATAGGCCTAAACTACTCAATCTGTCTTCATAAGACAAACTCTTCATTTCTGGAATCAACCTAGTGAACCTCCTCTGAACTGCCTCCAATCCCACTACATCCCTCCTCAAATAAGGGGACCAAAACTGTACACAGTACTCCCGGTGCTGCTTCACCAATGCCTTGTACAGTTGCAGCAACACTTCCCTTCATTTATACCCTATTCCTTTAGCTATAAAGGTCAAAATTCCATTTGTTTTCCTTATTACCTGCTGTATCTGCATACAGGTTTTCTGTGATTCATGCACAAGGACACCCAGATCCCTCTGCACCGAAGCACTCTGAAGTTTCTCTCCATTTACATAATAAGTTACCTTTTCATTTTCCGGACCAAAATGAACACTCTCACATTGATCCACATTTAATCAAGGGACTCAAGCAAATAACTTACCCTAATCCCATGTGATCATACCTTGGGTATTAACAGTTTGTGCTGCACCTTATCAAATGCCTTCTGGAAGTCAAGATATACTACAGGATGCCCATTATCCACTTGGCTTGTTACATCTTCGAAGAACTGTAGCAAATTAGTCAAACACGATTTACCCTTCATAAAACCATGCTGACACTGATGGATTACGTTTTGACTTCCTAAATGTCCTGATATTACTTCCTCCATAATAGATTCTAACAATTCCTCAACAGTAGATGTTAAACTAACTGGTCTATAGTTTACTACTTTCTGTCTTCCTCCCTTTTTGAAGAAGGGCATTACATTGCACCTTTCCAATCCACTGGAACCTTCCTGCATTCAGAGTAGATTGGCATATTGTAACCAATGGATCCACTAGCTCCACTGCCACTTCCTTTAACACCCTAGAATGTAGGCCATCAGGCGCTGGGGACTTGTCTATCTTCAATCCCAATTGTTTGTACTTCTTCCCTGTTGATGATGGTTTTTCTAAGTTCCTCCCTTTCTATTACCTCTGTTATTACCTGTTACTGTTGGGATGGTACTAGTTTCCTCTACTGTGAAAACTGAGGCAAAATATTGATTTAGCTTCTCCGCCATTTCTGTGTTCCCCGCTATTAACTCCCCAGTTTCATCCACCAAGGGACCAACATTCACTTTCAGTGTCTCTTATAACTAGGAGTTGGAAGAGTGTAAAAGTTCAAATCTAGTGGGCAGGCACTAACATGAACCCAGCAAAACTGTAGCACCCATCCCAAAGATCCATAGTAGCAGGCTCACACATGTCCCTTGTGTTCCGAAGGCTGAAAATCACGAAAACATTTCATTTGTGCCATATTTCCCTAATTTACATTGAATTATAATTATTTCTGATGTGGCTGATGAGAAATGAAACTTTGATGGATCTGGGATCTGCCACAATGTTCCTCTGAGTGTTGTTAATGTTCCAGAAAGATTTGTATCCAGGGCCCAACCTTTGTTTTCATTTTCTTTATGCTTCCTCGTTTGAGGTTTGGATCTGTATTTTTATGTTGGAAAACATGACAAAAAGTGGAGGTAGAACTGGGCACTTTTCAGGCCCAAAAGTGTCAGCCTTGGGCCTATTCGTGAGTGTACAGAGTACACAGTGAACAATGAGCTGATTGGTGTCGCCATTATCTTACAGGATAGCTTGTGCCCTATTTCAGTATGAAGCTTACACAGTGAGCAATGGCTCAGGCCCCATTTATGAGGTTCTCGCGAAGGCAATCTTATACTCCATGAAGCTGTAGGAAATATTGTCCAGTGAAGTTACGCTTGCAAGGGAATGTAGTAGATAATCCATTTGCAGATTTCTCAACTAGCACATTGAGGAAAAGAATCCCTGCATACGTACCTTACTGTTTGGTCCTGAGACTTAGGTTCAGACATCTTCATGAAGCTCCTGTTCTGTCCACTGCAGCTCTTCTCGCTGCAGGAGCTAAAGAACTGACGGCCGGACGTCCTCCCCAGTGAAGGGTGGCAGTCCCTTCAACAGACAATCGATGCACTTTTGAGCGTGAAATGGCTACGGGGCAGTCAAAGTCGGCGGGGATGTGTTCCCTGGTGACTCTTCGCGCCATCTGAAATTTCCAGGCACTAATTTTCCTGATGGAAGATCAAATCTGAACTCTTCATGTATTTGAGTGCTCATTCTTATCCCTAGGATCAGGCATTCATATAAACTGCAACGTTATAAACTGCAAGGTTTAGAGCTGAAATCCTGTTGGCTTAATTTACTGTACCTAATTGTCATTTAGCTCAATGTCATTTTCCTGTCTTCATCTTTACCTACTTTACTAAACCACAGTTTATTCATTGTTAATTCCTGCTGCGCAGACTGTGGGAATAGTTATAGAAAGCAAGGCCTTCATGGAGAACAGCTAAAAGATTTTCTTCTGAGAAAGTGTAAGATCTTTGCCAGCTGAAGAAGGAGAATAAAGCGGGAATACAAGAGTTAGTGATTGAAATCAGTCAAACAAAGCTCAGACTAGAAGTATAAATTTAATCACATTGTTACCAAAACATGCACAGCTGTTTGATCCAACACCACACACACACAATGACAGTCAGCATTTTCCAAATAGAACACTTTTAAAACTGCACAAATTAGGCTCGACAATCATATTTATCACAATAGTTCAGCGATATCCAATTTAGATTTGTTTTAGCTCAGATTTGCCCCTGCTGAGAGGTCACATGTGATATTATCACAGTAATTTCCAGGCTATTGTGCCGTAACTCAATTGGGGGACAATGTGCGAATGGCTTTTTCCATTTTTCACATTTGGTATCTTTAAAAAGCTAAGAAACAGCAGCAGGAGTAGGCCAATTGGAATCTCGAGCCTGGTCCACCATTCAATAAAATCATGGCTGTGCAGACTGTAGCCGTAACTTCACTCTCCTGCCTGCCTCTCATAACCCTTCACTCCCCTGTAGATCAATCCAATGATTCAGTCTCTCACTGCTCTCAGGGGCAGAGAATTCCAAAGATCAATATCCTTCTGAGAGAAGAAACTCCTCCTCATCTCTGCCTTGAATGTGAGAGCCCTTATTTTGAAATTGCGCCCCAAATTCTACTTTCTCCCACAAGGGGAAACATCCTCTCAGCATCTACCCTGTCCAGCTCCGTCAGACTTATACATGTTTCAATAAGATCACCTCATGAGGCAGCCCTTCATCCCAGGAATCAGCCCAGTAAACCTTTTCTGAACTGCTACCAATGTAAGTGTATCTCTCTTTTGGAAAGGAAACCAAACTCATGCACGTTACTCTAAGTGCAGTCTCAGCAACGCCCTGGACAATTGTAGCAAGACTTCCCTACTTTTATGCTCCAGCCCCCTTGCAGTAAAGGCCAACATTCCATTTAACTTCCTTTGTATTTTCTGCATCTGCATGCTAGCTTTTTGCAATTTGTTGACAAGGACACACATCCCTCTGCATTGCAGAACACTGCAGTCCCTCCACATTTTATTTTTCTATTTTTCTTGCAAAAGTTACAATTTCCCACATTACCCTCAGGCCAGAATTTTCCATTCTGTAGACTAAGTGTGGGGGCAAGCTGAAAAGTGAGTGTGATTTGTTCTGGGCAGCAGGATGGTTGAACACATGAAATCTTTCACTTTATAGCAGCAAGGAGCTTGGTGAATCCTGTGGCAAGGTGTGCAGAGGTTCGTCTACCCGGCTGTTATTACATGGGATCGAAGGCCCTGTCGCCATAATTAAATGGCACTCGGACAGACATTCACTCACTGCAGGCCAGGTGTTGCGTTGCACAGGGGGACCATGGCGCTGAGGAGAACCAAACCATCAGCAATACATTTCAGCAAAGCCTTTCTGGGCCAGACCTTCGAGGAAAGGCAGGGGATCCTCTTTCCTCAGGCTGGGATCAAGAAGCCCTCCTACCTGACCACGTCGGCCTGGGTGGAGGTCACCAGGGAGCTTTGTCGGATAAAGGTGCTTGGCAGAGTCGGGATTAATGTGGACTGAGACTGTACCAACCACAGTATTGATGCAGAGAGTCATATTATAGTAGACTGTGGAATAGAGTCTGGAAGGATCCATCATGGAGACACCACCCATGTACGGCAGTACCTTGGATATGTACATAGTAAAGGATTACCATTAAACAATTTATGTTTAATCAAATAAGCCTCCAGACTCTGTGAAACACCAAACAATCTTTCCAGCAAGGTTAGCACCCAGAGCAAACAAAAAGGGACCTTCTGCAGTGCTGCAATAGAATGAATAATCTGTTCCATTCCGCCAGGACAATTGAAATATCTACTCACTCCAAACGCACACTTTACACGGGTATCAGACATTCTAAGGGTTAGAGTACAAAGGGATGTCACACACAACCAGCAGAGCGGACATCTGAATGTCTGCCAGGCACTTTAACACCACCATTTTGTGTGAGATCCTGCACGAACCCCACACTGGGGTGGGGGTTCAGCACACACAACAGGTATTCATGCTTCTGAAATGCTCTGTCAGTCCATTTATCTTTATGCATGGCAACACCTCCCACAACAAAATGGAGAGAGTCAAGTATTGAGGGGAGCCCCAGAATTGAGGACACTCTCACTGTTCAATGATTAGGCCACAGAGCTGGCTGGTGAAGATAGGGATCAGCCGACCGCAATAGGCCAGTGAGGAAGCATCCTGTATACATCAAGAACATGCAGACAATGAGGGTCAGTGATCTATAATGTAGGAGCCTCCCTAATCAATAACTAATTTTCCCCTCTCTCTTTCATGTACAAGCAAGAAAAAGGGGGGGGGGGGAACCTTATTTGACAGACAATTCAGCCCCAGCCCCCACACCTCTGAGGATGAAGTAAACGTACCCTTTGATGAAGAACCATCACTGTGTTCACCTGCACCTTCCATCAGTGCAGATACACCCACCTTGGTGGAACCTAATTCTACAGTACGCTTGGGGTCACAATCTGGTGATCACCTCACCGACATGGATCCACAGCAAGGGGAAGCAGTGACAGGTCCAGTGACATCAGATGATTGCTGAAGATCAGGCCCCTGTCGAGTCTGAGTCTGATGACGAGCCTTTAGATTCAGCCCTAAAAGAAATATTGGAAATGCGGAGACAGGTTATAGAACATAGAACATTCAATGCAGAAGGAGGCCATTCAGCCGATCAAGTCTGCACCGACCCACTTAAGCTTTCACTTCCACCCTATCCGTATAACCCAATAACCCCTCCTAACCTTTTTGGTCACTAAGGGCAATTTATCATGCCAATCCAGCTAACCAAGGCAGACAGGCAGGAGAACATCAGACAGAGTTGACAGTGCCTGTCAGTGGACTGTAACAAGGTATGGAGAAATTTGTCCATATTCTGTCTAATGTCATTGCTATGACAGGCAAGCACATCAAAGAGTGCAATTCACCGATGCCGCCGTCAGTGGGTTAATGACGGACGGAGCGGAAGAATTCGGCAGGAGGTCCAAACATTGGTTTCACAGTATCTTAAATTGATGGTGGGATCGTCTGCTACTGCCTACCATGATGGGTCGCAATTCCTGACAGAGGCTAACATAAAACAGATTTGCATCCATTAATTGATCCCACTAATGCCCCCCGGCTTGCGCATGCGCATAACGATCAGCAACGCGAACGTTTTTAAACTGCGCATCCGCGGCTGGCACATGCGCAGAACGATAAACGGGTGATTGTAACTGCGCATGCGCAGCTTCCGTTTCCTGCGCATGCGCAGACGCAGTTTGTAGTTCTTTGTGCCCCAGAGACTGTAAAATGTGCTCCAATGCCATTTTATCGCGGATTTCAGCGTTTTTTTCTTTCTGAAAGTTGTAAGTTACCTTTTCCTTTCGATCTGTACTGGATTTCAGCATTTTGGCTTTGTAGAAATTTCAAGTTATTTCTTCTTTTTGATCTGTACTTTTCACTCGCCATTTCTTGACTGAGGCCTTTCTGTTTGTAGAGTTTTGCATCACTCAGTCTCTGTGCAATTTGGCCTCTGAGCATACCGTGCTGTTCAAATTCCTTACAGTACTCTTCAAATTTGTTTAGTATTGTTTGTAAGCTGTTGCTCTCTTCATGTTTTGAGTATTTAAATCCATTATATACTTTCCTAGCTTCATGTCCTGCGATGAGCATTTCTATTTTAATTTCGTCTGAGGCTGCTGCTACATTATTAGCTATGATATGTAAATCGAACATTTGTTTAAACATTTTCCAGTCATTTCTTACATTGCCAGTCATGTCCAGATGAGGTGGGGTTCCAAGCCACATCCTCGAATCAGCGATGTCTTCCCAAGTCCAATGTCCAGTAGGAGATTTCCATGCCATTTTGTTCTTTCTGTATCTGCAGCTGAGTTGTCCTGTAGTAAGCGTCTGAAGCCAAGCCTGGTACCATATGTTGTTCCTCGTGTCTTAATAAAGCTCGTAGTCTCAAATTTGGAGAAGATGCTTTATTGTGAATTTGTTCTCTCTTCAGAGCTTAACTTACGGCAACCTCAAATGCTGCCTGCCTGTGTGTTTGTGTCCTGCTACGAGTTCTGCCTTCTGTGAAGTGTCGTCACTTCCTGTCCCTGTGTATATATAGCTCTCCCGTGCTCCCTCTAGTGCTTGCTCAGTTGTATTGCATCTAGTCAGATCTACAATCACCACACCCACCTGTTACAATTTTCTGTGTAACTTTTTCAAATTCTGCATAAGTCTGTCCTGTTTCCTTCAATTCCGAAACATTTTGCCTACATACCTCCCAAACTAATTCATATGCACCCATTTTTACCTCGTCATAATCCTTCGACACCCCCTCTGACAGGGAAGCAGAAACGTCCTGTGCTCGCCCCGCTAATTTACTTTGCATGGATAGGCCTACTTTTCTTTTGGCCATTCCATTTAAGTTGCTATTTGCTCAAATGGCATGAAAAATGTCTCCACTTCCTTTTCTTCAAATTTTGGTCGGGCCTGTATAAACTTAAGCATATCTCCACTGGGCTCTGTTCTAGGCTTACACTTCCCTGCAGCTCCTGGTAGCTCCCTTTTAATTTTCAGTGATTTAAGCTGGCACTCTCTCTGTTTTCTATGGAATCCATAGAAGCACAGTGCAGGAGGGGGCATTCGGCCCATCAAGTCTGCACTGACTCTCTGAAAGAGCATCCTACCTCGCCACACTAACCCACACTATCCCCATAAACCCGTAGTCCCACTTAACTTGCACATCTTTGGACAGTAAGGGGCAATTTTTAGCAGAGTCAATCCATATAACCTGCACATCTTTGGATGGTGGGAGGAAACCAAAGCACCCGGAGGAAACTCGTGCAGACACAGGGTGAATGTGCAAACTCGATTCACCCAAGGCCGGAATTGAACCCAGGTCCCAGGCACTGTGAGGCACCACATGCCTTTTCCTCTCTTTCTCTCTCTCTCTCTCTCTCTAATTACAAGTCCCTCATTCCAATTTCCATTTGGAAATCTCTATCTCTTTTTTTTATGCTGTATTTTTAATTGTTTAATTTGTAACTTGATCTTAGCTAATTCCACTGATTTTTGCTTTAGCCCAGGCTGTGATTCTGGCATCTCTTTCAAATTTAAATGCAATCACTTCAATTATCTCTACCTTCCTAGGTTTAGCTGGCTCCTCTAGTTCTAATTCACATGCCAATTCAATTAGCTTGTCTTTTCAAAGCCCTTGTAAATAAACCAAAGGCAGGTCCTCCACCTGAAGAAAAGCCTTGGCAGCTTCCAGAACCATCCTGTTATACTATTACAAACCAGGGCTGGGATTCTCCCCTACTCGGCGGGGCGGGGGGTCCTGGCGTGATGGAGTGGCGTGAACCACTCTGACGTCGGGCCGCCCCAAAGGTGCGGACGTCTCCGGGCCTGCGCCGTAGTGGTTGGCGCTCCGCCGGCTGGCGTGGACGGCCTTCGGCGCCACGCCAGTCGGGGCCAAAGGGACTTCGCCGGCCAGCGTAAGTCCGCGCATGAGCCGGAGCGTCAGCGGCTGCTGACGTCACCCCTGCACATGCGCAGGGGAGGAGGTCACTTCTGCCTCCGCCATGGTGAAGACCATGGCGAAGGCGGAAGGAAAAGGGTGCCCCCACGGCACAGGCCCGCCCGCCGATTGGTGGTCCCCGATTGCGGGCCAGGCCACCATGGGGGCACCCCCCCAGGGCCAGATCGCCCCGCGCCCCCCCCAGGACCCCGGAGCCCGCCCGCGTCGCCTGCTCCCGCCGGTAAGGTAGGTGGTTTGATCCACGCCGGCGGGAGAGCATTGACAGCGGCGGGACTTCGGCCCATCGCGGGCCGGAGAATCGCCGGGGGGGGGGGCCCGCTGACCGGCGTGGCACAATTCCCGCCCCCGCCGAATCTCTGGTGGCGGAGAATTCGGGACACGGCGGGGGCGGGATTGACACCGGCCTCCGGCGATTCTCCAACCCGGCGCGGGGGTCCCAAACTCTGGGGATGCCCCCAAACTATGTTACGACATTCTGGGCCAGTGCATGGTGAAATCCAGCCCACTTGACTTGAAGTCACAAGACAGTTGAAATTAACTTTGATTTTAAAATACCTATAGTTTTTGGCTGCCCAATAACTACAGTCACCAGGTTTGTAAATTTAAACATAATTAACTTTTTGTTACTATCGGTAACTATAATTAAATAGGCAACAAATACAACTGGTTAACTACTATCTAATCACTAACCCAACCCTTTAACTCACTACACTCTCTGCACACACACAAATACAGAGGGGAAAGAGGTGAAAATAAAAGAAAAACAGTTTTTGGGCTGAATTCTCCGCCGTTGGGATGCTCCATTTTTCCGGCAGCCCGGGAGTTTCCCGATGGCGTGCGGCTGCCCCATAATGGGAAAAAAGGCTTATCGGAGCCATTTTAGTTTCTGTGCAGCAGCTGTACCTTTGACTGTTTGATACTACATCCCTTTTCACATGTCTCTGTAAGAATCAAAAGGCCATTAAGACCAAATGCAGTGCAGCACAGAAACTTAATGGATTTTCGCCTGAATGCTCACCATTAGTAAAGGAGCAAAGCTTGTTCATTGTGCATTAGACCTGCGAGTTCAGCAGTCAGTTGAGCAACACTCACCATGGCGTGAGCAGGAAATTAATAGGGTGTCCCATTAATTGGCCCAAAATCGCTGTGCTGAACTCCTCCCACATGCCCTGAGACGCCCTCCCCAAATGATTCTTTTCCAGCTTGTTTTTGGTGCTGAAAAAATGGTGTTCACAACCTTTGTAATGATCTTTAATAATCTTTTATTGTCACAAGTAGGCTTACATTAACACTGCAATGAAGTTATTGTGAAAAGCCCCTAGTCGCCATATTCCGGCGCCTGCTCGGGTACACAGAGGGAGAAATCAGACTGTCCAAATTACCTAACAGGCACGTCTTTCGGGACTTGTGTGAGGAAACTGGAGCACCTGGAGGAAACCCACGCAGACACAGGGAGAACATGCAGACTCTGCACAGACAGTGACCCAAGCCGGGATTCAAACCTGGGACCCTTGAGCTGTGAAGCAACAGTGCTAACAACCGTGCTACCATGCTGCCAAGCATGGTAAGGGAGACCAGCTTCCAACCTCCTCCTATCACCCAACAAGTTCCTCCCATTCTCCTCCACATTTATAGCTTTCTAATTCCCCTTCCTCCTGTAACTCTTCAGTCTCTCCCTGTTACCCTTGGACCCATCATTGCTCATGTGTATATTCCTGATCCCCCAAACCCTTTAATATTCATATCCCCATGCTGTTTGTCAACCTGACCCCTCTCCTTCTCAAGGCTATGTGCACACTTATCTTCAGGGATTCCCTCCCATGATGCCATCCAATACCCACCCCATGACTTTTCAGCCATTGACATATGGGATTCAGATACCTCCCTTGACTGTTACTGTGCCCTCAATACCATGACTTAAACCTCTGTGATCAAATGCCTTAGTTGACTGACCACAAGTTACACACTATTCTGTGTATGAACACTGCCCAGAGAGACCTTCCCCGACCCAGGACTGGGTCCAAGACATGCATGCCATGCAGAGCTTAACATGTCCCAGGCCAATCTCTGAAATATACCACCAACAGCGAGGCCTCAGCCTTAGGATAGTCTTTGAAACTTCCCCAAATAGTCTTCTACCTTTTGCCCTGAACAGTCTTGTGGTGAATGTGATTCACACTATATATAGTTGCCAATATCACTCCATGTATATATGTTCGTTATCTACCCATTGTAAGTGCAGTTGCACTATCCGACCACCAGGAGGAGTCGCTCTGGGAGTACGCGAGAGTTTGTACTGGGCTCCTCCCTTGGCTCCACCCAGGACTCCTCCCCCTGGGACTGATGTATAAAGATCAGTGCCTTAGAGCCAGCCTGCCAGTTCACCTGAAGTTCAACGACAAATAGGCTGGCTCTATTGTAAGTGTATTAAAGCCTCTGTTCAGATCCAACTACACGTGTTCGCTGAATTGATGGTTCCATCAAGTCTTTCATTCTTTCATGGACAGTCTTTTAACTATTGCCCCAGACAGTCATCCACTCTTCCACTTTGTGCCTTGACCCCCCTCCCTAGTCCTGTCTTCATCTCACTCCTCCCCTCTCCAGTTCTCCACAGTCCTGCATCCATCTCAACTTTGTCTCTTGCCTTATCCCCAAATTATGGCTCCATCTCCCCCTTCTCCTCTCCCGTTTTCCTGCCTTCCCAGTCCTGCCTCTGTCTCATTCATTTTTCTCTGATTGTGCCTCCCATGCCCAGCCTTGGTACAGCTTGTGCTACAAGCACCAGATAGGTAACAGTTATGTTGTGAAAGAAAGTGGAAAGTAGCGTCTACTGACCTCCAGGTTGCAGATATAGTGCATGCCACTTATATATCATTGTAACTCAGACTGTTCTAATTATCCATCGGTGAGGCACTGAATTTGGAGGTGATTTAACAAGATGCAAATTAATGAAAATATGGTTCTCCACTAGCTCAACAGGAAACATGGCCCACTGATTGGAAACTGATGTTTTCTTTCACGTCAAATTTATTGCTGTTGCCCACCATGATTCCCGCCAATGGGGGGGGGGAGAAAATCTCTATCTGTCAAATTTTTGCCCCTATATGTATATATATATATCCCATTGCAGATTCTTTGTGTCCTCCTCACAACTTGCTTTCCTATCTATCTTTGGCTACAATATATTGGTCTCTTGGGCCAAGTCATCAATATAAATCATCAATAATGGAGGCCCCAACACTGACCCACGTTGAACTCCATTAGTTGGTTTGCCAACCTGAAAATGGCCTACCTATTCTGATTCCTTATTTTCTGTTTGGTAGACAATCCTCTATCCATGCTAATATATTACCCTCGACACCATGAGCTCTTAGTAGTAACATGTTATGTGACATCTTTTCGACTTTTGGAAATCCAAATATGCTACATCTCCTGGTCCCCTTTATCCACCCTGCGTGTTACATCGATTTCCCTTTCATGAAACCATGTTGACTTTGCTTGACTGTTTTATAATGTCCTGCTACTTCAGGAGTTTATGAGTTCCATAATTAATTTTTCAAGTTAGATCCATGTGGTATCAGATTGCATCATATAAGGGCACCTTTGTGCTGTGTATTTACACTCCTGAGGAATATGTTTATTTTGCCAGACTAGGTTCAATTTGAACTTGCATGCCAAATAGAAAAGGGACAGTTTTAATCCACTGCACTAACCAATTCTGCTCAATTCAGAGATCTCCATTCAGAGCTCATCTTCAATCCTTCAGGATATCAACAAGAAAAAACAAGGTTGATAAAGATAAACTATTTCCACTGGTTGGAGATTCTAAAACTAGGGGGCACAGTCTAAAGATTAGGGCCAGACCATTCAGGAGAGATGTTAGGAAGCACTTCTTCACTCAAAGGATAGTAGAGGTTTGGAACCCTCTCTGACAAACAGCAGTTCAAGCTACAACAGTTGTTCATTTTAAATCTGAGATAGATATATTTTTGTTAAGGAAAGAAATTAAGGGCTATGGAGAAAAGGCTGATATGTGGAGTTAGGCCAAGATCAGCCATTGAATGGTGGAACAGGCTCGAGAGGTTGAATGACCTACTCTTGTTCTTATGTTGCTATGTTCCTAACAGTAGATATTGATGCTATGTACATGAAGGGAAATTTCTTTGTGTAAGTCTGCAGATGCAGATTTCTGCAGAACTGTTCTATTTTTCCTTCTCACTGTGGCTGCAGTGTTGTTTTGCTGCAGTGTGCCACCTAGCGCTCCAGCTAAAAGAAAACCATGTCAAGTATAAAGCCAGCACTTTTTGAAATGAATGTAAATTGACAAACCCAATTATCTGCTGTTCTATCTGCAGTGTTATTAGGTTCTTATCCATCTACATATTTCTGGCACATTTACAAGGAGAACGAAGATAGCAACTCAAATGTATTAACACTGATAATAAGAAAAGCAGAGTCATAAATACAACTGAGCAATAATATAACATGGAGGCCCTGAATTTCCTACAGCTTGGCAGGGTGAAAGCAACAGTGTCAACTGGAAACTGATGGACCCAAACGAGGCTGCATTGGGATTTTGCCACATTTTGGCGAGACCTTCCAATTTTGGCTCAGGTAACCATGGAGCATTTTATGCCCATCTCTATTGAGGGGGAGGTACTGGGGAAGTGTCACGAAGCATGCTGATATTATCTGCGAGGGTATCCCAACTTGCAACAACAGTTTGTGGTGGCGTATTGTTTTGTTTTGGTGTGAGGGGACAAGTGACACCCCAGTGAGAATAAACAGCCCAGTCATCGTGTAACAATTATTAAACTCTATTTATTAAAGTAAAGAAAAGATAAATAGACACGGACAGGACTGCACTACTCTACGGCAATTAAGGTATATGAATGATTAAACGCACATACAGTTTATGTAGAATGTATCCCTCGTTTCAAAATATATCGATGAACTCTGAACTCCTTTCCCCAAACAACATCCAAGGTAAATAAATCTATAAATACACCAGCTTATAGTTACTACGCAATATCGGGATGATTGTCAAGTCTGGGAAACATGGGCGCAATTCTCCACTCCCCACGCCGGGTGGGAGAATCGCGGGAGGGCCGGGCGACCCACGACATGCCCGCCTGGCGCCCCCCGCGATTCTCCCCCCCCCCCCCCCCCCCCCCCGCTTGGAAGAATCGCCGCTCGTTGTTTTTCACGGTGACCGGCGAGTCTCTGACCCGGATGGGCCGAGCGGCCTGCCATTCGCAACCGGTTCATGACGGCGACAACCATACCTGGTCGCTGCTGTCGTGAACATGGGCGCCAAATGCCTGTTTGAAGCTTGTGGGGGGCGGAGAAGGGAGTGAGCACCACAGCCGTGCTCGGGAGGGGACTGGCCCGCGATCGGTGCCCACCGATCGTCGGGCTGGCGTCTCAAAGGGACGCACTCTTTCCCCTCCGCCGCCCCGCAAGATCAAGACGAACACGTCTTGCGGGGCAGTGGAGGGGAAGACGGCAACCACGCATGCGCGGGTTTGACCTGTCAGCCGTCGTGACGTCAGCCACGCATGCGCGGGTTGGAGCCGGCCAACCTGCGCATGCGCGCCTGACATCACTTAGGCGCGCCAGCCACGTCATTCTCAGCGCGCCGCCTTGACGCAAGTGTCAAGGCCCGGCGGCCGAGAGTTACAGAGGGCCACTCCTAGCCCCCTGGGTGGGGGTGAATAAGGTGAGAGGAGCGGCCTCCGAGGTCGTCGTGAAACTCGGCCGAGTTCACGACGGCCTTCCCGATTTTTCACGGGAGCGGAGAATTCCGCCCCATGTTTTCCTGTTCCAGCGAAGATATTTAAACTGCCTCTATGAAGGTTTTCTGCACTGCCTTGGCTCTAAAACTTTGAGGCTGTTAGCTGGAAAACTCATTTGTGTTCTTTTTGAGGCTGCTGAGTGTGAACTGGCCTGTCTTGCTTCTGAAAGTCTGACCAATCTACCTTTGTTCTAATTTGATTATGCCTTCTGTGTATTTCGCTGCCTGCCCGTATCAACTTCCTTGACACGAGACATTAACAGATGTTGATCTTATAGAATCATAGAATTTACAGTGCAAAAGGAGGTAATTTGTCCCATCGAGTCTGCACCGGCCTTGGAAAGAGCACCCTACTTAAGCCCACGCCTCCACCCTATCCCTGTAGCCCAGTAATCCCACCTACCCTTTTGGACACTAAGGGGCCATTTATCATGGCCAACCCACCTAACCAGTACATCTTTGGACTGTGGGAGGAAACCCACCCAGAAACAGGGAGAAAGTGCAAACTCCCCACAGTCACCCGAGGTTGGAATTGAACCCGGATCCCTGGTGCTTTGAGGCAGCAGTGCTAACCACTGTGCCACCGTACCGCCCATCCAATCACCTTCTGAATCATCTGCGTAAACAGTTTCTATTCATACGCTATTCACATCTGATTCTTATCCAACTGCCATCTAAACTTGTTACTGGGAGAGACGCATCTCTTTGGGGCCTTTTGAATACTGGCTGCTGCTCTCTCTAGGCAGATTTCTACCTGTTTCTGGACATCTCACATCCTATTATGTTTTGTGCTTTACTGCTGTTGCTAGACAAATTACAGGGAGTTATTGGGCTTCCTTGGGAGATTCCTCCCTTTAACCCTTTAAAGGCCTCAGTGAAATTCATGCTAGTGGAGACCTGGCCTAGGTCTCTTTGAGGCCTTCTAGAGGCCGAACAGTGAAGAAATAAATCCCAGAATGGATTTGATGCACGATCAATAACTCCCGAAGCGAGATTGTAGGACAATTGAAGGCTTTATTGTGCTAGATGTTTCCCCCAGCAGCGCAGGTACAGAATGCAGCAGCTAGGGAAACACAGACTCTTATACTCTGCCTTACTGGGCAGAACCAGCAGACAGGCTTCACCAATGATCTTACAGTGTCAGGTACCTCCAACACCAATGATCTTACAGCATCAGGTACCTCCAACCTAGGTATCGTAATATCCCTAATACCGACCAGCACAGGATTGAATACATTTTCTCATCCTAAATGCTCTAAAAGGAGCGAAGAATTACAATAGATACTTCCTCAGCTCATTTGGCCCTCGAGGACTCCAACAACTCTATGAAGGGTAAATTGGTACAGGTCAGATTGGTTGCCACTGATCCATTCTTGCAGTCATAAGTAGCCCATTGTAGCAGTGTGAATGACCCTATGTATGGAACGTAGAATGGGATCAAACAGCTCATCGTGGGCTCTGCTCTGCCATAGTTATGCGGATGGGGCCATGCCTCAGAAAGTTTCAGGACAGGGGGCAGGACTCTCTGTTTCTGAGACTAAGTGTTGACGCCAATGCAGAAACCGTGGACTTTTACAACAGAAAAACCGACGCCGCACCTGGACCGATTCTGCGACCATTGAGGGGCTACCCTTGGCACTGCGTTGGACACAATTGATTCCAATGAAAAATGGTGCCGGATTCGCTGGGTCCATAATCAACACTCCGGGAGGCTGACAAGCTGCAGCCGCACATACACTTTACACTCCTCACACCCACTTATCCCAGCCAACAAGATGGTACTAGTTTGCTGGAGCATGCCGATGCAGCTGATAGGTTGGCTGGGGCCAGAGTGCACCCAGGGGGAGTGGCGTGGGGGGACACCTATATGGCCCATGACACTGGGTTCAAAGTGGGCTGTTAGTGGTGTATGCAGCTGCATGGCTGCCTTGCAGGATGCGGCAATGGCGTTCCATGCCCGTCCACCCCAACCACAGCCCACCTCCTGACCCCACTATTTCACTGGCCCTGGCAGAAGCTCCCCCCGGCACAACTGTCAGCAAATTATGGCGATTAAAGACACCTTCTGTATTCCCTCTCTCTCCATCAGCAGCTGCCACACCGGTTTCACGATTTTTACAAGCACAAGTGAACCACGCAGTCGGGAACTGGGCCCATCGGAGGCAGAGAATCACAGAGGCCTGAGAGACTACCAGGTCAGGCCCGCTAATGATATGCAAATGGACCCGCTAATGATATGCAAATGGTGTCTACTGTATGTGCCTTCTGGAATTCATTGACGCCACTGCCGAGGTGCTGGACCATTGTGATTTGGCGTCATATTGGCGTCTGCCGCGATTTTGGCGTCGTAACCAATTCTCTGACCAATCGCTTTTCCCGATTTCGGTGTCGGCTAACGGAGAATTGCGCCCAGGGTGTTTCTACTATTTATTACAAGAGTCCTTCATGGCATTAAAGCTTGGAAATTATGATCGATCTGTTTTCTGGATGCATGGATTTGCATTTATATCGAACTTTTCATGATTACTTGGCGTCTCAAAGCATTTTGCAGCAATTAAGTAACATGGGAATGTAGGAAACATTAAAACACAAACTTTAATTGAAACCATATGTGTCAGCCTTTATACTGTAATGAATCTAGGAATTGTGCCTCATCCCCTTGTGACTATATTTTTAATTGCTGGAATATTGATCCAGCAGTTGAATACTGTTTTTTTTTTGTATCACAGTAAGTTTTGCCACAAGTCCCATAATTGCGTGGGGACAAATTTGATTGATGTCCCTGGGCAAGGGGTCCAAAGGCATTTGTATTGATTTATTCCTTCTAAGAGTTCACCATGAACCTTCCTATCACGTGCTGAGTTGAAAGATTTGGGAGAGAAGAGAGTACAGTGGGATTGTTATGTAATGTTAGTTCAATCCCACTATAATTAATCAGTAAAACAAGTGACCCTGGGTAGCGTCTTTAACAGGCACAAGTTTGATCAAACATTGCAATCATTTATAATTTTGAACATTGCGCTACACTCTGTCCCTATACCGATATATTAAATGATTTGAGTTAAACTGTTTATAATGTTTTTAAGTATTGTTAAAGCTGTGTCATCTCCATGTGATACCCCAAAGGGCATTGCTTGACTACTGGACCACGGAATACTTTGGCGCTTTTCTGGGTTTAAGGAAGCTGCTATTATTTAGCTGGCAATGCATTTGCCCTTCACTTATATTGTGAAGTCAATAAACATCTTACGTCATTGTAAGGGAGTCACATGGAGTTGTCACTCACAGCTATTGGTGTAGGTTGTGATGCTGCATGTGATGGCTTCTTCCCAACTATTTCAATAATTACTTCCCTACTTCCCCTGGTTTGTGAGTAACATTTTGACGTCATTCACTGTAAAGTTAGATGCTCACCTATTTGCTTCTCTTGCAGTTCCATTGCATTCCCTCTTTCCACAGCTTGCAGCCTTCATATGAGGGGAAGTTGTATCTTTACTCCACCCTTTTCTCCAATGTTCTGCAACCTTTGAAAATAGAACATAAAACAGTAATAGAACATAGAAAATGTATCTGACACTTGACAAGCCCACCACGGCAGCTGGTGACATTTAAATTCAATTAAAATAACAGTCTGGAATTAAAAGTCTAACGATGACCATGAAACCATTTTCTTTTTCTTTTTAAAAAAAAATAACTTTAGAGTACCCAATTATTTTTTTCCAATTAAGGGGCAATTTAGCCTGACCAATCCACCGAGCCTGCACATAGAACATAGAACATAGAACAGTACAGCACAGAACAGGCCCTTTGGCCCTCGATGTTGTGCCGAGCAATGATCACCCTACTCAAACCCACGTATCCACCCTATACACGTAACCCAACAACCCCCCCCCCCCCCAACCTTACTTTTTTTTTAGGACACTACGGGCAATTTAGCATGGCCAATCCACCTAACCCGCACATCTTTGGACTATGGGAGGAAACCGGAGCACCCGGAGGAAACCCACGCACACACGGGGAGGACGTGCAGACTCCGCACAGACAGTGACCCAGCCGGGAATCGAACCTGGGACCCTGGAGCTGTGAAGCATTTATGCTAACCACCATGCTACCGTGCTGCCCTTATCTTTGGGTTGTGGGGGCGAAACCCACGCAAACACGGGGAGAATGTGCAAACTCCACACGGACAGTGACCAAGGGCCAGGAGCCGAACCTGGGATCTCGGCGCCGTGAGGCAGCAGGGCTAATCCACTACACCACCGTGCTGCCCTGATTAAACCATTTTCGATTGTCACAGAAACCCATCTGGTTCACGAATGTCCTTTAGGGAAGGGTATCTGCCACCTTTACCTGGTCGGGCCTATATGTGTGATGAACCATCAATCGAACACGAGACGAGTTGCTGTACAAAAGTTAGGCTTTAATAAGCTAGAAGTTAGCCCTGCAGTCGACTACAGTAAATGGACGACCGCCGGGCATTCTGGGTATTTATACCTCGCTCTGGTGGCGGGGTTAACTCAGCCTCTCGACCAATCGGGGAGCCGTCACATGACTGGTCTCAACCAATCGGTCGAGAGGCACATGACCGACCAGGGCCAATGGTAAGCCAGTGTTCTGCACCAATGGCAGACAGCTATGCAAATCATACCAGCACAATGTGACTCTAGGCCCACAGCAATATGGTTGACTCTTAAATGCCCTCTGAAATGTCCCTGCACTCAGTTCCAGTGCAATTAGTGAATGGCAATAGATGCTGGCCCAGCCAGCAACCCCCACATTTCCTGAACAAATTAAAACAAAATTACATCATGTTCCTTATTGCAAAAGCAATGTGACTTGGGAAGATGTGTGCCCACTGTCTCTATACAATAATTCACGCTGCCATTTTGAAGGTTCACATGTTAGATCCTTGTTCCCTTACGTTATCACAATCCATCCCATAAGACCATAAGACCATAAGACATAGGAGCGGAAGTAAGGCCATTCGGCCCATCGAGTCCACTCCACCATTCAATCATGGTTGATTTCAACTCCATTTACCCGCTCTCTCCCCATAGCCCTTAATTCCTCGAGAAATCAAGAATTTATCAATTTCTGTCTTAAAGACACTCAATGTCCCGGCCTCCACCGCCCTCTGTGGCAATGAATTCCATGAATCCTGATAACTGATTGTTACTGTGAGGTTTGGGGGTTCAGTTCCTCTTGCAGGATAATAAAGAACAGTCTCAGTCATGCTGCAGGTGAAGGAAGATCTAAGCCTTGAGGAAGCTATACAAATTGTTCGGCAGTCTGAACTCCATGTACAGCACAGGCCCATTTTAAGAGGTATAAAAAAAATCCCACAGTCCAGTTAATTAAACAGCACAGAAACAAGGGCACTCCAGGACAAGGGAAGAAATATCCTAAACAACCGGTGGAGCAACCATGCCAGCGCTGCCCACACACAAGATCAATGTCCTGAAATTGCTTTCAAAGTAAAAGAATTGGACACTTCGGCAAACTGCAGGACTAAAACATCTAAAAACATGTCAGACCCAAAGGTGATTTATGAAGTCAAGACCTCATACCAAGAGGACACAGTCATGCTTCTTGGGTGACACCTCTATCCTGATTTTCATATTGGAATCTGGACATTTTGGTTAATGACAATCTCACAAACGTTAAACAGGACACAGGAACCAGTGTCAGACCTATTTGACAAGGAACCTTGGCTGAGACACCTCTGACTTTAAAGAACAGACACATCACTCTTCTGGTCATAGGTATGATTCTGAAAACACTAAGATATGACAGCAAACAAATCTCTGAGCTGATATATGTCAACTGTAACAAATCTTTCCCTCTCTTGAGCAGAAATGCCTGCATATGCCTGAATTTCCTCAAAACAGCAGAAAATGTTGAGGTAACTACTGTCATAAATTATACAGAGTTGCAAGTTCCTGAGATCTCAAAGTAGAAAGTGCCCTGACTTTGCACTCTCTTCTCTCTTTGCAGAGCAAGTTTGTCCATTTTCATCGAAGGTGCCGGAAAGTCCTCATTGGTCAGACCAGTTAACCACTCAGATGGTTACCATGATGCCTCACGTGGAGGATAGAGAAGATAGCAACCGACAACAAAAAGTGCCTCAACCTCCAGCTCCGATGACTGTTGATGAGGTCAACACTGTGACCACAGAGCAAATGCTGCAACTCCAAACCATCATAAGAATGCCACAGATTATGCTGGAAACAAGTAACAGCCATCCATTGCTGACAGCACACCACAGAGCCAAGGCAAAGGTGAGCTTACTAAAAATCCATATCCTCATAACAGGAAAGAAACTCCTCCACCCCAGAGGACATTGTGATGACCCATAATCCCATCCTCTGAGAAAACAGAAATTCTCCCCACTCTGTCCTAAGAGGCAAATTTCCTAATTTTAAAACAGTGCCTTCTCATCTGGACTCATCCACGAGAGGAAGCATCCATTTCATGTCTTATCAGGATCTTATCAGAAGTTCAATCAAGTCAGCCCTCACTGTTCTAAACTTCAGTGGAAACAAGTCCAGACTATCCAGCATATCCTCATGAGACAACCCGCTCATTCCAGGTATCGATCGAGTGAACCTTCTCTGAACTAACTCCAACATATTTACATCCTTCCTTAAATAAGGAGAGCAAAACTGCACACAGCATTTGGGATGTCGGGCGGGATTTACTGGCTGTTCACGCTGGCGGAAAATTATGGTCCCACACTGACACGGGTTTCCCAGTGACAAGCGGTGCAGTTAACGGGAAATCCCATTGACAACGGTGGGACCCATGGATCCCGCTGTTGGGCCACCTTTGCGCCGAAAAAGTCACGGCAGGCTGGTCAATTAATCCTGCCCGTCATCTCACCAATGCCCTGCATAGCTGAAGCATCAAATCCTTACTTGTATGTTGAATTCCTCTTGTAATAAAGGATAGCATTCCATTAGCCATCTTAATTACTTGCTGTACCTGCATACTAACTTTTTATGACTCATGCACTAGAATCCTTAGATCCTCTTCACCTCGGAATTCTGCAGTTGTTCTCCATTTAATACTTACCATTTTTATTCTTTCTGTTTATGTCCTCTTCACAACTTATTTTCCTACCGATCTTTGTGCCATTTGAAAATTTAGCCTTTGCTCCCCTCATTGAGGTCATTGACATCAGCTGTAAAACATTGAGGCCCCAGCAAAGACCTTTA
This sequence comes from Scyliorhinus canicula, assembly GCF_902713615.1. Lineage (NCBI taxonomy): Eukaryota > Metazoa > Chordata > Chondrichthyes > Carcharhiniformes > Scyliorhinidae > Scyliorhinus > Scyliorhinus canicula. The sequence continues at coordinate 186,651,957 of NC_052149.1, read as the reverse complement.
CAGGACTTCACTCGTTACATCCTGCCAATCACAAAAAGACCCATTTATGCGTACTCTTTTGCCAACCAGCCAATCTTCTATCCAAACTAATATGTTACCCCCTACACCATGAACTTTTATTTTCTCCAATAAACTTTGATGTGGCACCTTATCAAATGCCTTCTGGAAATGCAAGCACAGTACTTCTACAGGTTCCCTTTTATTCATGGTGCATGTTACTCCTTCAAAGAACTCCAGCAAATGAGTTAAACATGATTTACCTTTCACAAAATCGTACTGACTCTTCCCAATTACCTTGACTTTTTCAAAATGCCCAGTTATAACCTCTTTAATGATCGATTCTAACACCTTCTCCAAGGCAGACGTCAAGATAACTGGCCCATAGTTTCTTCTTCAATAGAGGGTTTATATTTGTTACTTTCTATTCTGATGGAAATTCAACAATGCTGATGTTGGTGAATTAATCATTTTATATTTTTGGTAGCTAGAACCAGCATTCTTGGATCAGGTTCAGAGAACCCTCTAATTTGCCTCCACATTTCCTTAATCCCATCGTCAGAAGGAGATTCATGTTATTCTCATGCAGAATTTTTCCATTTCTCAAATTTATCCTCTCTGAATGAAAATACCAGTTTATTGCTAATCACGGTCAAATTAAAATACTTCTGAGGTGTAGTGTAAGGAAATAGAATGAGACTTATGATTTTCCTCTACAGTGGCAAAAGGAAGATTAGCATTTCAAAATGTGCAGGTGAGGAAGCTGCTACTATTAATGATCAGCTTTGGGAATCCATAGATTTGTGGAATAGAGGATGTGTTGAGGGGGGTAAAAAGGAGATTTATAGGGCTATAGTCAATGGAAGGGCTATAGTCAATGGAAGGCTCCTTGCAACTTTCCCATTCAGGTGAAAAAAGCTTACGTTCTGTACAAATATCATCTAAACTGAAGATTTAATTTGCTCCATTTGGTGCAAATGAACTGCTTCAGGTTAGTCATGTCCTTTTGGATTGTGTTACACAAAGAGGAGGATGCTCTATTTGGTACCATAATCACTGAAGAATTATGGTACCAAATGATTGATGGGAGGATATTTGCAGCATTAGTCACACCACATAATATATTTATTTCCTTGTCTCAGTTTTGTTGTACATTTCAACAAATTGAATTATTTTTTAAAAAATCAATAATGATAGTGCAGTAAAGTGCTACTGACATCATTACTTACTTACTCACTCCAAAATGCTGTCTGTCCTATTTCAGATCCAGAGTCTTAAACATACTGCAGGGTATTTAAAGGACTGTTTTAGACAACACTATGTGAATGGCTCACATTACTCAGTGTAAGGGCCAAAAGGATTTCTTTCTACTTTACCAGACTTTCACATACATCAAATATCAAATTCATATCATTCAGCAGCAAAGATGGGACAGCCCCCAAAATGATTATTTTACAGTTTATTAAAATATATTTTATGTATTCTGTTTTTTATGCATTGCAACATGACTGGAAGAGTAGGCTGTAGAATTAAAAATACGTATACACCTGGGAGTGCATTTAGTCTTGTGAACACTGTTCTTATCCTTTGCTAAATATTAGTATTGCCCAGTTGGTAACAGTGCTACTTATAGAGTAATAGTGTAATAGATGTTTACAGCATGGAAACAGGCCCTTCGGCCCAGCTTGTCCATGCCGCCCAGTTTCTATCACTAAGCTAGTCCCACATGCCCACATTTGGCCCATATCCCTCTATACCCACCCTGTCCATGTAACTGTCTAACTGTTTTTAAAGGAAAAAATTGTACCTGCCTCTACAACTTGCATCAGTTGATTGTGTATTCAAATCCCACCAAGGACATAAGCACAAAAACTGGTTGGACACTCAGTGCAGGTGCTGGATGGACAGCTTTTGAATGAGGTACTAAATTAAGAACCCACTGTCCTGCTCAGATAGATGTAAAGGATCTCAATTAATTTTACAAAGAAGAGGAGCGATTTCCCCTCATGCCCTGCCAATATTCCTTCTCTCAACCAACATCACAAAGAACTAGTTATCTGGCCATTTGGTCATTTTCTGTTTATGGGGCCTTAAAGTCTACAAATTGACTGTTGCATCTGCACCTGCAACAATGACCATATTTCAAAAGCATTTCTTTAGTTTGACAAGACTGTGCAAAGTTATGAGACGTGTTTCTCCTGGCATACATTTTCCATGACGCTTCACATCTATTGAGCCCACACCTTCATTAGAAAGTGAAAAATGGAGACTTATGGTGGCGACCTTGCAGTGAATGGTTGCACTTAAGGTGGTTCCTGCTTGGGGATTCGTTTGTTAGCTAGTTTTGCCTGATTAATGTTGTTTAGAGAGAAAAGTGGTGTAAGTTGAAAACTTTGCTTCCCCCTCTGGCATGTGATGTCTGCAGGTTAAAATACAAAGAACAAATGGAATAAAGGGTCCTTGTCTGACTTGGAAGATGAATGTGGTTCTCTTACGGGAGACACATCTGAGAATTTGTGACCACAGAAGACTGTGGAAAGGATGGGTGGGCAAGTGTTCCACTCGAGTTTTGATGCGAGGATGAGGTGAACCGCCGTGCTGATGGATAGGAGGGTGACCTTTTCAGTGGCTAATATTTTGGTGGACTCAGGGGGCAGATACATGATGTTGAGTGGGGTTTTGGTGGGGACTCTGCTGGTCTTAGTGAATGTATATGCGCCCAACTGGGATGACACGGATTCCATTATGAAGGTGCTGGTAGCCATCCCTGAGCCTGACTCGCATCAATTGAGTATTGGGGAGACTTTAAATGTGTGATGGATCCTAGGCTGGACATGTCAAGTCACAAATCGTTTACAGCATCGGGGGTGGCGAAGGAGCTGCTAGTATTCATGGAACAGATGGGGAGAAGCTGTAGACCGATGCAGATTTAGATACCCGAGGGAGAATATGCATTGTGTCTACTCTGGTATTGATTTCTTTGATGTGGCAAAGTTGCTACTCCCTAGAGTTGTGGGGGTGGGGTATTCGGTGATGGTAATATCAGATCATGCCCCACACTATCTGGATATGTGGTTGGAGACGGTCAGCACTCAGCGACCTCTGTGGCTGCTGGAGACAGAATTGCTCGCAGGCAAATGGCTTTGTGACAGGATAGCTTCCGCTATTGGAAATTATGGGATTTTATTAAGAATGAAAAGTACATTTTCCAAGTATAGAGAGAAAGTCAACCGTTCTTTGGCCCATCAGCTGAGGCTGCAGATGGCCTTCAGTAAAGTGTTTGATAACGTTCCCCACGGTAGGCTACTGCAGAAAATACGGAGGCAAGTTGAACCTGGCCAGTATGGTAGAGAGGGTGTAAATGGACTTGAAGACATGGGATGTCTTCCTGTTGTCAGAAGGGTTCAGATGGTTAAGCTGAACATCCTTCCAAGGTTCTTGTTTGTGTTTCAATGTCTCCCAGTCTTTCTTCCGAACTCATTTTTTAGCAGGGTGAACAAGTTAATTTGGACTTTTGTTTGGGTGGTTCAGAGCCCTCTTAGATCTAAAGGGCTTTCTTGCAGAGGGACGAGCAATCAGGGGATTGACATTACCCAATTTGTTGTATTATTACTGGGCGGCAAACATTGAGAAAGTGCGGGGGTGGATTAAGGATCTGGGGTCAGTTTGGGGCAGATGGAGGAGGTTTCTTGCACAGGTTCGGGTTTCAGGGCACTAGTTACTGCTCCTCTTCCATTTCTTCAGCTAAGTTCCCTTCAAGTCCAGTGGTAATAGCCTCTCTGAGAATATAGAATCAATTCAGACAGCATTTTAAATTAGGTTCTATTTTGCTACTGGTGCTGATCTGTGAGAACCATAAGTTTATGACGGCTGGGATGGATTTGTTGTTTAAGATCTAGGAGAGGGAGGGATGCTGAGAGGTTTAGAGATTTCTTCCTGAAGGGTAGGTTTGCGGTGCTGGAGGAGTTGGTGGAGAGGCTCCAACTCCCGGGAGGGAATGCTTTTAGTTATTTGCAGGTATGGAACTTTATGCGAAAGGAACTCTCTTTGTTTCCTTGGTTGCCGGCACCTTCACTTATGGAAGCGTGCTGTCTCTTGCTGAGCTTGGGGCAGGGGGATATCAGATATATATGGGCAGATTATGGAGATGGAGAAGGCTTTGCTGGAGGAAGTAAAGGGGAAATGGGAGGAAGAGTTGGGCTTGGCTTTGGAGGGGAGGCTCTGCACAGGGTCAATTCTACCTCCTCATGCGCAAGGCTGAGTTTAATTCACTTTAAAGTGATGCATAGGGCGCACTTGACCAGGGCATAAAGGAGTGAGTTCTTTCCAGGTGTGAGAGTTGTTCGAGGGGGCATTGAACCACTCGCATATGTATTGTTCTTGCCCCAAGTTGGTTAAGTTCTGGATTTCCTTCTTCGAAATGATGTTGGAATTTTTTTTTTTTAAATTTAGAATATCCAATTATTTTTTTCCAATTAAGGGGCAATTTAACGTGGCCAATCCACCTAACCTGCACATCTTTGGGTTGTGGGGGTGAAACCCACGCAGGCACGGGGAGAATGTGCAAACTCCTCACAGACAGTGACCCAGGGCCGGGATTCGAACGGTCCTCAGCGCCGTAGGCAGCAATGCTAACTGCTGTGCCACCGTGCTGCCCAATGTTGGAAATTTTGGGAGTTAGAGTGGAGCTGTGCCCAATAATGACAATCTTTGGAGTGATGCACTTACTTGGGACTGCAGGAGGGGACGAAGGCTGATGTCTTGGCCTTTGCCTTATTAACAGCCTGGAGGTGAGTCTTGCTCAGATGGAGGGCATCAGCGCCCTGTGAGGCTTCAGCATGGTTGGGGGATTTGTCGGAACTCCTGAATTTGGAAAAGATAAAGTTAGCTATAAGGGGATCAGAGGAGAGGCTTTACTTTACGTGGCTGTCGTTCATTACCTTCTTTAAGGAACTTGTTGTCGTCAGCAATTGGGGGATGGTGGTTAGGAGGGGGTGGTGCAGCGGGGCTGAGAGGGGAGGGTCCTGGATAGCTACACGATAGATGGGGCTAGATTGTGGGGATACTTTTATGAAAATTGTATAAAGTTGTTTGATTAATTTATATGTTATAAATGTTGTTGAATGTATTACTGCGACCATTCACCATTGTATTACATTACATTGTATTATGTTGAAGCCCTTGTGGTCTCCGTCTATTGCTCCACCCCCTTGGGGGAGGTATATAGATCTGTAACCTGTAGGCGGCACTCAGTACAGAACAGTCGCAGGCAGGCACAGATATGGCGGATTAAAACCACTGTTCACTTCAACTCTCCATCTTGTGTGAATTGATGGTCACATCAAATTGAAAATGTTTTGAATAAAAATATTTTTTAAAAGAAAGTGAAGAACGAGAGAATAAATGGAGAAAGTGTTTGATGGCTGAATTGGCATTCTGAGAGGGATCTGGAGAGGATACCCTCCCTCTGGGAAAGTATAGAGCTTGTGGTAACTAACGTCAACCACATATCTGCCTATATGAGCATCAATATAGCCATCTGTCACTTTTCTACTATCATCTTCAGGAATAGCATTCCTCTCGTTAGAAAGTAAGCTTTTCAGTTAAGGTTAATTGAAAACTGTACCCAGTAAAAATGTACTTGTTACGTACAGGGACGACATGAAATGTATTAAAAGGACTAATTTCAGTTGTAATACAGGAAAAAAAATATTCTCTGCAATTATATATTTTTCTGCCCTTGAAGGGCCACAACAATAGTCGTTGTTGCGACTTAGTAATACTTAAATAAAGAATGATAAAATAGAACGACAAATACTCAAGTCTTTTCACTTGGTTTGTTTATTTTCCCAGTACATTTCCACAGTTTATTTTAAATCAGTTGTTTAAGTACAGCAGAACAGTAAGATTGTATGCCTCTTTCATTACGGTCCTGAGGGAGGCACATAGTAATAGAGGCACAACATCACTGTAATTATGCGATCTGACTGGAATCAAAAATCCAACGATAATGCAGAAATCATACTATGTCACTATTGCTATTTGATTTAAGTCAGTTATAAAAATCAATGGCACACTTCTACTAGACTATGGTACAACCTTAACCAACCATAAACAGATGTAAATATCTATGTGTCCATCAACACATTTCCAGTGCAAGTCATTTAGGTATTACGTTGAAGGAGAAATCCCAAATTTGATATTTCCAACTTCCAATGCCCCACCATTAACCATTTTACCGAAAGTCATCTCATAATAAAAATCTTAATTAGTGTCACAAGTAGGTTTACATTAACACTGCAATGAGGTTACTGTGAAAGCCTCCTAATCACCACATTCCGACACCTGTTCAGGTACACAGAGGGAGAATTCAGAATGTCCAATTTACCTAACAAGCACGTTTTTCGGGACTTGTGGGAAGAAACCAGAGCACTCGGAGAAAACCCACGCAGACATGGGGAGAACGTGCAGACTCCGCACAGTGACCCAAGCCGGGAATCAAACCTGGGTTCCTGGTGCTGTGAAGCAACAGTGCTAACCACTGTGCTACCTTGCTGCCCTATCTCGGCCCTAAGCTTGGGATTTCCCTCCCTAAACCTCACTAACTCTCCACCATGGTTTCCTCCGATAAGGTGCATCATACTACCTACCTCTTTGACTAAGCAGGTTGGAGTCATAACTAAAGAAAGGAAGATGGTTGTGGTTGAAGGTCAAACAATTGGAGTTCCTCCAGGTAGTATCCTAGGCCTAACCATCTCAGCTGCTTTGTCAATGAACTTCTTTCCATCATAAGGTCAGAAGTGGGGATGTTCACTGATGATTGCACAATGTTCAGCACCATTTGCAACTCCTCAGAATCTGAAGCAGCCTATGTCCAAATGCAGCAAGACCTAGACAATATCCAGGCTTGGGCTGACAAGTGGCAAATAACATTTGTGCCATACAAATGTCAGGCAATGACCATCTCCAATAAGAGAGAATCTGACCAGCTACCCTTGACGTTCAATGGCATTACCATCGCTGAATCCCCACTATCAAAATCCTGGAGGGAGGGGGGGGTGGAATATTCTCCATTTGCCTGGATGAGTGCAGCTTCAGCAACACACAAGAAGCTCGACACTATCCAGGACAAAGCAGCCAACTTGATTGGCACCCAATCCACTACCTTCAATAGTCACTCCCTCCATCACCACATCACATTAGCAGCAGTGTGTACCATCTACATGAGAAATTCACCAAGGTTCCTTCAACAATAACTTCCAAACCCGCAACCTTTATCACCAAGAAGGGCATGGGCAGCAGATGACAACCACCTGCTGTTATGTTTCTTGAAAGAATGCTCGAAGTCGTTTAGAAGTTGAAGGATGGTTTATTGTGCTCCACAATAAATTACTTTGTTGGCTTTTACTTACAGAATTGCACTTGTGAATATACTTCTTTTCTATGCTCTGCAACTAGGCCCAAAAGACTTGCAGGCCTGAGCTCAACTTCCGCGTCTTGCCTCCTTGACTCTCCAGTCCAAGTGGGCGAGGGCGGTCCTTCGGCGACCTTCTTATATGTTCCCGCGCTGCCCCCTGGTGGTGCTTCCATTTCCCATCAGCCCCTTCTGTACACACTCAGGCGAGGATCACTACATCCCCCTTTTTCACTGTTATTTTTATTTATTTATTTTTTTTTTTTTTTGTAGTTGCAGAGCTGTAACTAAACACAAATTTAAACAGTTAGGTTTATATACAAAAGACAAAGCAGGGCAATGTAATTGTCAGTCCATGTTCATAGGTTCAGACGGTTGGGTGCACGTCTGAGTAAAAGTCCAATTTTTCTGTCATCGGTGGCTGCATGTAAGTCCTGAGCTGACAAGTATATCTCAAACTGTTGTTTAAACATTTTCCAGTTGTAATTTAAATTACCTGTAGTTCTCATTGTCCCTGGAAGTAGCGTGTGATCCATTGTTTCAGAAGGTTGTCTGGAGTCGAGAGGCTGCGAAGTCTTCCACAGTCGGGCGGCCTGCCTGTTGCTTTTGCTGGTTGTGTTGGTTCCTTCTGTTCAAAGAAGCCACTCGTGTACCATGTTTTGTTTCTTAAAAGAATGCTCGAAGTCGTTTAGAAGTTGAAGGATGGTTTATTGTGCTCCACAATAAATTACTTTGTTGGCTTTTACTTACAGAATTGCACTTGTGAATATACTGCTTTTCTATGCTCTGCAACTAGGCCCAAAAGACTTGCAGCCCTGAGCTCAACTTTCGCGTCTTGCCTCCTTGACTCTCCAGTCCAAGTGGGCGAGGTCGGGCCTTCGGCGTCCTTCTTATATGTCCCCGCGCTGCCCCCTGGTGGTGCTTCCATTTCCCATCAGCCCCTTCTGTACACACTCAGGCGAGGATCACTACACCTGCAAGTTGCAGGAGAGAATGGAATGTATACAGCTCTCTTTGGATACGGAGCCTTAGCAACGTTTCTTATACAACAGTTGATGACAAACTGAAGATGCTTCAAATGTCTGTCCGGCAAAAATATTTATGGTCACAATCACCATCACAGGCACTATTAATGTTGTCCTTGCGCTGCTCGAACACTGTAGTTCTGCCTGCAACAGGTTGCAGATTATATTTAGGACCTGCACAATGAAGTGGAGATGTCACACTGTCTGTTGCTAAGATTGTGGTAAGTGAATTGGTCCCTGAAAATCATGGGGGGGGGGGGGGGGGGGGGGGAGGTATGGCTTCCTGCGAGAGCCCTTCTACCCCTTCTCCAGCTCCCTCCAGGAGCAGTTTCTCCTCCTATTTAATAACTAAAAAGAAAATGCAGGCAATACTGAGCTTAGCAGATCAGATGGCAACTGTGTAGAGAAAAGAAGAGTTAACATTTCCAGTCAATGACCTTCTAACTCTCCCTCAGCTTTCAGTTGAACCAGTGGCTGGGCTAGTTCCTCTAGCTCAGATGCATGAGAGCTGCCCATTGTGCCACTCCAGCTCGCTGCCCATTCAATAATAATAATAATTGTTATTGTCACAAGTAGGCTTACATTAACACTGCTATGGAGTTACTGTGAAAAGCCCCTAGTCGCCACATTCTGGCGCCTTCTTGGGTACATGGAAAGAGAATTCAGAATGTCCAAATTACCTAACAGCACATCTGTCGGAACATGTGTGTGGAAACCGGAGCACCCTGACGAAATCCACGCAGACACGAGGAGAACGTGCAGACTCCGCACAGTGACCCAAGCTGGCAATTGAGCCTGGGACCCTCGCGCTGTGCAGCAACAGTGCTAACCACTGTGCTGCCTTGCAAACTTTGTTTCTTGTTCCACATGTGCCATCAATTTAAATTTGCACCCCAGACTTCTAAACATTCCATCTAAGCTGCTGTCACTCCATAGAATTGCACTCAATTATAATGCAGTGTTTTAGCAGAACTCTGCACCTCCCAAACCCCAATCTGCTTTCACAAAGGAGAAAACAGTTCGAACCAGGAATCCCATTTCCCAGTTTTTACTGGTGTTCCATTTTAAGGTATACAAGACCAATTTGGACCAGTATTCTTACTTCCTCATTTTTACTATTTTCATTTCCTTCTTGGTTGTATCAGAATTAACGTCCACCTTGAAATATAATTTGTGGATCAGTTGGTAGCACTTTTTCCTCTGATTAACAAGGTTCTGGGATCCAACAGGCTTGAAGATAAAAATCAAGGCTGATACTTCAGTGCCATATTGAGGGAGCCCTGCACTATTGGAGGTGAGAGGCTTTGTCCGGAAGATCTGTGGGGTTTTATGTGGGAAAATCCGGCGAGGCCCCAGCACCGATCCTCCGACCGGTGAGGGGCTAGCAGCCGTGCCACGTAAAATATACAGCCTTCCCGATATAATCGGCCGGAGAATTGCCAGGTCCATGGCCGCGCATGCACACGGCAATGACTTGCAGCGGTCGCGTCGTACAACATGGCGCCGGCCATGCGCGGACCCAACCTTCCAAATACGGCCCCCCTGGACAGTCCTCCCAGCCCTCACCGAAGCCCCTCCAGCCAGCGGCACAGCTCCCGCCCGACTGCTGAGACCACACTGTGGGGTCGGGAACGCGGCCCATCGGGGGCGGAGCATTAGGGGAGGGCCTTCAGGTAACGTCCTGAGACAGTCCCAACGGTGTGCGGTGTACTCCTTGATGATGCCGATTTGGAGGGGGCGGAGTATCTGAAAACAAGCGCCGCCCCCAATCAGTCATCAAAAGTGATTCTCCGCTTGATTGCTGATTACAAAATTTCCGTCGGCAAGCAAAGAATCCTGCCCGTGGTCCTTCAGATAAGGGACTGGATTCTCTGATTTTGAGGCTATGTCCCCACGCCAGCTTGGGAACGGTGGTGTTTTACGACCAAACATTCGGCGCAAAACGACCACCGACCTTCCGTTTTGCTGGGGCTAGCAGCCGAGGAACGTAGAGCACCCGGCTCTAGCTGCCAATATGGCCCGGAGATTTGCCGGGTCGGTGGCCGTGCATGCGCACGGTGGCGGCCTGCAGCGGCCGCACCGTGTGACATGGCGCCGGCTGCTCACGGACCAGGCCTGCAAAATAGTGCTCCCACTTTGGCCGGCTTCTGAGCCCTCTACCACCTCCCAACAGTGCCCCCCGACCCCAGACAAAGTCCCCCCAGACCGCAGATCGGCCCTCCCCTGACTGTGGCGGCGCTAGACCGAATCCGCAGCCGCCACGCCGAGTTACCGATGGCTGATACCACACGCTACCGATGCCATTGGGAACTCGGTCGGTCGGGGGCGGAGCATCGGGGGGGGGGGCGGGCCTCAGGCAGCGTCGTGAGGCATTCAATACGGCACGTGGTGCACTCTGTGAGCTTGCGGTTTGGAGGGGGCAAAGCATTGTGAACGCAGCGGCGGCGCCGATTTAGTTGTAAACGGGTATTCTCTGGCCGATCGCCGAACGCAATTTCAGCGTCGGCGACCGGAGAATCCCACCTAGGATGTTAAACTGAGGTCCATCTGCCTGCTGGGAGGATGGGACTATTTCAAAGATGAGCAGGGGGGTTATTCCTGGTGCCCTGGCCAATATTTATCTCTCAATCAACATCACAAAAACAGACCATTAGGCCATTATCACAGTGCTGTTTGTGGGAGTTTGCTGAGTGCAAATTGGCTGCTGCATTTCCTACAACAGTGACGAGAATTCAAAAATAATTTAATTGGCTGGTGAGCACTTTGGGATGTCTGGTGGTCATAAAAGATGTTATATATATGTAAGTCTTTTTTTTGCTTTCTCAAAGAATTCCTAGCAAATAAGATATCAAATGGTAATTAAATATCGAATGATATTTGACTTCAATTAATGTGTAGTGTTTATTGAAATGCAGTAAGTGAGAATTACTCATTGTTGGATATCTCAGACCAATACCCCTTTGACTTATTTTAATTAGGAGTTATTAAACATGAACTCATTTGTCAATGAATTAATTTATATAATTGCAACAAAGAAGAGAGTCTCATTGCTTACTTACAACATGTCATTTCTAATTACTAAATTGAGCAAAATAAATGGCAAGCACCATTTGTTCATTCCCTTTCCACCGATGAGCTACATCCCCTTGAATTAGTCTGATGGTGGTTTTGTCCTACAATGTCCGATGATTTACCTCAGCTTCCTCAAGATCACAGGATCGACCCTGTGCCTGGAACAGGCGTAGATCCAATGTAAACAGCTTTTGAGATGGGACAATGTGTTCTTGACCTTCCGCCTCACTTTGCTGTTCAATGCCACATTATGCACTCCTGGAGAAATGTGTTCAAAGATTTATTTTTAAATTCACTCAAGGGATATGGGCATCGCTGGCTAGACCAGCATTTATTGCCCATCCCTAATTGATCTTGAGAATGTGGTAATGAGCTGCCTTCTTCAACCGCTGCAGTCCATATGGTGTAGGTACACCCACAGTGCTGTTAGGGAGGGAGTTACAGAATTTTGACCCAGCAACAGTGAACAAATGGCAATATAGTTTCAAGTCAGAATGGTGAGTGGCTTGGAGGATAATTTGCAGGACATGGTGTTCCGAGGAATCTGCTGCCCTTGTCCTTCTAGATCATAGTGGTCATGGGTTGCTGTCTAAGGAGCCTTGTTGAGATTCTACAGTGCCTTTTGTAGGTGCTAAACGCTGCCGCCACTGTGTGTCGGAGATGGAGAGATATAATGTTTACAGATGGGGGCCTGGATGGTGTCAGCTTTTGCATGTTGTTGGAGCTGCACTCATTCAGGCCAGTGGTGAGTGTTTCCTCACACTCCTGACTTGTGCTTTGTGTGGTCAGGAGGTGAATTAATCATCACAGGTTTCCTAGCCTTTGATCTGCCCTTGTAACCACAGTAATTTTTTTAGCTATTCCAGTTAAGTTTCTGATCAATGGCAACCCAGGATGTTGATAGTAGGAGATTCAGTGATGGCAATGTCATTGAATGTCAAGGGGTGATGGTTAGATTATCTCTTCTTGGAGATTGTCAATGCCCCTGTGACGAACTCTGGATTTTATATATATTTGATTATAAGCATTTGGCAATTTAAGGGTTAAAAGTCTGGGTTGGAGTGTGTTTGACTGAAGTAGTCATGTTTTTTAAAAAAATAATCTTGTTTTGCAAGACCAGGAAGCTTTTAGGAGCTAGAGCCTCGGCTAATACAATATTGTTTGGCTAGGGAGGTCCCTGAGGAGTTAATGTATTTTCAGCCAGGGGAGTTAATTTCTTTTCAGCTTTGGGAGATGATGGCTTGGCTGGGTGGAGCTGAGGAATTCAGATACTTTGGAAAGCTTTTGAGTGAAGTTCTGATCTGGCTACCCTTTAGACCACAAATAAAGTATTTTGCTCTCACAGTAGGGTAGTTAAAAGCAGTTTAGTAGTAGTTAAAGCAGCACCTCATGGCTGCCCAGTCTTTCGCTGTTATGTCTGTTTGAAATATACACCATTTACCATGGTGTTAGGGCCACACAATATAATGGCGGGTATCCTTCATCCACAAAGACTATGTGGTGGTCACTCCTATCGGTACTGTCATTTTGGTACAAATGACATAGTTAGAAAGAGGGATGAGGTCTTATATCAGGAATTCAGGAAGCTAGGCTGTAGACTAAAAAGCAGGACCTTTTGGGTTGTAATCTCTGGATTACTCCCAGTGCCACAAGCTAGGGAGTATAAAAATAGGAGAATAGCACAGATGAATGCGTGACTTAAGAGGTAGTACAGAAAGGAGGGTTTTAGATTCCTGGACCACTTGGACCGTTTCTGGGAAGGTGGGACCTGTACAAGTGGGACGGTCAACATCTGAACCAGATCAGGACTAACATCTTTGCGAGTGGGTTTGCGATGCTGTTGGGAGGAGTTTAAACTAATTCAGCAGGGGAAGGGGACACAGGCTGTCAGCAGAATAGGAACACAGTGTATCACAGAAAAGCAATCATGTCAGAGGGAGTACAGCGGTAGTAAGTTTCAGGAGTGTAATACAAGGCTGACTGGCCTCTCCGTTAATGCCCGGAGTATTACAGGTAAAATGGATGAGTTAAAGGCGAGAGCTGACACGTGGAATTATGATGTAATAGCCATCACGGAGACATGGTTGAGGGAGGGGCAGGATTGGCAGCTTAACATCCCAGGATTCAGAATCTTTGGGGGTGAAAGTGCAAATGAGGGGAGGCATTGCATTATTAGTAAAGAAGTCAATTACCTCACTAAGGAAAGATGATATCTTGGGGGTGGCATTAAATGAAGCTTTGTGGACAGAGTTTAGGAATAAAAAAGCGACAGCCACATTGGTAGGTGTTTATTATAGACGCCCGGATAGTCAACGGGCAATTGAGGAAATATGTGTGCAATTTTCAGAAGTGTGTAAAAATAATAATAGGGTAATAATAGTGGGTGATTTCAACTTCCCCAACATTAACTGGGATAGTTATTGTGTTGAGAGCTTAGATGAAGCAGAGTTCATAAAATGTACACAGGAGAACTTTTTAGCTCAACATGTGGAGGGTCCGACAAGGGATGGTGCAGTGCTGGACCCAATTTTGGGGAATGAAGCTGGACAGGTGGTTGATGTGGTGGTGAGGAAGCATTTTAGTGATAGCGACTGCAACATGGTACAATTTAAGTTTGTTATGGACAAGGAAATAGACAAATTGCAGAAAATGTTTCTGGATTGGGGGAGAGAAGACTTTAGTAAAATAAGGCAGAATCTAGCCAAGGTAGAATGGGTTACTGGTGGGGATATCTACAGAAGAGCAGTGCGGGTGTTCAAAGAAGAAATGGGGAGGGTACAGGCCCAACATGTTCGCTCTAGGGTGAAAGAAGGAGTAACAAGCCCAGAGAACATGGATAACCAGAGACATTCAGGATACAGTGAGAAGGATGAGAGAGGTGTTTAATAAGTACAAGGGGAGCAAATCAACAGAAGCATTAGTGGAGTACAGAATGTGCAGGATGGAGCTCAAGAAAATAATTAGGAGAGCGAAGAGGGCATACGCGAAATTTTGAGCTGGTAAAAGTAGGGAAAATCCCAAGGTATTCCATAAGTATATCAATGGGAAGAGGATAATTAGGGAAAAAGGAGGGCCCATTAGGGACCAAGGGGGGAATCTGGATTGAGTCAGAGGGACATTGGTAGGGTGTTAAATGAATATTTCACAGCTGTCTTCACCCAAGAGGATGAGGAGGTAAATATCAAACTCAGGGAGAGAGACTGTGAGGTTATTGAGTAAGTTGTCATAGGGAAGGACAAGGTATTGGAGGTGTTGGCAGGCTTGAAATTGGAGAAATCCCCAGGTCCGAATGAATTGTGTCCCAGGTTGCCGTAGGAGGTGAGGAAGGAGATTGCAGGGACTCTGATCCAAATTTTTTATTCTTCTCTGGCCATGGGAGAGGTGCCAGGGGATTGGAGAACCACAAATTTGGTCCCACCATTTCAGAGATGCTGTAGGGATAAGCCAGGGAACAACAGGCCAGTGAGTTTCACATCAGTAATGGGGAAACTAATGGAGAAGATTCTGAAGGAGAGGATGTATCTCCACTTGGAGAGGCAAGGTTTGATTGGAATAGTCAGAATGGCTTTGTTAGATGGAGGTCATGCCTAACAAATTTAATTGCATTTTTCGAGCACATGACTGAGTGTGTAGATGAGGATAGTGCAATTGATGTAGTTTACATGGATTTCAGCAAAGCATTTGACAAGGTTCCACATGGGAGACTTATAATGAAGGCAACTGTACATGAGGTACAGGGGAACTTGATAAGGTGGCTTCAAAGCTGAGCTGTAGGAAACAGAGGGTAATGACAGACGGCTGCTTTACTGGCTAGAAGCCAGTGTCCAGTGCATACCACAGGGATCTGTGCTGGGTCCACTATTATTCATCATTTACATAAATGGTATAGATGGCGAAGGGCCGCCATGGTCCTGTGCATGTGCAGAACCGCCGACGTTTTGTTGCACATGCGCAGGGGGTTTCTTCTCCTTGCCAGCCATGGCGGAGCCCTACAGAGGCCAGCGCGGAAGGAATAAGTGCCCCCACTACACAGGCCCGCACGCAGATCGGTGGGCCCCGATTGTGGGCCAGGCCACCATGGGGGCCCCCTGGGGCCAGATCATCCCGCGACCTCCCCCCCCCCCCCCCCCCCCCCCGAGGACTCCAGTAGATGGCCTACCAGCCAGGTCCCACCGTTTAGGACCATGTCCATTTCACGCTGGCGGGATTGGCCAAAAACGGGTGGCCGCTCGGCCCACCAGGGCCCGGAGAATTGTCGGGGGGGGGCCGCTGCCAAAGGCCCCAGACCACGCAGTGTGATCCCCGCCCCACCCCTGCCCGAAAACCGGCGCCGGAGAACTCGGCAGTCGGCTTTGAAGCGGCGAGGCGGGATTTACACTGCCCCCCCCCCGGCGATTGTCCAACCCGGCGGGGGGTCGGAGAATCCCGCCCATGGTGACAGACATTTTATCTACCTTTGAAGTCTGCTGTCCCAGTTTAAGTCCAGTCACTGCAATTATCTCTTTAACTCAGAATACTTTGTTTACCCTTCCTTGAATTCTTCTGAACAATACCTTGTACTCTTGTTCTCTTAACTTCAGTCATGTTAAGAAATTCTTTCGATCCCAAGTCCCTGGTTATCTGGACAGTAACTGGTAGTCTAGAAAGCCTGCCTCTTTGCAGCCTCCAACGCGTCCAGTCTTTCTACTGGCAAGATTGAGAGATGGTCAATCCCTAATGTCTTGTTGCCAACTGCCAACAAATGAAGCTAAAAGTAAAACTTTTAAGTTCCTTTTGCCCTTATAAGGGCCTCCAATAGCTAACAACTCCCAGCTAGTTTTATTTATTCTTAACACCAAAACCCTCTTTAAACACAATAGAAACAGCATTGGAATTGAAACCAACCCCCACACATACAAACACCTTTGTCCAGCATGCATCTAACTATAAATTTTAACTTTCCAGGCATAGAAGCATTAAATTAAACCCATGCACAATGCTACCTTTGTTTTCCTAACAATGTTACAATAAACTAAGTAAACATGGGATATCAAGATGATGTAACTGATGCTGTGGTACTCTTTGAAGAGTAGCAGAACAGTTCTCCCAATGTCCTGGCCAATGCTTATTCCTCAACAAATATCACAAGAAACAGATTAGTTGGTGAATAATCTGGTTACGGTTTGTGGGACCTTGATTTCCACAAATTGTTGGTCGTGTTTACTGTTTACAGTGATTAGAACAATGACTAATATCCTGTGTGTTTTGGGGGAAATCATGGGCTGGATTCTCCATTTCAGCAGCTAAGTGCAGGCTGAAACAGAGAATTCCACGTCGTTTTACGCTGCCAAATTCAGCACCGAATCCTCACCAATTTTGGGACTGGTGAGGGGATAGTAGCGGCGCTGGATAAAACTCTCAGCTCCCATGCCAAAATCGGCTGGCGAATGGCCGGGTCCATGGCCGCGCATGTACACAGTGATGGCCTGCAGCGGTTGCGCTGTACAACATGGTGCCGGCTGAGTGCGGACCCAGCCTCACAGGCCAACCCCTGGCCATCTCCCACCAGTCACCCCAGTCCTCGCGGAAGGCTCTCCAGCCAGCGGCACGGCTCCTAGTCGAGTGTGGTGGTGCTAAACACAGTCCGCGAATGCCACACCGAGTTCCGGACCACTGAGACCACATGTCAACCACGTGGTCAGGAACTCGGTCCATCAGGGGTGGAGCATCAGGGGAGGGCCTTCTGATGATGACCCAATGGCGTTTCAATGGGGTGCGGTGCGCGATGTGATGGTGCCATTTCGGAGGGGGCGGAGACTCAAAAACCGACATCAAACCGGCGCCGCCCCTGATTTGGGTGTCGGAAGGGATTCTCTGCTCAATTGCCATTTATGATATCAGAGTCGGGCAATGGAAAATCTTGACCCCTGTATTTTTTGTTCAGGGGAAGATCCTTTTAAGAATCACGATTTCCTGGTAGATGATTTCTTGTAAAAAGCAATATGCTTTCTGTAAGTTATCATGTGACCAAGCTGCCTGGGGGAGAAACAATAATAAAGAGTAGACAGGTTGTTAATTACAGGGGGAGTAGATTCCTAAATGGAGTTCTATTTTCAAGCAATTTAGTTCAGAATAAGCTGGCTGCAGTGAACATCTCTCTCCAGCAGAATTCTGTTTACATTTCTGGTGAATAGGGTTTAAAATGCTTGGTAACTGAAGAACTTCACAACAGCGAGTTGAATGTTTGGGATAGCCTAGTTGAGAAGTGAGAGACAGAAAGAGAGAGCAAGTCCCTGGATCCAAGACTCCAGAGTTAAAGCACAGAACCAGAACTAGTTCTCACTTGTGGTTTCATTATTTGATCAAAATCTGGATTTTTGGATTTCCAAAGAAAATAATAAAATTATTACTTGTTGCTACCAAGATCATAACACTAACCTTCAAAAGTACCTTATTGGCTATGATGGGCAGGCGTGAGGTGATAAAAATCTCAAACCTGTAATGTTTTCACTGGGGCAAACGTGTGCCTGGGAAATGCAAATGGCCTGCATTAGAAACATTGCAGGCAGATCTCCCTTCAGTGCTGCACATTCTGCATGTGACAGGTAAACTGAAGAAAAATCAATCTTTACATCCGTGGGCCTAATTGACTTGTTCATCACAGATTAAGTTTATTTTACCACACATATTTATCTTGTTATTGAAACTAAATGTAGCTTTCGAGAAATGCGGTGGGATTCTCCATTCCTGGCACTAAGTGTTGACGCCGGGGATGAAGTTGTGGACTTCTGCTACAGAAAAACTGGCACCACACCTGAACCGATTCAACTATCATTGAGGGGATAGCACCGGCGCCACATGATACAAGGTCAATTCCAGTGGAAGCTGGTGTTCGAATTGAAACTCGAGAGGCTGGCAAGCTGCAGCTGCATATTAGCACTCCACTACCCACACACACGCATCCCAGCCACCAAGATGGCACTGGTTGTGCTGGACCACGTCCATCCTGCTGAATGGTCAGCTGGGGCCAAGGGCACCTAGGCTGGTGGCCTGGAAGGACTGCTTATGACACATGACACCAAGTTGAGAGTGGGCAGTCAGCGGCGTGCTCAGCCACATGGCTGCCTGTGGCAGTGGTCTTCCGTGCCCGTCCACCCCAACTCCACAGCCCACCTCCTGGCCACCAGCTATGATGATGTTGTACACTTTCCGCACCCTCTCTCTCTCCCTCATCAGCCACGACGCCTGTTTCACAGTTTTATAATCACAGGTGAACCTTGCTTCTGGGAATTCCCAGGCGGAGGCGGAGAATCGCAGAGGCCCCGGAGAATACCAGGTCAGGCCTACTAATGATATGCCAATGGTGTCTACTCTACGTGCAGAGTGGAACGCATTGGCGCTGCTGTCGAGGCTCTGGAGGATTGCGATTTGCTGTGAAAAATGCGCCTGCCACGATTTTGGCATCAAAACTGATTCTCTGTCCAATTGCGTTTCCCGCCCATGATATTTTCACTTTTACTCTTTGTTCAAGTGAAGGTTATTTATAAATTGGAATAATTCAAAAGCGAAAATAAATAATGTGTGCCTTTAGGTATGAATAGAAATGGAACTGAACTCAGTTTTCATATGGAATTAATGCAAAGCAACTAACGATCATTCTACTCTGAACCCTGGATGCATCCCATTTCTGAATGGCAAATGAAAAAAATAACTGCTTATTGCTGTTCCAACAAAGATCATGATGTAGATTTCTTTCATCAATATTGCTTGTTTACAGGCAGCAGGAGCAGGCACTGCATCCATTAATTTGAATTTAGCAATTTCACCCTGGAAATTGGTGGTAGCAATTGAAAAAAAATGCTCAAATATGGATGGGTAATGATGATATAAATTGCACTGCAATATCAAATGTACAAGTTTCAGTGTTTCTCACTGCTGCAAGGTCAGGCCCTGCCTGCTTTTTGCCATATTAGTATTATTCTTTTACTTATTATTCAGGATGTTGGCATCACTGGTATTAATAGCCCATCAGAAGGTGGTGGATTTATCGAACAAAGTAGCTTTCAGACCACATAAGATGGTATTTAAGCATCAATCACATTGATGTGTGACTGGAGCCAAATAAAGGTCCGAATAGATCAAGGTGGCAAATTTCTTCCCTCAAGGACATGTTAAACCTGTTGGGTTTTAAACATTCCAAAACTTTACAGTCACCTTTGCGGATACCAGCTTTTAATTTCCAGATTTTTCAGCAGCTTTAATTTTAACATCCTGATTCTGGATCTGAAAGCTTTGATAATTGTTGGTCTAAAGAGCAGAAATGTTTCCCCTGATAGTCTAAGGTTTAATGATATTTAAAAGCCTCTTTGAGGAACTTTGTCACTTACTTTCTGAAATACATTATAAGAAAGCCATATGCATGACTTTGATGAAAAAAATAAATCTAGCTATATATCTCTCTGCTCTTCAGTCAATGCTCTTCAGTGCGGCTCTGAGTGAGGTGGTGGGAGTGCCAGTGATGAGAACTGACTTGACCAGCAGGTGCCCAGTTTTAAAAATTAATTTACGAGGTGTGCGAGTTGCTGGCTAGGCCAGCATTTATTACCCATCCATAGTCACCCCTGAGAACGTGGTGGTGAGCTGCCTTATAGAATCATAGAATCCTTACAGTGCAGGAGGAGGCCATTCGGCCCATCGGGTCTGCACCCATCTTCTGTTGCCAATCAGCACCGGAGTCACCAATAATGTTGCTCTTTTTAATGAGTGGAATACTATCCCACCAATCGACACCAATAATATTGCCAAATTAACTAGATATGGCAGTTATTAATGATAATATTGCTTTTCAGAGTCGCCAGGTATCAAATGATACCACCACAAGACTATACCGGATATCGATGAAAGACCAAACAACCAGTTAGTCAGTTCAAATTCAAAGATAGTTTATTTACTCACAAGGATTACTTCGACATGCAACATAAAAAACTACAAGTTAAACAACACCTAACAACTACAATAACATATACTTAACTTCAGGGCAACCGGCTCTATGCAGATGAACAAAGCCTTTGTTCGGAACTTGTGTGGCTGGGCAGAAGAAGTGGCTTCTTTTCTGCTGGACTCATTTATCTGGTAGCGTTCGTTGGTCTAGAACTTGTCTGTCTGGTCGTTATGCTGCACTTGGGTTGGCATAGGCCGGATCCAAGAGAGACCGAACACATGGCTGTGTCTCTTTTTATCCCTCTGGGATTTCGCGCTCTTTGGGGCGGTCCTTAGCTTTGGACCCAATAATTCAACAGGCTTCGATTTTGGCCAATAAAGGGGCAGGTGCCTTGATGGCTGGGCGTGTCCTGAGCGGTCATTGACCTTGGCCGTTTGGGCTTTCTTAGCAAAGGGAGTGGCTCTGGATAGTCTGCATCTGTATTGGTTACCTGAGTACAGTCCTTTTGTTCTGGGGAAATGGGCCATTAGAATGCAAACGAGTGGGGGTTTTGATTGCGTCTAGCTATCTGTGTTGTAAATACACAAACAAGCTCTGAGTGTGTCTGAGTCCTGGGTTGGCCATGGTTCCCATAATTCCCATGGTCCTTTGCAGGTGGCCATCTGAGGTGGCTACACCTTCAAAAGTGCACCCTATCTCGGCCCCTCCCTATCCCCGTAACTCCAACTTACCTTTTGGACACTAAGGGGCAATTTTAGCATGACTAATCCATCAAACCTGCACATCTTTAGACAATATGGGCAGCACAGTGGGTTAGCCCTGTTGCCTCACGGAGCCGAGGTCCCAGGTTCGATCCCGGCTCTGGGTCACTGTCCGTGTGGAGTTTGCACATTCTCCCTGTGTTTGCATGGGTTTCACCCCCACAACCCAAAGATGTGCAAAGGGCCAATGAATTGGGTACTCTAAATTTATATTGTTAAAAAATCTTTGGACAATAGGAGGGAACCAGAGCACCCGGAGGAGACCACACAGACACAGGGGGAATGTGCAAACTCCACACAATCAACCAAGGTCGGAATCGAATCCGGATCCCTGGTGCTGTGAGGCAGCTGTGCTAACCACTGTGTCACCATGGTGTCCATTCTTGAACTGCCGCAATCCATGTGTGTAGGTATCCACAGTGCTGCTAGGGAAGGACTTTTAAGATATTGTGTCAGCAACAGTGAAGGAACGGCGATATATTTCCAAGTTAGAGAGGTGAGTGACTTGGAGGTGGTGTTCCCAGGTATCAGTTAGCCTTGTGTTAGGAACCTTGCTAATGTTAAATGCGAGGGTACCCAGAAGGGTAACTTGGAACACTGTTTCTTAATGGTGTATATTTTCAACTTGGTATACTGTGAGAAAAGATACACAAACTAGGGAGGTACAGTCCAGTTGTTTAGTGATCAATTAATGAAGAATAATTATTAACTCAAAAAAAACATAGGACTATAATGCACTACAACAGTACATTGATGGCTATACATACACAGTATTAGATGAAGTTACCCCTTTGCTCCCAACTGCCTACATTTCCTGTATTCTGAGATGTTCCTTGTTCCCAAACAGCATTTAATATTATAGATCTCTATGAGCGAAATCCTGCATTTAATAAACACACACAGGTTAATTGACCATGTTTGGGAAAACCGTCTTCAGTTTAAGCGAAGGTGTTTTGGATTTTAATGAGCTGCCCTTTTAGAAATAACTTGTTTCCAGGGGAGATTGTTTACTGAAGTTGGGTGCAGCTGTAATGGTAGCTGCCTCCACTGTGTTCCTTTCTCCAGTTATTGTGCTTTGGATGTATCATTCTTTCTCTTTGATGTTACCCACCCTGTGAACCCAGCTTTTAGCATATACATTATCCCTCCAATTTGAAGTTACCTTTTACATCCCATTGTTTTTCCTTAATCACATGTGTAAACACTTGCTTTTCTCACTGGTATGCTAATTTGCATATCAAAACCCCTTTCAGACAGTTGCCTTATCACTTTCCCTTTATATTTGATTATAACCCAATTTAATTTTATGATCTTAATTTTCCCCAATTCTTAACAGTTGTCCTTCTAGATAGCAGGGGTTGTGGGTTTGAAAGCGGTTATCTAAAGAGCTTTGACGAGATTTTACAGTGCATCTTATAGATGATACACACTGCTGCTACTGTACATCGCAGGTGGAGAGAATTAATGTTTGCGGATGGGGCCCCAGATGGGGTCATTTCTTAAAATGTTGTTGGAGCTCTGGAAGTCATTGCTCAGTTCAGCCATTATTACCCTGGTCCTTTAACCAGAAATCCGGCCTTTGACAAGCTCAGTACATTCTCAGACCCACTCTCTCTGACTTGCAATCCACTTTATATTTCCTTGCTAATGCTATAGGTGAGTACAAAGCATGGTACTGAATCAATATGTGTTTCCAACCTGTTACCTGCCACGCTGCTGCACGTGGGTCAGTTCTTTAATTCTGTCATTTTTAAGAGTCCTTCCGGTTTATTTTCTTTGTTCTCGTTTCTTTTATGTTATTTTATTATTTTGGTCCATGGACCCAATATAGGAATGTGCCTTTAAGCAAAAGACTCAAAGCCTGCTTTTCAGGACACTGTGTTCCCAGGTTTTATTTTTGGGGTGGAGAATCCAGCCTCCTTCACACCAAGTGGATATAGTAAACTGGGGCAGGATTCTCCGAAAGAGCAGCTAAGTGTGGATGCCGGTGTCAACGGGCCCCTTGGCCCAGCGATTCACTTACCTGAAGGGGCCCAGCAGGGTGCCAGAGTGCTCCACGCAGCTCCGGCTGCCGATACGGGGCCCTGCACTTCTGGCCGCGGGTCCACGCAACAGGGCGGACCCAACAATATAGGCCCCCCCAGACCGTGCGCGTCCGCCAATCGGTGGGCCCCGATCAGAATCCTGGAGGGCCCCCCTGTGACGGATCCCCCCTGCCTCTCACCAGGGCGGCCGCGTCAGCCGCCACTCCGAGTGCCCGCTGTGTGGAACCATGCTGGCTGGAACTCGGCCGGCTGCCGGCAATAAATTGCCTCGGGGGCCTCTTTCAATGGCCCCTGACTGGCGCCGTGTCGACTGCGCTCGCATGACTGGTGGCGATTCTCCGGTCCGCCGAGACTCATGGGAAGGTGTCGGACCCGATCGCGGGTCTGACGCCACATTCTCCACCCCCGCACCGTGCGTAATTTCAGCGCGGGGAATCCCGGCCATAGTTTGGAGAGAGTCGGAGTAGTTGGTTGGACGGGAACTGGTGGGTTGGCCAGGGACAGTGTTCTGCCTGACAACAGTCAGTGGTTGGTTCCTGCATGATGCTCTCCAAGATAGCTCGGCAGAAGCATTTAGATCTTGGAAGTGAGAGACACTCTCTCCTGCTTTGTGAAGTGAAAGACTGCTTTGATCTTCTGAAAGCAATGAGTGCCTGGCATATGCTTTGAACTTGGAATGATGCTGAGTCTGCAGAGAAGATAGACAATCTTGCCAAAGAAAATCATCTCAAGCTGAAAAGGAAGATGCATCGAAACAAAAGCTGGACTCTGGAATCCATTAACCGAAGTCATTCCAGTGCATCAAAGATACATTCCTTTTATTTGTATTATTATTTTCATTCCTTTTCCCCCTGTGTTGTTTGTGTCTGTGTGTGAATCCATATATATATATATATTTAGAGAGAGAGAGAGAGGGAGGGAGAGAGAGAGAAAGAGTGGGGGTTCTTAGGAAGGGGGCTTTGGGAAAGGGGAATGAGATAGTCAGTTACATTTTCTGTCTGCTTAATTATAATGCTGTACATAATTAAAGGTTATTTTATGTTAAAGTTACAAATCTGGTGACTGCAGTTTATTAGGCTCAAGCAAGGATTTTAAATAAAATCTTATTTCAACTGTGTTGCGACTCTGAATCAAGTGGGCCTGGAATTGACCTCACACTAGCCCTGGCGGTCGTGACACATTAAATGCTGCTGGGCGGACTTTCCCCCCGAAGTGGCAATGTGTCAGGTTCTGACTGAAAACCCATGTATTTCTCCGCCAGGTTTTCTCTCCAGGTCTTCTGACACTTTGTCCACCGGCAATTTCCCCCTTCCGCTATTAATCATCGCCGGCAATCCCCCCCCCCCCCCCCCCTCCCCCCAGCCCCATTGGCAGTGTCAACTTGGGAATGCCAAGAGTGCCAGGCCATGTCTCTGACCACCCAGCAGCTACACTGGCCTCCGCACCCCTGGCATGGTCATCTCGGCTGCTGCAGAGCAGTAGTGATTCCCACCGGCACAACATCATACTGAGGGGGTGGGGGGTCCGGGCGGAAATAACAAATGGTGAATCCAGAAAGTAACGCGGTACTTAAATCTATTTAAACTCATGGTAATCAAGTTCACAGCCAGAGAGGGTGTGAACCTGATTCTATTGCTGGCGGGGGGAGGGAAGATTTCATTCTGTGATCTCTCCGCCCAAATCCCGTTATGGCCACAGCGGGATTTGCATCCGCAGTGCACAGGGCCAGATAATCATCCAGCAAGCCAATGAACTAAATACGACTCAT
Source organism: Scyliorhinus canicula (assembly GCF_902713615.1). Classification (NCBI taxonomy): domain Eukaryota; kingdom Metazoa; phylum Chordata; class Chondrichthyes; order Carcharhiniformes; family Scyliorhinidae; genus Scyliorhinus; species Scyliorhinus canicula. The sequence continues at coordinate 186,626,955 of NC_052149.1, read as the reverse complement.
AGGCATCTTTAGATATTGGGTGGGATCCTCCGTCCTGCCAAACCAGTTTTCTGGGGTGGCGCATCCCCGCCGGCAGCGAGATACTCCAACCCGCCAGCCGGCCTATGGGTCTTCCCATTGTGAACACTCCCACGCCGCCGGGAAATCCGCGGGGGTGGGTGCGCTGTCGGCAAAACAGAAAATTTCGTCAGCGGAGAATCCAGCCCATTTTGTTTTACACTTCCTTTTTATGTGTGGTGTTCATTTTGTGTTATGTAACACATTTGTAATTGTGGAAATTATTCTGGCAATCTAGGGAGGCTCAACTTTATCAATTTTACGTCCCATCATTTCCTTGTGCCATCAATCCCCCTCCCTCCGACCCCAATCTCACATCTTTCAAATTGAATCAAACAAAATGGGCACAATGAATTAGTGAATCCAGGTCTGGGGCGGGATTCTCCCCTACCCGGCGTGACGGAGGGTCCCGGCGTAGGGGAGTGGCGCCAACCACTCAGGGGTCGGGGCTCCCCAAAGGTGGGGAATTCTCCCCACCTTTGGGGGCCAGCCCCGCGCCAGAGCGGTTGGCACCAGAAGTCTGGCGCAAAAAACCGGCGCCCCCGGCAGCGGGGCTGGCCGAAAGGCTTTTGCCGGTCGGCGCATGCGCCGGCAGTGACGCCAGCGGCAGCTGGGCTGCTGACGTCACTGCCGGCGCATGCGCGATGTGGGTTTCTCTTCCGATTCCGCCATGGCGCAGGCCGTGGTGGCCGCGGAGGAGAAATAGTGCACCCAGGGCACTGGCCCGGAGTCTGAGCGGGGGGCCCCGAGCGCGGGCCAAGCCACCGTGGGGGCACCCCCCGGGGTCCGATCGCCCCCCGCCCCCCCCAGGACCCCGGGGCCCACTCGCGCCGCTGAGCCCGCCGTTCCAGAGGTGGTTCAAACCTCGGCGGCGGGAGAGGCCTCCCAGCGGCGGGACTTCGCCCCATCCGGGCCAGAGAATCACCGCAGGGGTCTCTCCGATCGGAGTGGTGAGATTCCGCCGCCGCCACTTCCCGGGTGGCGGAGAATATCTGCCACGGCGGGGGCAGGATTTTCGGCGGCCCCAGGCGATTCTCCGACCCTGCTGGGGGTCGGAGAATTTCGCCCCTGAATTTTAAATTAACAAAATGCTCTAGTTTTCATGATTCATAAATGGAATAACTGCATCGAAAATAACATCTAAACAAATATGGAACATAAATCTTCAGAAGGTCTTACATTTATACAAATTACGAAATGAGTTATCAAACTTTAATTTATTATGAACTCCAATGTCATACAACACAGCTTTAATATACTATATTTTCTCACTTGATCTTGAGGCTTTGATTCATAAATTGTCTCTCTAACCATGAGAACCTGAAGAAACTGAGATGTAGATAAACTATGTGTAAAAGTCAACTTTTGAAATAATAGAGCATATTGCAGCTTTTTCATTTCATAGATCAACAATCTTGCTGAACAGTCATAAGGCACGGTAAAATAACACATTTATTTTTATTACAGTGTAGTGTGTAACACGATCTGCAGCTTGCATGCTGTTGATGGCAATGTACTGATGTCCAGTATAATAACCTGTAATTATATAGCACCTTTAGCATTCCAAAGCACTTTCTAGAGTTGTATACAAAAAATTAATACCTAGCCAAATAAGCAGATTCTAAAACTTAGCTGAAGAGATGGATTTTAAGGGGGGAATTAATTTCAGAGTGAGGGTCCTAAGTGGTTGATGCAAGACTGCTAATTAGTGGTGAAAAGGAGAATATATAAGAGGGGGGAGGCGAGGAGGGGGGGGGGGGGAAGAGGTGGGAGGTGGTGGGGGGGAGGTGGGATGGGGGGGGGGGGGAGAGAGAAGTTCTGGTTTGCTACTTTACAGCCCATGCTTCCAATTCCTGTCCCCAACATCCTGCAGGCCTCCCTGGAGACCAACTCCTGCCTGTCTTCTGGCTCAGTAATTTTCTGCCTCCCATGTCAAGAAGCAGCCTAGTATTTCTTTGTGACTGTTGACAAGCTTTCCGCAAATAAAATTAACTCATAATGCATAGGCACACCGCGAGCTGGGGGAACCTTCCTAACGGCACTAATCGTGCACAATGAGAGAATTCTCGAGCACCGGGAAATCCACAATGCCTTGTCTGTAATACATGTCGAGATTAGTGGTGTCATCATGCCACAAGGTGAGTTAAAAAGCTCCTTGTTTTGTTGTTTTGGCTGCTAACCTACATCCAAGGATCAATATGCTCAATCATTCTAACCTTCTGTCTTCTTCCTACAAGTCCACAGTGAATGGGTTGAAGTCAATAAAGGGAGAGAACATTAAGCAAGAAATGAAATGGTGAGATAAGAAAGAGGAAGACCTGGAGAAGAATGCTGTGGCAGAGGAAGAGTAGTATTTTCTTTATTGTATTTGGATTGGATTTTGTTTATTGTCATGTGTACCGAGGTACAGTGAAAAGTATTTTTCTGCAAGCATCTCAATAGATTACTAAGTACATGAAAAGAAAATGCATAATAAGGCAACGCAAGGTACACAATGTAATTGCATAAACACCGATATCGGGTGAAGCATACAGGAGTGTAGTGTTATTTGGGTCAGTCCATAAGAGGGTCGTTTAGGAGTCTGGTAACAGGGGGGTAGAAGCTATTTTTAGTCTGTTTGTGCGTGTTCTCAGACTTTTGTATCTCCTGCCCAAGATATTTTGCAAAGTTGTACTGTTAGAAGTAAGGCCAATTCACTATGACCTCACGGTGCCGAGTTCCCAGGTTCGATCCCGGCTCTGGGTCACTGTCTGTGTGGAGTTTGCACATTCTCCCCATGTTTGCCTGGGTTTTGCCCCCACAATCCAAAAATGTGCAAGCTTGGTGGATTGGCCACGCTAAATTGCCCCTTAATTGAAAAAAAATTAATTGGGTACTCTAAAAAAAATTTAAAAGTAAGCCCAATTATAAATGCCAAATTGTATATTCACCCGTGTACAAGAAATAGAGCAGGAGTAGGTCCTAGAGTTTGATACCACCATGCAATAAAATTCTGGCTAATCTGTCTCAACTCCACTTTCCTAGTCTTTCCCTCTATCCTTTGATTCCACAGTTTATTACTTTGCATCATACCATGTGTCACCATATTTTTGTTCAGTGTGCCTTTAGAGATGTTGAAGCAGCACGTGTGAAAGGGGATCAGGGGTTATGTGGAGAAGGCAGGAGAATGGGGATGAGAAAATATCAGCCATGATTGAATGGCGGAGCAGAATTGATGGGCCGAGTGGCCTACTTCTGCTCCTATGCCTTATGGTCTTAAGACACAAGCATCTGGTTTGGTTTGTGATGGGTTACTTTTTTTGCTCCTGGTTCACTCTGTTGCATAAGTAGATTTAGGGCAACATTAACATTTAGTAAATTTAAGACATTCAGACTGCTTACAGGATTCAAGGTCGACCTGGAGTTGGAACTATTTATTGTAACGTTAACTTGAAATTTCACCAGTAAGCCATTAACTAAATAAGACACAGTTTTCTTTTATAAATTTAGAGTGCCCAATTATATTTTTTCCAATTAAGGGGCAATTTAGCGTGGCCAATACACCTAACCTGCACATCTTTGGGTTGTGGGGGTGAAACCCATGCGGACACAGGGAGAATGTGTAAGCTCCACACGGACAGTGACCCAGGGCCGTGATTCGAACCCGGGTCCTCATCGCCGTAGTCCCAGTGTTAACCACTGCGCCACCTACTGCCAATCAGACACAGTTGAATAATGCGTCTCATTCAAAAACTGTACCACAGGGGGTATCTTCCAATGATAAAAACAAAGCTGTGCTTTTAAATAATCAGCATTTACAACACAAAATAAAGGACTTCTGATATTACAAATGAGCTGTGTGGCAACTACGAACTGATTAAACTATCTACATAAACAAATGTATTTGTAGATATTAAACATGCAGAATAGATGTTGTGGGTAACTGATTCTCTGAATGAAAATTAAACACACACACATTTCCTTCTGCACCACATTCATTTTGAGGAAGAATTAAACAAAATTAAACAATTCTTCAATTTGTTTTACTGTTATTTCACTTTCTACAGGTAGTGTTCTATCCTAATTACATAAGCTTTCACAATTTTTTTGAAATGTTTACAAGCATGGAATAATAACATAATTTAAAATTGCCTCAAAAGGTTAACATATTTGAAAATGTAAAAAGGCAAATTTACCAACCAATGAAACATTCATTCCATCAAGGTTTTTGACTCAATATCCATATTAGAGTATTCAGTGAAAATAAAATTGGATTCTGCTGATTTCATGCAGTTTTGGTTATTGTATTGAACCACACCTTAAAATGATTATTTTCCTATTTGGTAATGTCCAAAATAATAAATGAACATGTTGTTCATACAATTATTAGTCAGTTGAAGAAAACAGTGCAATTCCATGTACAGTATGAATAATTGAACAGTGCGCCATCAATTAGATTTCTCAAAGAATTACATTTGTCTTGCTTCTTTAACATTTTGATTAACTTCTTGGTGGATCATTTCACCTTGGTCACTATACAGTTCTAGGCTACACTCCTAGGCAGGTAAATTAGAAGAATACTGATAAGTATAGAAAATACATTTTACGCTGCCCCACATGTGCATTTCCTGAATGCAAATTATAATATTTAAAAAAGATAAAAATGTATACAGTGCAAATTTACAATTTGTACCAAAGTTGACATCAAATAAAAAATAGCAGTAATACAAAACAGCACACATTTTCATAATCTTCTAATAATAATTAGCAAGAACAAAAGTGTCATTCAAGTATTCACAAAATGTGTTAACTTGGAGTAACAGACGTAATAATCAACACTTGAATCTTTTTCAAAAAAATCAATTCAAGCTCAATATACTCAAGGTATTACAATCTTGAAGAAAACATTTAAATGGTAACTATTTGTTAGGTCACTCCAAGCACTGTTTCAAAAACTGAGTTAAATAATCTGCACCCAACATTCCTTCTGCCACATTGATTTATTATAGAAAAAACAGGCTTTGTCTTTCTGCCCCTGCTAATTTTCCAGATTATGTGCAGGAAAATACTCAGGAACACACACTGCCACATAGATATCATTTTCTCAGGTTAGACTTGTTGGTTCAGAATACGCTACCCAGAAGTATATACCCCCCAGAAGGGGGCCTCACGGTAGCATGGTGGTTAGCATCAATGCTTCACAGCTCCAGGGTCCCAGGTTCGATTCCCGGCTGGGTCACTGTCTGTGCGGAGTCTGCACGTCCTCCCCGTGTGTGCGTGGGTTTCCTCCGGGTGCTCCGGTTTCCTCCCACAGTCATCCCACAAAGATGTGCGGGTTAGGTGGATTGGCCATGCTAAATTGCCCGTAGTGTAAGGTTAATGGGGGGATTGTTGGGTTACGGGTATACGGGTTACGTGGGTTTGAGTAGGGTGATCATTGTTCGGCACAACATTGAGGGCCGAAGGGCCTGTTCTGTTCTATGTTCTAAGTGCAATGGACATTAATTCTATTCACTTGCACTGTTTGAAACTGGCTCAGATGTCGCATGCAAGGAACAAAAATGAGTAACTTAGAATCAAAACCTGTGCAAGCACTTGAGCCGAGAGGAGATCTAACTTTTACCCAGAAGCAGGTTTGCATCTTTCAATGTGAAAATAATGCTCAGGCTTAAATGTTGGCTGAGGACAGGACTACACCATTGTGTGAGTCAGAAGCCTTAATGCTGAATCACATCATAGACGGTCAGAGTGAGTGATGTGCGTGGTGCTGGGGTAGTAGGTTGGGGGTGGTATTGGAAGATTATCATAGAATTTACAGTGCAGAGGGAGGCCATTCGGCCCATCGAGTCTGCACCGGCTCTTGGAAAGAGCACCCTACCCAAGTCCACACCTCCACCCTATCCCCATAACCCATTAACCCCACCCAAGACTAAGGGCAATTTTGGACACTAAGGACAATTTATCATGGCCAATCCACCTAACCTGCACATCTTTGGACTGTGGGAGAAAACCGGAGCACACGGAGGAAACCCACACACACACGGGGAGGATGTGCAGACTCCGCACAGACAGTGACCCAAGCCAGAATAGAACCTGGGACCCTGGAGCTGTGAAGCAATTGTGCTATCCACAATGCTACCGTGCTGCCCTTAAATGGTGTTAAGATGGTGTTAACAAAGGGCAATTTTGTATGTTTAATGAATATCTACCAAACATAGGACGAGATCCTCCAGCAACGCAGCTCCAGAAAAGCACCTCGCCACAGCACAGTGTGGCCGGTAAAAGCCATGAGACCCCACTCCTGGGATTTACCTGGCTCAGAAAGCCTCGTGAGATTCAATGCAATCTCACGAGATGTTGCAAGGTGAAACCTGTCCACAATGGGCGGGATCATATTTTGGCAAAACTGCATATTAGAGCGAGGCAGTGAGCCTTACTCTAATGTGCAGATTCCCAAGTTACTTGCGGCTTTGGGATTCAATCCTTTTGCCTCAGGGACCTTGGCTGAGCACAGTTTGGTACTGGTCTCCGCAAATCAGGACCAGACGCTTGTGGGGGTCCCTGAGAGGATTGGAGGCCCCAGCTGCATGCCCTTTAGGTAGGGTGGTGCCCTGGCACTGCTGGTGCCACCTGGGTATCCTGGCAGTGCCTGCCTGGCACCCTAGCAGTGCCACCAAGATGCCACCCTGACACTGCCAAGGTGCCACTGGCAGGAGCATGGGGGGGGGGGGGCAGGGGACCCTCCCATGTTGCATTTGGGCTGGGGGGGGGGGGAGGACAGTATTTTTTTGTGGGCCTTGAAAATTGCATCCCGATCTCTCGCTGCAAAGAGTAGTTCCGGCGAGTGGAGTTCCCCATTGTAAAAAACGGGGCTTTGTGCGGCCTGAGCCGTGTGTTCTCTATTCAGGTCCCTTATTCAAAGCGAGTCATGTTGAATAGCCATGTGTTTCTCGGCAATGAGAGTGCCGGGAAACACGCAGCTAATCGCGCTCACTAGGGGACTTTGCTTCCTTTTGGGAAGATCGCACCCATTGTCTTTTAATGAGGCGAGAGGATGTACTCCTAAAAGGGAACTAGAAGAGCCTTGGCACAATGATCTCCCCTGAGATCTCTGTTGGCAATTGGATCCAAGACCAAAAGGGAAGCAGGGTCAGTAAAATGTAATTACATAGAATTTACAGCACAGAAATAAGCTTTGCAGCTTAATTGTTCCGGCTGGTGTTTATACTCCACATGAGCCTCCTCCCACCGTATTTCATCTAACCCGATTAGTATGTTCTGCAATTCCTTACTCCCTCATGTCCTTACCTAAACTAACTCATATATGCATCCATGATATTACACCTCCTAGGATGATTGGCAGTGGTTAGCACTGCTGCCTAACAGTGCCAAGGACCTGGGTTCGAGTCTGGCCTTGGGTGACTGTCTGTATAGAGTTTGCATGTTCTCCCCATGTCTGCGTGGGTTCCTCCAGTGCTTCGGTTTGCTCCCAGTCCAAATATGTGCAGGTTATGTTGATTGGCCGTGATAAAATTACCCCTTAGTGTCCAGATGTGATGTGCAGTTTAGGTGGGAATAGGGTGGGGTGTGGGCCGAGGTAGAGTGGTCTTTCGGAGGGTTGGTGCAGACGTAATGGGTAAAATGGCCTCCTTCTGCACTGTGGGGGTTCTATGTATCAAAATGCCTGAGTGCCTTCTCATTGGGGGAGATGGTGATAGAGTGGTAATAAACGGTACCAGCAATCCAAAGGCTCAGATTCTGGGGACAGGGATTCATGGCAGCTGGTGGCATTTAAATTCAATTAATGAGAAGTCTGGAACTGAAAGCTAGATCTACCCAAATAGGAACAGAGTCCTGTAACGTGCACGATTAGCTGGAAGTTTCCCGGCGCTTGGAGTGCCGAGAAATGTCACTCTATCGAATGGCCATTTGGATAGATTGGGGGGCCTCAGCGGGGAACGCACGGCCGAGGCCGCACTTAATCCCGTTTTCTGCACTGAGGAGATCTGCTCACTGGAACTCCACAGTGCAGGATAGATTGGGACATAATTAAAAAATGGCATCCCTATCTCTCGATCCCTGATGTAACTACCGAACCCCCCAAGCCTCAACTCACCTAGAAGGGGGTCCTCACCCCTGCAGACCCGCGCAGGACACACCTGGGACCGATTACTGTTGTAGGAAAAATGCCAGCCTGGCATTGCCAGGGTTGCAGGCTGTTAGTACCAGGGTGCTCAGTTGTCCCCAGTAGTGCCGGGGGGGGGGGCCTCCGATTCCCTGGGAGACCCCCACAAGGGCAATTCTGTCTGGTCCCCGTTTGTGGAGTCCAGCACTGACCGGCGTTCACCCGAGATCTCCAAGATGTGGGCTTAGATTCTGCACCTTGGGTAGATCGTGCGAGTGCATATTCGAGTGAGAAGTGATGGTGATCCCGCCTACAATGGGCAAGATTCACATTTCGACATCTCACAGGATCGTGTTAGATCACGTGAGGCATGGCAAGCCGGGTTGATCCCGGAAGAGGGATTACCCGGCATCTATCGGCCACGCCGCACTGCCTTTTGGCTGCAACGTGGCCGCTAGAGCTCGCCCTCAGAAATGTTGACCATAAAACTATTATCTATTTCAGTAAAAATGAATGCCATGAAAGGTTTTAAAATCTGCTTTTGAAAAGAAGAAGCTAGAAGGCCGGATGGCAATAGCCAGCTGTGCTCGGAGTTCTTTCCTGATGTTTAGGCAGAAGGCCCAATGGGTGAAAGGAGGGCTGCACCTGGTGTGGATACAGCTATGTAAATATTTGTGTGTGTTACAGATCACTCAGGGAGTCTCAGTTGAGGCAGTGTGCGCTTTTAAATGCATGTTGTAGTCTAGAGCTATAATAATGGTGGAGACACCATTTTTCTTTCCATCGCATGGCTGACAAGTAATCTCTCCCATTCTTACTGCCAACTATCAGTGTATGTTGGAAAGATTTGAAAGTTATGAACGCATCTTCCTTGATCATCAAGTGCTGGGTTGGACTTGAACCCAGAGCTTCTGTCTTCTGAGCAATGTAAATATTTAGGGAGGAAAAATTACAAGCAACAACCCCTCCTTAGGCACTCAGAATAAAATAAAACCTATTGAAGATGAAATAAAGAAGTCATTTCTAACTAATTGCCATTGATAACAAAGCAGAGGAGTTATATAGTTATATATATATAGATATAACTTGAGCTGGTCAGGCATGCTGCTTCAGGTATATGTTTGAAATTCAGGTTATTTCTACATCGAATTTTCCATTGCTGTTACATTGTCATGTCAAATAGAGAAATTTCGCATGCTGTTGTTTAACTCGTAATTTACGATATTGAATTGCTGCAGTGTAGTTTCAAACCAGTTGCAGTTCAGAGCAGTTTATTAATCAGCTTATCAATCCATTGAGGCATAGTCATAGAGAGTAATAGAGTCCTGCAGTGCAGAAAAGTCTCTTTGACCCATCGAGTCTGCACCAACAATAACTATCTAATCTCACGCTAATCCCATTTACCAGCATGGTAGCATAGTGGTTAGCACTATGGCTTCACAGCACCAGGGACCCAGGTTCGATTCCAGCTTGGATCACTGTCTGTGCGGAGTCTGCACGTTCTCCCCGTGTCTGCGTGGGTTTCTCCGGGTGCTCTGGTTTCCTCCCACAGTCCAAAGATGTGCCGGTTAGGTGGATTGGCCATGCCAAATTGCCCTTCGGTTAGATGGGGTTGCAAGGTTACGGGGATAAGGTGGAGATGTGGGGTTAAGTAGGGTGCTCTTTCCAAGAGCCAGTGCAGACTCGATGGGCTGAATGGCCTCCTTCTGCACTGTAAATGCTATGATAAGTCTATGATGATAAACACTTGTCCCATATCCTTGAATGTGATGGTGCTTCAAGGCCATAGTTCCTTCCAGTCCACTTGCATTATATTTTTGGGTCCTGGCCTTACATGGGAAACTCCTTGGACCTTGGAAGTTTTAGAGCACTTGTCCACCGCATAGAAGGCTCTTGGAGGAAATGAATTCCCAAATTTAGGTGTTCCTACATCCTTGGCTCTCAGAGGTAAGGCACGGAAACCTGACCTTTCAAAAGTAACAGCAGTGCATCTGACCTTGGGCCGAGGCGAGAATCCTGGTATGGACCATTGAAGAAAATGGACTTGGATCAGCTCTTACAAAGTGGACAAGGATCTTCCTGGGCCTGGGCAGGATTATAATTTCAGATACATGTTTCTCAATTCACTTTAATTCAGAATAGTAATTATTATTACATAAAAACCTGAATAATCTACATATGATATAGTGAAGGTGAAAGAAATGTCAAAGCAAGTGCCAGCAAGTATTACATCGCTGGACAGATACGAAATACTAAAATACTAAAGTCTACTAAAAGGTAGACTTAAAAATATATATTCTTATTAAGTTTTCAAAGTGTTATTGAAAAAGGCAGAAGAAAAATAGCACTGCTGGCTCATAGGAACTCTGACTCAATTTTTAAAATATGTCCCTAAATTAGCTTCTTTGTCACTATGATCCATTTTCATTTCAAGGTGACTGGAGGGAAGCTCAGGGATTGTTGTGACCAGGGTGCACCCGCTACTGTCAGCACTTTCACCAGACAGATTTACATGTGTTATTATGCTCTCCATAGCTCTTTAATGGTCACCACATGGTCACAATCTGAAGTACAATTTTTCTGTCATTAAGGAAATTTATGATATTTCTGCGTTTTACTCGGTAGAGTTCCAGGCCTGCTGTGAAGGCAGTGAATTAAAAAAATTATGTATCTTTATATCTAATATATAGAAAATAAGTGTGTTACTTAAACATAAGCTTTTTAGGAAAAGAACAAATATCAGTTCTTTCAAAAGCTATTTTTGAAATTATTTGAGAACTAAAGAACAAAATGTTTGCTCATCTGAATGAAAATGTTATAGAGTAGGGAAAAGATAATACAACTAACAGTAGATAGTATGCAGCCGTCAATGTAATCTGCCAATTACTTAACGGCTCCGTTAGGCCAAGTATTTCACAAGATGGAATAAAAAGCAAATTTCATTGTCTGGCTACATGTCATTTTGTTTATTTTGTGTGCGTACTGTTTGTAACAAACATATTTTACTGTTTTGTATCCTTGTAACAAATATGAGTATAATAATGATCCCAATACTTGAGAATCTATATTTTCCACATTACCATGATAAAAATACTGGCACAAATTTGATTAATACGACAATCACACACATTATATTGCACATAAAGAAAATCAATTGGTAGAAGAAGCACCATTACAGATACAGCATTCTCGTAAATGCCAGATATCAGGATTTGTTTTTAAAAGAAAAAAAATTATACCTTCATATAATTGCTTTTACGTTCTGAACAAAATCCAAGTAAATTATCTTTTTATAAGGAAAAATGAAGATGTGTACTTAGTTGTCCAAAATCGCAATTAACAATATTCACATCACCATACACAAAATTATACTTGCGTAGGTATCAGCATTTCTGTACAATATTTGATAATAATTTAACAACAATCAAATAAATATATTTCTTTCCTCAATAAAAGAAGGACCTAGTAGATCAAGCATTTGGTGAATAAACAAGTTAATATGCAAAATTAGACCTAGAATATTAGAGATTAAAAATAACAAATTACAGCAATCATGAGGAAAGCTAGCTCTTCCTTTCCCCACAGACATGGATAGAATTCGAGCATGCAAACTACCAGGTATACTTAACATCAATCATAATGACAAGCAATATAGGAACTCAACCCTTATTTGAACATTTATTTATAACACACACAGAGGATATTTATAAACAACATTTTAAAACACATTTTTATAAAACTATTGCCTCATTTTTCAGGGCATTAAAACTGTTAAGCCCTATAAATACAGTGGAGCTTTAAAGTGGCTGGCAGTAAAGCTACAAAAGACTGTTGGCCATTTAATGTCTCACTGCAATAAGAAATATTTTTGTAAAATAATACTAACTTTTAAAAAAACCGCAGGGAGCTTTTGGAGACTGACAGTCAAACACAATAACCAATGAATTCTGCTCATTTTAATTAGCTTAACACCAAAAATCAAACAGCTTTTATGAAAAAATAAATCTGCTCAAAGCACTCCTGACAGATTGATAGAAACAGGGATCAAAACCTTAGAAAGATTTTGAGTCTATGTACTGTCAAGTACAGAAATAATACATGGAAGGATGCAACGACGAGTGAAGAGATCAGTAGGGTTCGGTACAAATAAAAAAATATTAAAAAGTAGTTACACATGTTCACAGAGGAGATTTTATTTTGATAAATAATGTCCTGAACTGGGGTGACAAATAAAACATGTAAGAGGATGAAAAGGAGAAGAAAAACAGGGAACTTTGAGGAATATCAGTAGCAAAGGTACAGAATAAATGCAATCTTTAAACAAAATACAAGTAAATCTTAAATACTATGCGCAATACATTTCTGAACCCACTTTTGGAACTTTTCCATTCTTTAATCCACACAAGAGCAACTGAATTTGTGAATTCCTATAACTACATAGCTCATTGTTTGGGATAACATTTCTGTTCCGTAATGTCCTTTTCCATTTTGCCATTTAGAGAAAAATGTCCTTGGTTCAGAGAAGGACTAGACTGAGTCTTCCTTAAGGAATTTTCATCATTTTCAAAGCTGAAAATAATTGCTTCTATTTTTTCCAGATCGTCAGTTCCTACCTTTAGTTTTGCCTTCAGTAGGTTAATATATGCTTCATATCGGCTTTTCTGTGAATGTCAATTACAATTCAGGAGTATGTTTAACACAAAGGGCAAAATCTTCCATTTCATAAAACGCTAAACAATAGAAAATGAGTCACATAATGCATTAAGTCTCCAGCTAAAAGTTGAAAAATCAAAAACTATCTCGCGTAAAATTTGGTGACTATTTCACGTAATAATTTAAAAACCAAAATGAAATTTTTATATTAAACATGAGCCTGAATTTCACACTCCCTTATGGCAGGTTTTGAAGTGAGGTGGAGTTAGGTGTGGGAATTGCATGGTTAGGATTCTCTCCGGGATCCTGTCCGTCCCGTTCTGGACATGATTTAATGTCTCAATTAAGATCCTTGGATGGCCACTTAAGGGCCTTTTCCTGCCTTCCAGATGCTGTATAGCTCAGGTTGGGAAATCAAGTTAACATTCTCGATCTCGGATAGGAAGATGGGATGGGGATTGTGGGAGCCCTCCCCTCAAAGACCAGACACCCCACCCCCTGGCCCTGATAACCCAATCGCCCCTACCCTCCTCACCCAGGACCTCGGCCACTGAACTGCACACTGGCTTCCTGCCCTTACTTTCAGGCACAGCATTGAAATGCCTCTTATGGACACAGCAGTGCTGTGTCTGGATGGGCTGCAGAGTTGTTCACCAATGGAATTTGCTGACAGCTCTTCAAGGCAGGATATCTATCCAAGTGCGGATGGAAGTCCTGTCTGCTGCCAATTGATGTTTAATTGAACTTTAAGTGGCAGCAAACCTGTCAAAGATAGCTTGGAGCCTCCTCGTTGGTCTCGGGTGGCAAGCACTCGCCATAGGATATAAAATCCTCGCAGACAAAGGCCATTTGGCCCATCGAGTCTGCACTGACCCTTGGAAAGAGTATTCCACACAAGCTCACTTCCCCACCCTATCCCAATAACTCCTTAACCTAATCTACACTTTTTTTTGAACATTAAGTGGCATTTTAGCATGGAAAATCCACTTAACCTTCACGTCTTTGGACAGTGGGAGGAAACCAGAGCACCCGGAGGAAACCCATGCAGACACAGGGAGAACGTGAGGCCGGCTCAGCAATCATCTGGAGGGCTATCTCTTAATTGGCTGCTTCCATTTTGCATTCAATTAAAGACAGCAGGTGAACTCTGGATGCAGTCTTGAAGCCTCTACAGCGCCAAAGGGAGAGATGGCAGTTGCTGAGGCAGATTGGAGATCACAAGGCCCCACAACATGGAGGCATCATTTCTGGCCTACACTTTAGTGTGGAAATAAATAAAATCAAGGCCGTCAGGTCCATATGAATGGAGGATAGAACATACAGTGCAGAAGGAGGCCATTCGGCCCAGCGAGTCTGCACCGACCCACTTAAGCCCTCATTTCCACCCTATCCCCACAACCCAATAACCCCTCCTAACCTTTTTGGACACTATGGGCAATTTAGCATGGCCAATCCCCCAAACCTGCACGTCTTTGGACTGTGGGATGAAACCGGAGAAAACCCACGCTGACACGGAGAGAACGTGCAGACTCCGCACAGACAATGACCAGCAGGGAATCGAACCTGGGATCCTGGCGCTGTGAAGCCACAGTGCTAGCCATCTGTGCTACCGTGCTGCCCAAAGAGGGAAGTACTTCTACTGGATCGAATATGTCTGCGATTGTGGCCTGTGCTGCTCGCAGCCTTGTCAATGGGGCATGGAGCCTTTGTGGTGATATGCAACTGTAGGTACACAAGAGGTTATTGTAAATACACTGAGACTAGGTAAACACTAGAGGGAGCACCAGAGACATCATGACACACAGACATTCAACCAATAGGTCAGTAAAATAGGACACGACCAATGGGCAGTCAAGACACACCCAGAGGTAACACTACCACAAGGGGGCTACCCATATAAAAGGACAGGGCACACATGCTCTTTCTCTTTCCATAGGCAACACTCAGAGAGACAGGGGCAGATCAGAAAGTGTCACACTCACACGTGGATTAGAGCAGACTAGTTAGTTAGATTGAGTTACTATGGATAGATTAGCAGGAGAGTCGAACTCAAGTAGGAGAATTGTTAACTGTTCAATAAATGTGTTGAACCTATCTCCAAGTCTGAACCTTCCTTTGTCAGAGTATACATCAAGGAAGCAGCTTATGCTACATGAGGAAGCATAACACAACAGCCTCCAGCTCTAATACCCCCAAACCTGCCACAGGGAGACTGCCTCCACTGAGCTGGTGGCTTCGGCATAGGGTAAGGGGATGCTCAGCTAGTAACAAAATGCTGTATATTTTCCAGGCTCTTCTGTCTTTGAGTCATCACGGGGCTAGGAAATCTGTTTTTTTTTATTTAAATTTAGAGTAGCCAATTATTTTCTTTTCCAATTAAGGGGCCAATCCACCTATTCTGCACATCTTTGTGTTCTGGGGTGAAACCCACGCAGACATTGGGAGACTGTGCAAACTCCACGCGGACAGTGGGGGCTAGGAAAATTAAGCCTATTGTGATAGGGAAGTGCTGAAATCAATTTCCATATTATGCTTATTAAACATCAGGAAAAAAATTGCCTTAATTAAAGGATCTCCCATCAAGCGATAACCTTGCTAGCCTTGAACTCCCAGTTGAGAAGGAGAAACGTACAGCTGGGCAGGAATGGGGTGAGAAGACTGGTTTACTTTACTGTCACTTCATAGAATCTGTTTCCTAATGAAGCTCTCTCACATTTTTGTGGGAAAGGACATTGTGTGTAGACAACCATGACAGGAAAATCATAACCTGAATTTTTTGGATGATGGGGATGCATTTTATGCTTGAATAAGTGGTTGCAGGCAGGACTTTTGCTCCTCACTCGGGAACTGCTGGCCAATCATATTTTTGGCTGCTGGCCAATCACCTTCCTGGGGGCACGAAGAGGGCTATTGGGGTCTCAGGGAGAGGCCGGGTCAGGGGGAGGGAAGCTGGAGGCTTCTGACTTTAAGGTTGGGAGGGGGAGGTTCTGACTCCAGACGGAGGCTACTGCCTGACCACTTAAGGGCCTCAATTAGAGCAAGTTTAAAATCGCCGAGTGGCCAAGAAAGGCAGGAACGCGGAGGGAATCCCATCCCTACAATTTCACACATCCGCCCTGTCTGGAAACCTGCTGATGGGGGAGCATAAAATTCTAGCCCACGCTTTTGATGTCATCATTAAGCAAATGCCTGCCACTGAAAGCTGTTCATCAACAGAAATTTCTAGTCTTGACCACCAGGGACCTGCAAATACGGTATCAATGTCTTGGCAAGTTGACAGGCATAAAATTGTAACATTTTGCTAAAGGCTTCAGTAAAACCAGTTTTGAAAAATCTATGTAAATATAATAGAATAGAACAGAATTTTGCTGACTAATTATTCAGTCACACAACATTAACTAACATTAGTAAAAGGAATGCATGTGAGTTTAAGCGAATGGGAAGATGAATCCAAAGTTGACAGTGAAAAGTAATCATTGGACACTAATGATAGTTTGATTCTGGTGTCAAATTGTCTTTAAACTGAAAGATTGCAGAAATAAAATAATCTATAATATTACAGGTGATATCTACAAGTATTTTGATACTATGAAAGTGCTTCTAAAGTGTAGTTATGTGAAGGTTAATTTTCTAATTGGCTGCTCCTATGCTGAAAGAAAGAACAGGTCACAAAAACAATCATTTGACGTCCAAAGGCTCAGTTTTACCAAATTGGGGGAAGAACTGTTCTAATCACCATGTGTGACATCATTATAAATATGTTCTTTTCAAATGCATTTGCAATGTTACTACAAATAGGAACCAAGAAGCTAAATCCTCCATTGTTTTACATCAAGCTTCAACAATATGCATGTAGAGGCTGGCAGCTATGAATAAGGGAACATGCCACTATTGAGCACCACTTAATGATAAGACTGCTACTGCTAATAATAATAATCTTTATTGTCACAAGTAGGCTTATAATAACACTGCAATGAAATTACTGTGAAAAACCCCTAGTATACCACTTTCAAGTGGTATAAACAGAAAATTATCAAAAATGTAACATATACTGTCCTTTTGAATGCCAAATATAATCTGCCAACCCAAATCCTGTATGGTTTTTTTTGGGTGCTAAATGTCAAAACGTATACTCACCTCAAATAATAAATAATGTTCCTTAAGCCTGTATTCCTCTGTATCTTTCGATTTCACGTTCTTCTCAGGAGGGTGGGTGCTATGTTCCGCTAATTCAGTTGAAATCTGTCTCCATTTAGTCCAGTGCGACTTGAGTTGCTCCTCCTACATTCCACACATTATACAATTTGTTTTTGTAAGTGAATGCACCTTAAATGCAGGAACAGTCAGTGTTTTATAATTATCGTAGATTTACGTTTAATTAAAGGAGTTTACAAGTACATGTTTGTGTGATCTAATTTCATTGCATTATGTGTGAAGAAAATCCGATTGAACATTGGAATTTATCAAACACACTTCTAAAACTATCCAAACCGTTATTAACCCGGATTGTCCTGTTAGTGGGAGAAAGGACACCCATTTACTGCTGAATTCGAAGAATGCTTCTGTGGTAGTCAGTATTAGGGATATTACCGTACCCAGGTTGACAATGTAAGACCATTGGTGTGGGAGGTACCTGAGACAGCAAGATCATTGGTGAAGCCTGCCTGCTGGTTCCGCCCAGTAAGGTGGAGTATAAGAGTCTGTGTCTCCCCAGCTGCTGCATTCTGTACCTGCGCTGCTGGGGGAAACATCTAGTACAATAAAGCCTTCAATTGTCATCCAATCTCGCTTCTGGAGTCATTGATTGAGCATCAATTCATTGGACTAGATTTTAAAGAATGGAGCTCCGAATTAAGCCAGAGTGTCTGCTACTCAGCCCCCACGCGGCAAACGCAGCGGCAACTTTCAAACACTGGCTGGCTACCTTCAACAGGTACCTCAGAACGGCCACGACTACACCCACGGAGGACCAGAAGATGCAAGTTCTCCACTCGAGGGTGAGCCCAGAGATCTACACCCTCATCGAGGATGCGGACAACTTCGAGGCCGCGATGGCCCTGTTGAAAGGCCCAGTAAATCCGGTCTCCGCCTGACATCTGCTAGCGACAAGGCGACAAATCCCGGGGGGAATCGCTGGATGAATTCTACCATGCGCTTCTGGTACTAGGTAGGAACTGTGACTGCCTGCAAGTTTCAGCCAGCGACCACACAGAACTTTTAATCTGGGGCGCATTCGTTGCAGGTATGCTGTCCTCCCAAATCCGTCAGCGGCTGCTGGAGAAAGAGACACTAGGCCTCTAGGAGGCACGGGCCCTTGCTAGCTCCCTGGATGTGGCCTACCGAAACGTCCGCATGTACATCCCTGACCGTGTGGCAGCCCCTTGGGCAGCGTGGAACCCGCCCCCGGCCGACCACGATGCACTCCCCAGCCCCCCACAAGCTTCTGCCGCCCGGCTACTAGGCAACCCCCGGGGGCCCTGCTGTTATTTTTGCGGGCAAGCCAAGCACCCCCGGCAGCGTTGCCCGGCCTGCTCCTCCACCTGCAAAGGGTGCGGCAAAAAGGGCCATTTCGTGGCGGTACGCCAGGCCCAGGCGGTTGCCGCCGTCTCCGGGGGCGAACGGGGTCCGGCACCACAACTCTCTCCACGGGCCACGTGCGGGCAGCGGGCGCTGCCATCTTAGTTTTCCCGAGCCACCTGCGGGCGCCGGGCGCCGCCACCTGGGACCATGTGCAACGTGTGGGCGTCGCCATCTTGCACACCCCCAGCCATGCGCGACCCGTGGGCGCTGCCATCTTGGCTGGAGTCTCAGGACTCCGATTCGGTTGACCACACACCGCCTGAGGAAAATCTTCAACTTTTACCACGACTCGCCTCGGTGACCCTGGACCAGTCTCGGCCCTGAATGCTCTCGACCGCGACGACGACTGTGCTCATCAACAGACACAAAACATCCTGCTCCGGGAGCACAGACAGCTTCATACACCCCAACACGGTAAGGCGCTGTTCTCTTCCCATACAACCAGTTAACCAAAGAATCTCCCAGGCCTCCGGGTCTCACTCTGTAGATATCAAGGGGTTCTGCGTAGCTAACATAGAACAGTACAGCACAGAACAGGCCCTTCGGCCCTCAATGTTGTGCCGAGCAATGATCACCCTACTTAAACCCACGTAACCCGTATACCTGTAACCCAACAATCCCCCCATTAACCTTACACTACGGGCAATTTAGCGGCCAATCCACCTAACCCGCACATCTTTAGACTGTGGGAGGAAACCGGAGCACCCGGAGGAAACCCACGCACACACGGGGAGGACGTGCAGACTCCACACAGACAGTGACCCAGCCGGGAATCGAACCTGGGACCCTGGAGCTGTGAAGCATTGATGCTAACCACCATGCTACCGTGAGGCCCCATAACCTCACGGTCCAGGTAAGGGAATTTAAACTCTATGTCCTTCCTCACCTTTGCGCTGCCACGCTCCTAGGGTTAGACTTCCAATGCAACCTCCAGAGCTTAACCTTTAAATTCGGCGGCCCTATACGCCCCCTCACTGTCTGCAGCTCACGACCCTCAAGGTCGACCCGCCTTCCCTTTTTGTGAACCTCACCCCTAATTGCAAACCCGTCGCCACCAGGAGCAGACGGTACAGTGCCCAGGATCGGACCTTCATTAGGTTGGAAGTCCAGCGGCTACTGAAAGAAGGTATTATCGCGGCGAGCAACAAGTAGTGGTTGTAAAGATTCGGGATAAGCACAGGATGGTCATCGATTATAGTCAGACCATCAACAGGTATACGCAGCTCGACGCGTACCCTCTCCCGCCCCCGCCATGACAGAAATTCTCTGCCACCCGGGAATTGGCGGGGGTGGGAAACACCACCCGCCGATTGGCGAGCCCCCTGCGGCGATTCTCCGGCCCGTGATGGGCCAAAGTCCCGCTGCTGAGAGGCCTCTCCCGCCACCGTGGTTTGAACAACCTCTGGTGGCGGCGGGATCGGCGACGCGAGCGGGCCCCCGGGGTCCTGAGGGGGCGCGGGGCGATCAGACCCCGGGGGGTGCCCTCACGGTGGCCTGGCCCGCGATCGGGGACCACCGATCGGCGGGCGGGCCAGTGCCGTGGGGGCACTCTTTTTCTTCCGCCGCCACCACGGCCTCCACCATGGCGGAGGGGGAAGAGAATCCCCCAGCGCGCATGCGCCGGTGGTGACGTCAGCGCCAGCTGACGCACCGGCGCATGCGCGAACCGGCGAAGGCCTTTCGGCCAGCTCCGGCGCCGGGCAGCAGGCGTCAAAGGCCGCTGGAGCCGGTTTGGGCGCCAGTCGGTGTGGTGCCAACCGCTCTGGCGTGAGCCTAGCCCCTCAATGTGAGGGCTTGGCCCCTAAAGGTGCGGAGGCCCAACGCCGGAGTGGTTGGCGCCACTCCGCTACGCCGGGACCCCTCACCTCGCCGGGTAGTGGAGAATCCCGCCCCTGATTTGGTCAATCAGATTGCACAATACAAGGTCTTTTCCACGGTAGACCTCAAATCCATCTACCACCAGCTCCCCATCCGCCTGTAAGACCGCAAATACACTGCATTCGAAGCAGATTGTTGGTTCTACCACTTCCTTAGGGTTCCCTTCGATGTCACAAATGGAGTCTCGGTCTTCCAACGGGAGATGGACCGATACGGTTTGCGGGTCATGTTTCCGTACCTCGACAATGTCTCCATCTGCGGCCACGACCAGCAGGACCATGACACCAACCTCCGAAAATTCCTCCATATCACAAAAATCCTTAATCTCACCTACAAAAACAGGACAAATGTGTGTTCAGCACCGACCGTCTAGCCATCCTCGGCTACGTAGTACATGATGGAGTTATAGGCCCAGATCCCGAAAGCATGCGCCCCCTCATGAAGTTTCCCCTCCCCCACTGCTCCAAGGCCCTGAAACGCTGCCTGGGATTTTTTTCATATTACGCCCAGTGAGTCCCCAATTATGCAGACAAGGCCCGCCCACTAATCCAATCCACAGTCTTTCCCCTGTCGGCAGAGGCCCGCCAGGCCTTTAGCCGCATGAAAGCGGACATCGCAAAGGCCACAATGCATGCAATCGACGAATCCCTTCCTTTCCAAGTCGAGAGCGACGCGTCCGACGTAGCTCTGACGGCCACCCTCAACCAAGTGGGCAGGCCCGTGGCCTTCTTCTCACGCACCCTCCATGCTTCAGAAATCAGTCATTCCTCCGTTGAAAAGGAGGCCCAGGCCATAGTAGAAGCTGTGCGGCATTGGAGGCATTACCTGGCCGGCAGATTCACGCTCCTCATTGACCAATGGTCGGTAGCTTTCATGTTCGATAATGCACAGCGGGGCAAGATAAAGAACGATAAGATCTTACGGTGGAGGATCGAGCTCTCCACCTACAACTATGAGATCTTGTATCATCCTGGGAAGCTAAACGAGCGTCCTGATGCCCTATCCTGCGGCATATGTGCCAACCCATGAGGCCTCCCCCTTCCCAGGTGGATCAGTTCTCCCCATGGTCCCATCTAGGAGTGATGAAGCTACCGAAGAAACCGAAGTCACGCTCTCGGAGTCACGGATGCCCGAGCCGGCGCCTGCATCGCCGGCGAAACTGCGATGTTCACAGAGGACGACCAGGAACCCCGATCGACTAATTGCTTCATTTTGATATGTACATATAAATAAATACTGTAAATAGTTGTGACATGTAACAAGGCAAAACACTGTACCACCTACGGGTACCACCATAATCTCAACCTCTACCACTGTATAACGCAACACCACAACCCCCACTGGACTCTTTTTTAAACAGGGGGTGAATGTGGTAGTCGGTATTAGGGGTATTACGGTACCCAGGTTGAGGCTGTAAGACCATTGGTGTGGGAGACCTGAGACAGCAAGATCATTGGTGAAGCCTGCCTGCTGGTTCCGCCCAGTAAGGTGGAGTATAAGAGTCTGTGTCTCCCCAGCTGCTTCATTCTGTACCTGCGCTGCTGGGGAAAACATCTAGCCCAATAAAGCCTTCAATTGACGTCCAATCTTGCTTCTGGAGTCATTGATTGAGCATCAGCTTCCAAAAAGATCTAGCTAGTTCTGCGGCATTGATTTCCCTTTGAAAAAAGGTACTCTAATTCTGGCAACATCTGGAGGGGACTGCTAGGTTCAGGAACAGGGGAGTCATCAAGCAGTCTGAGAAAGCAATCCGATTGAAACATTCTCACACAGAAAACTAGGAAGTAAAAAGCATTGATTATCATTCAACTTTTAATCATTTTACAGGGAGAGAAATATAGATTAGGCCATACAGATGGGATTAAAACAGAAATTGAAATATCCTTCACAACTTAAGAAAGCTTTTGTCCTTCTAGATGGTAATGGTTTGGAAGGTATTGTCTCAGGAACCTTGGTGAGTTACTGCAGTGTATCCTGTAGACGATACACATGGCTGCCACTGTTTGTTGGTGGGGAGGGTTTGAATGTTTGTGGAAGAGGGAGCAATCAAGCGGGCTGCTTTGTCCTGGATTGTGTTGAGCTTTGATTGTCGTTGGAGCTACACTCATCTAGGCAAGTGGAGAGTATTCCATTACACTCCTGACTTGTGCCTTGTAGATAATGGACAGGCTTTGGGGGGTCAGGCAGTGAGTTACTCGCCATAGGATACCTAGTCTTTGACCTGCCCTGGTAGCCACAGAATTAATGTGACTAGTTCAGTTCAGTTTTTATCAATGGTAACCCCTAGGATGTGGATTATGGGGGATTCAGCGGTAGTAATGCCATTGAATGTCAAGGGGAATGGTGTATTGCCTGACTCTTGTGTGGCGCGAATGTAACTTGTCACTTGTCAGCCCAAGCCTACATACTGTCCGATTCTTGCTGCATTTGGACATGGACTGTTTTGATATCTGAGGAGTCACAAATGGTGCTGAACATTGTGCAGTCATCTGCAAACACCCCCACTTCTGACCTTATGATGGAAGGGAGGTCATTGATGAAGTAGCTGAAGCTGGTTGGGCCTCGGACACTACCCTGAGGAACTCCTGCAGTGATGTCCTGAAGTTGAGATGATTGACCTCCAACAACTACAACAATCTCCTCACAAACCCGCCACCACTGTGTCACAAAACCTGCATTGGTATATGACTTTGCGTGACATCAAATATCTTGAAGTAACTTTGGAAGTGTAATGACTGTCAGGAAACTTGGCCCATCATTCCTGTCAACTCCACCAGCCCTGATGTTATATTATGATCAAACGAGCATTGATTGCCATAAAGCAGAATTACCACCCCTCATTGAGGAGGAAGTTCAGCCTTGGAGAGTGTTGCCAAATCGGCACCGGAGTAATGTTGCCAATTAATAATGGTGCTCTTTAGAGTCGCCAATAATGTTACTCTTTTTAATGAGTAGAATGATATCCCACCAGCGTCACCAATAATATTGCCAAATTATTTAGATATGGCAGTTATTAATGATAATATTGCTTTTCAGAGTCGCCAGATATAAAATGGTACCACCACAAGGCTTTACTGGGTAGCGATCAAAGACCAAATAACCAGTTAGTCAGTTCAAGTTCAAAGATAGTTTATTTACACACAAGGATTACTTGGACAGGCAACATAAAACACTACAAGTTAAACTACACCTAACAACTACAATAACCTACACTTAACTTCAGGGCAACCGGCTCTTTGCAGATGAACAAGGCCTTTGTTCGGATCTTGTGTGGCTGGGTAGAAGAAATGGCTTCGTTTCTGCTGGGCTCATCCGTCTGGTAGCGATTGTTGGTCTTGAACTTGTCTTCTGGTCGTAATGCTAACTTGGTTTTAGGTGTAGGCTGGGGCCAAGAGAGACCGAGCACATGGCTGTGTCTCTTTTTATCCCTCTGGGCTTTCGCGCTCTTTGGGGCGGTCCTTAGCTTTGGACCCAATAATTCGACAGGCTTCGATCACTGCCTTCGATTTTGGCCAATAAAGAGGCGGATGCCTTGATGGCTGGGCATGTCCTGAGCGGTCATTGACCTTGGCTGTTTGGGCTTTCTTAGCAAAGAGAGTAGCGCCAGTTAGTCTGCATCTGTATCGGTTACCTGAGCAGAAGGTCCTTTTGTTCTGGGGAAATGGGCCATTAGAATGCAAACAAGCGGGGGTTTCGATTGCGCTTAGCTATCTGGGTTGCATGTACACACAAGCTCTGAGTGTGTCGGAGTCCTGGGTTGGCCATAATTCCCATGGTCCTTTGCAGGTGGCCATCTGAGATGGTTACAAGAGCGACTGGCCAATCAGATTAGCCGTTAGCCGGAAGCTCTACAGGCACAGTGCTGCAGTTACCAGATCAGGCATTGCAGGGAGGTGCCTCGCACTAGGTCCCGGGACCTGGTGGACAGGTATGTGGCGGACTAGGGTGGGGAATGTCTCGGAGGTCACCAAGGGTCGATCGGGGTCTGGGAGATAGGTGTAGGCTTCCGCATCCTGCCTGAACTTACCAAATTAATTAGATATGCCAGTTATTAATTATAATATTGCTTTTGAGATTCACCAGGTATCAAATGATACCACCACAAGGCCTTACCGAGTATCGATCAAAGACCAAACAACCAGTTAGTCAGTTCAAGTTCAAAGATAGTTTATTTACACACAAGGATTACTTCGACATGCAACATAAAACATTACAAGTTAAACTACACCTAACAACTACAATAACCTATACTTAACTTCAGGGCAGCCAGTGGTATCATTTGATACCTGGCGATTCTGAAAAGTAATATTATCATTAATAACTGCCATATTTAATTAATTTGGCAAGTTCAGGCGGGATGCGGAAGCCTACACCTATGTCCCAAAATAAACTTACTTTATTTTCACAATTCCCTCCTGAACTATTACCTGCCCACCAGCCTAAAAATTGAGCCTGTGCAGGAAAAGACCCATAACTGGCTAGTTAAGGGGCTCTACTGGGGTGAGCGTGGGCTACCCTTCTGAAGCTCTGCTCACCTCGGTGAAAATTGTTGCCAGGTGGGGCGGGTGGGAACCCAGAGGAAATGCTGGCCAAGCAAACCCATCGCCACCATGGCCTCAGAAGCTGCTGGGGGAGCGTAAAATTCTGACCATGATAACCAAATTGCATAAAGTTTCACAAACAGCTATGATAATAATAATAATCTTTATTGCCACAAGTAGGCTTACATTAACACTGCAATGAAGGTACTGTAAAAAGCCCCTAGTTGCCACACTCCAGCACCTGTTCGGGTACACAGAGGGAGAATTCAGAATGTCCAATTCACCTAACAGCACATCTTTCGGGACTTGTGGAAAGAAACCGGAGCACCCGGAGGAAACCCACGCAGACACAGGGAGAATGTGCAGACTCTGCACAGACCAAGCTGGGAATTTAACTTGGGACCCTGGAGCTGTGAGGCAACAGTGCTCCCCACTGTGCTACCATGCTGCCCTGTCATCACCCTCTGTCTCCATCAGTTCAGAAATGTTTAATCCATTTTATCAAGTTACCCTGTATCCCATGCATATTTACCTTCTTTATAAATCTCCCATGTGGGACCATGTCAAAGGCTTAGCCGAAATCCATGTAAACTACATCAACTTTACTACCATCACCCACACACTTGGTCATATGCTCAAAAATTCAATCAGATTTATTAGGCATGACCTCCTAAGACACAGCCATGCTGACTCTTCCTGATGAAACGTTGCCTCTCCAAGTGGAGATAGATTCTCTCCTTCAGAATTTTCTCCAATTATTACCCTACCACTGATGTGAGACTCACTGGCCTATCTCTACAACCTTTCTTAAATAGTGGGACCATATTAGCTGTTCTCCAGTCCTCTGACACCTCCCCCGTGGCCAGAGAGGAATTAAAAATTTGGGTCAGAGTGCCTGAAATCTCCTCCCTCGTCTCCCACAGCATCCTGGGAGACAATTCATCCGGACCTGGAGATTTGTTCACTTTTAAGCCTGCCAACACCTCCAATACCTTGTCACTCCCCATGACAATTTGTTCAAGAACCTCAGTTTCTCTTCCGAGCTCCATAACTACGTCCTCATTCTCTTGGGTGAAGACAGATGTGAAGTATTCATTCAACACCCTTTGAAGAGTGGCATGGGATTTTTTACTATAATCGGGACCTCGATTTAATATCTCATCCAATAGATGCCATCTCTGACAATTCTACATCCTCACGGTGTTGCACAGAAATGTCAGTCTTGATTATATGCCTGAGTCTCTGGAGCGGCACTTGAACCGACAACCTTACGGGAATCATAGAATTATTGAATAGCAATGTACAGAAGGAGGCCATTCTTTCTTTTTACTCCATCAAAAGACTTTGTGATTTTAAACATTCCTAAAAAATTTACTCTTATCTTTCTCTGCTCTAAGAAAAGTAACCCCAACTTCACCAGTCTCGTAATTGTTTTCAGTAAATCTCTATTGTAAGCTCCCCAAAGCTTTCAAACCCATCCGAACGTGCGCTTAGAGTTGGCATGCCGGGACTGAATCGGTGGTGTTCTACGACCGCGGAACTGGCACCGGTCCCTGAGCAATTCAGGATCTGTTAATGGGCTAGCACCAGCGCCACTTGGAACTAGAGCAATTCCAATGAATAACGGTGACTGATTCGCCGACCTCGGGATTGGCAGCCGAGAGGCTGACAAACTGAAGCCACATATAAGCACGGCACTCCCCACACACGCTCATTCCAGCCAACAAGATGGCAGCACAAAGAGCGGCAACATGGTTTGCAGATATGCAGCTTGAGACCCCAATGGATGCCATGGAGGAGAGGCATGGCACCCTGTTCCCCGGGCCGGAAGGAGGCTGCCATCGTACACCGGGCCTGGACGCGGCTGACAGAGGGCATGAGCGCCATGGACCCGACCGTCAGGTGGCCGGGGCGAGTAGCCAGCACCGTGCCCCTGGCACAAACCCCCGTCCCAAAGACCCATAGCTGCCCCCTCTCTCACTGAAGGGTGACGGGACCCAACTAGCAACAGTCTGCTCTCAGTCTACCCTGCACCACATGCCGACACCCATACCGTCCGCCATGGCCGGGTGCCCTGTTCACAAATGCCACCAGCTGCCCAACTACCCGCGCCCAACTGCCCAACACCGTGCAATTTCTGTTTCCCCACCCAGGAAAAGATGGTGCATAACTACAGGGAGAGAGAGAAGACTGGGGGTGGGTGGCCTCCGTACCCGCGGCCCCTTACCGTTGCAGAGCAGCGGGCACTGGACCTGGTCGGTGGGCCCAGGGAAAGGGCCGTCACCGAAGCAGAGGTTGGCATCGGGAAACCAAGTGAGTCCCCACTGATTTGCGGTGTATCCCTATGGCACGCTTGGCACACCACCCCACCTCACCGACCCAACACCTCACCACTTCCACACCACCCTGCCACCCCACAACCCTAACCCCAGCACTCCACCACCTGCACACCACCCTGCCACCCCACCAACCCTAACCCAGCACCCCACCACCCTGCCACCCCACAACCCTAACCCCAGCACCCCACCACTTCCACACCACGCCGCAACCCCACCTCCCACACACCACCAGCCGAACCCCGCTGTCTAACCAAGGGTCATGTCTCGTGTCTTTCAGGATCACCTGGCGACGAGGCGGACCCTTTTAGTGTCCTCCATCCCTGGCCACAATCCTAGAACATGTCCAGCGACGAGGTGGCACCGGACAGCAACTTGAGCCCCCAAACTCCAGCTCTCTACTCTCCAGAGCACCAGTCCAGGATGACACCGACATCCCATCACAGCTGTCTCCAACTCCCCCCCATCCCTTGGTTGGGCATGTTAGTGAAAAGGATCCTGGGGCACTATCTGATGTGCACCGCACACTTGCAGTGGTACATCAGGTGGAGGTAGGAACCCCCTAGCGGGCGGATGGTCGGAGGGTGGCCTAACCCCAAGGACTAGCTGCCACCCAGATGGGTCTCGGGCCTCTAGAAATAGAAGTCCCATCAATGCTGGCGACGCAGACACAGAGCCGGGGACTACATGAAGGGTTGTCAGCAACCATCCAGCACCTGCAGGTGCAGTTGGAAGAGTCCAACTGCCTACTGGGGCAGGAGTTGGTGCCGAACATGCGTGCCACCCAGCCCAACACCTCATGGGCGGTGTCCACTGTGGCGGTCTTGGGGTCAAAGATTTCGGCCATGGGTCATGATGTCTAAGGCCTGGGGCACAGTGTGTGGACAATGGCCGAGGCTCGGGACAGGGCTGCCCAGTCCCGGTTATGTACCAAGGCCACTTGGACATTGCAGGGTCGGTTCAGAGCTTGGCCCAGTCACAATGGGTCTTGGCTGCAGGTGCCGAGGGCATTGGCCTCACGCTGACTGATCTGAGCTGGTCACAGAGCGACCTGGCACAGGCACTGAGTGATGTGGCACAGTCCCAGAGGCAGGTGGTCCAGTCACTGTGCTCCATGGCCGCGAGCATTGAGACCCAGGTCAAGACACAAGGCCTATTGTGGCGCCTCCTTCCCACCTCCCCCTCAGCCTGTTGGGCAGGTGGCTTTCAATCCTCAACGGCTGGCTCCTGTTCCTCTGGGGCAAACTCCGCCATTGCAGGGTCCTCCCCAAGCAGCTCCTCTTTGAATAGCCTCAGTGCATCCTCCAGAGCTCCAGTGGCTAGGAAGATGGCAACCATTTTTGGTTGGATTGTCTGCAGGGGGGTGAAAGGTAGACATGTCAGCATGGTGTGTACCCCTGTTCCTGGTCAGGTCCAACAGACTACACGGTGGCCCGGCCTGCACTGCAGCCCCTGCACCCGCAAGGCCCCCTCCCTCTTCTCCCGTCCCCATCCCCATACGTTCGCCTGGCACTCTGCCCTTGGCACCGCACACCTAACCCCATTGGGGCCCAGACCGGGGGAAACTCTGATCCTGGCACCCGTCCCTGCCAGTAGGGGTGGCTGGGGTTACCCATTCCAGTGGTACACTCTGCAGCTCCCATCCGGCACCCTCCTGTATGGGCTGTCATGGCCATTCCCTTTGGGTGGGCCAGGTGAAACCCGCTAGTGGGTGGCATTTGATAGTGGGTGAGGGGGGAGGGGGGTTGGTGGGGTGGAGGGAGGAGTTATGGGTGCTGGGGTGAGTGCACCCATATGGCTGGTGTCGTTCTACGAGCCAAGGTGGACGGTCAGTGGAGTTCACAGCTAAGTGGCTACCTTACAGGCCGTGGTCCATGCTTGGACATCGCTGTCCCGGGGGTCTCCCCGACGCCACGGCCTATCCCCTGGTCATCCCCCGTTACTACCCCGGCCCTGGCAGACATCCCCCCCAGCCAGCCATGCCAGGAGGACCGGCAGCGCAGTGTCGTGCCTCTGGGAACATGACCTATCTCCATCCTCTCCCTCAGCAGCCACTGCACTTGTTTCCCAATTTTAAAAACCACAAGTGAAACACGGCATCAGTAATTCCTCCTGGTGGACGTGGAACATAGCGGGAGCACCAGAGAATAGCGG
Source organism: Scyliorhinus canicula (assembly GCF_902713615.1). Lineage (NCBI taxonomy): Eukaryota > Metazoa > Chordata > Chondrichthyes > Carcharhiniformes > Scyliorhinidae > Scyliorhinus > Scyliorhinus canicula. Next base: position 186,597,652 of record NC_052149.1, on the reverse strand, counting down.
CACACGCCCATTAATGATATGCCAATGCTATTTATTGTACATGCGGCATAGAATCCATTCACGCCACTGGCGAGGCACCGGACGATGGCATTCCGCCAGGCATCTGGCATCGACCTCGATTTACGTCTGATCACGTTTCCTGACTCTGGTGTCAGCCGATGAGAATCCCGCCCCACATGCTTCATTAACAGTTTTGGAAACTGGTCTTGCCATCTTCAAAGATTTATGCAGAGAAATCCTAGCTGCAAGTCCGCCAACACTGAGCAAAGCTGTCACTAATATCTGTTGAAAGGGATTCATCAGCCGCGATCTTAAACCCGCACTCGCTGTCCGGTCTGTAGGATCGGTAGTGTGGGCTGAAAATATCAGGAAACTAGTTTCTCGCCAGAGAGATTGCATTTCCTGATTTTCCCCACCCCTCGCCAGCGATGCCAGGAGATTCTGACCTTAATATAATGCATTTGAATTCATTTCAATGCTATTAATGCCCCCCCCCCCCCATACCCCTGCCATATGGACCCCTTCATTAAATATTCATACCTCGCCGACTTTACAACAGGTTTGACCAGGCGTGACGCAGTCGGGTGGAGGGGGGGTGTTGACTGGCAGTGCCAACCAGTGCCAGGGGGTGACCCTAGTGGGAGCCCCACCGGGGGGGGGGGGGGTTGCCTTGTCATGTGGTGGATAGGGGTGGGTGGGGAGTGCTGGCTAGGATTGTCAGTGGGGTGGGGAGGGGGTGCTTTGCCAGCAATGAATTTGGGGGGGAGAAGAGCCCCTGATACCTCTGTGATGGAGAGGGGGGCTGGAGCCATTAGACTGCAGTGCTGATCGGGGTGCGATGTAAAGATGGCTTCCCTTTCTCCTTGGAACCGGTTCCCAGCTCTATGAGGCTCCGCCCCTCCAGAGTGATGGCACAAACCACGCCCACGCAATTGTTTTGACAAAGCGGCTCAAGTCTCTGTGAAAAACTGGTCTGTGCAACTGGAGAGTTAGAAGCTAGTTTTTTGTCTGAGCCTGACACTTTGGCAAATGCTGTGAGATTCCGCTCAACATCTCCATTTTTTACAGTATGTTTGGAAGTGCTTGTAGAAGAAGTACAGAAAAAGCACCGCAGGACATCCTCCTTCCATAAGTAATGTCCCGGTTGCTTGTCAAGAGGTGGCTGCCAGATTCAATACACTCATAAATGTCCAAAAACTTCAGCAGCAATTGAGAAAAAAACCTCAGGAAGTCTGCCAATTAAATTGGGCCTGCTGCATCATGTAGGTAGCCAAAGTATACAATTTCCTGTCATCCAAAATGGCAACAAAACCATCATTACACTGCCAAAACTGATAGCAACCTCGGGAGTTCCTATATGCTCATGATAACTCAGAAATCCTGACATTGCTTGAGGTGATTCTGCATTCCTCCACATATTGCACTGTTTAACTTTCTGATATTGAAATTGATTCAGAAACATAGGCTTGTCATAAACTTGGGTGTATTTCTGCCATCATTCCCACAAAACTCCTTTTTTTTCTATTTCCTTGGGTGACCCAAAAAGAACCCAGCTGACTCAGTAGCATTTATGAAACTGTCACCACTCAGCTGTTCATAATTGGTTCATCTAACTGAGGTATCACTGAACACAACGCCAATTCCCCATTTAGTTAGAATCCCACACCACGGGCTGGGTTCTCTGTTCATGCGGCTAAGTGCCGATACCGGCACGGGATTCGTTTCACAACCGGCAAATCGGCGTGAACCCCTCACCGATTTCGGTACCCCTGAAGGGCTAGCACCGGCGCCGGGAGAAACGTCTGCGCATCACACCGAAAACGGCCGGAGAATGGCCGGGTCCCGGGACGGGCACACGTACGTCTGGCGACCTGCACCGGTCGCACCGTACAACATGGCTCGGCTGGGCGCGACCCCAAGCAGCCAACTGTGACCCCACAGCGCACCCCATGGCTACCTGCCAGCAGTCTCCCCAGCCCTTGCAGAACCCCTCCCCAGCCAGCGGCATAGAAGATGCCGGCTGAGTGTCGCGCCACTGGTCATAGGCCGCAGCCGTCACGTCGGGTTCCCGCACGGCTGATACCATACGTGTCCCGCGCCATCTGGAACTCGGCCCATCGGGGACAGAGCATTGTGGGAGGGCCGACCGATGGTGCGTCAACGCCGTTGAAGCGATGTGCGGCGCGAGTCGCGATGACGTCATTTTGGAGAGGGCAGAGCATGGCAGACCTGCGTCGGCCCTGATTTTGGCGCGAAAATCCATTCTATGCCCGATCGCCGACCACAATTTCGCTGTCAGGCTATGGAGAATCCAGCCCCATGCCTTTTCTCTGTTACTGATTACCAGTGTTCTCCAAGCTACTATGTTGAAATAAGAGCCACCAAAAAAACAACCATTCCAGACCAACTTTAGCAATCACACCATCCAATATTCCATATGAAAGACAACTAATCAGCTTTGGTATTCCCTTAGAGCCTTCTGTGTGTATTTTCCTAGTTTAGTGCTCCTATACGGAGCTATCCCAACATGGCTGGTGGAAGGTTGCTGAATTTCAGCTGGGGAGATTGAAGCTGGGGAGATTGAACTTCAAGAAGTTCTGGTATTAGAAGTTCCAGTTTTGAACTGCATCACCTTAGTATGGGAGGGCAGCAATCTAGACTGGTTGAAAGACAGTCCACAGCAAGCCAGGCATGGTGGAGTGGCAGTGATGGGAGGACAAATGGTGCCATCCGGAAGGTGAAATCATGTTCCATGGAGTCACTGTCACTCCTTTGGGCCTGTGTCTGAATTCAAGTAATCTGTTGGAGAATTGGACTGTAGTGAGGCCCTGCAATTCCCTTTGAGGGCTGGTATTCACAGGGATGGCGGCAGTGATCTTATATAGAATTTACAGTGCAAAAGGAGGCCATTCGGCCCATCGAGTCTGCACCGGCTCCTGGAAAGAGCACCCTACCCAAGGTTAACACCTCCACCCTATCCCCATAACCCAGTAACCCCATAACCCAGTAACCCCACCCAACGCTAAGGGCAATTTTGGACACTAAGGGCAATTTATCATGGCCAATCCACCTAACCTGCACATCTTTGGACTGTAGGAGGAAACCGGAGCATCCGGAGGAAACCCACGCACACACGGGGAGGATGTGCAGACTCCGCACAGACAGTGACCCAAGCCGGAATCGAACCTGGGACCCTGGAGCTGTGAAGCGATTGTGCTATCTGACACTGCATGACAGAAACATTACAATGAGCTTTCACTGCTGAACTAAGACATTGGATGGTTTCAGCTTCTGCTGATCCATGGTGCTATCTAATGAGTCAATTGTGCTGGGGGACCCTCCACCATGCGCATGTACCCCGGCAACAGCAGGGACCCCGGACACCAGACTCTGCCAGGATCATTACTTGTGCCGGGCTCAGGTTCCCTCCATGGTCCACACACACTCACAATCTGGTCGCGGGTTATCCCCAGTGCTGAAGCCCAGCTCTAGGGTGTTTGATTGTTGGCTGCTGCTTCTGTGATGTTGAGCCTCCAGGGTTCAGGCAAAGTGTCCAGGCTTCACAGTTTTATTGGAATGCTCGGCATTAACACTCACCTGAGATATAGAACATAGAACAGTACAGCACAGAACAGGCCCTTCGGCCCTCAATGTTGTGCCGAGCCATGATCACCCTACTCAAACCCACGTATCCACCCTATACCCATAACCCAACAACCCCCCCCCTTAACCTTACTTTTATTAGGACACTACGGGCAATTTAGCATGGCCAATCCACCTAACCCGCACATCTTTGGACTGTGGGGGGAAACCGGAGCACCCGGAGGAAACCCACGCACAGAAATCCTGTGTACCCACAATGGCAGTCCTTATTAGCAATAGTTTTCAACTGTGCAGCCAGAGGCTGCTCACGGTTACAGGGATTTAATGTGACATTCACAATATTACCATGGACATGGCTCTGCCCTGGGGGTGTTTGGTAGGCCACACATCCACAAATGCAGCAGCTGAAGTTGCCCATGTTATGGGTATACATGATTGGGCCCACAGGCGCGATTCCCTCATCCCTCCAGCACAGGGATGACCCTAACCAGGCCCGCCCCCTGCTGGGGCTCCCCCACTACCCTCCCCCGATAATTGGGACAGCAGCTCCAGAGCCTCTGAGCTGCATGTCCAATTTCAAAGATGTCTACTCACCTCCTCCAATCCCCATAGCAGTTATTTTACCAGCTTCCTGTTTCTATATGGTGTTCTAAATGGCACCTGTGTGGCCTCCCACTGGGGAGCCAGTTAGATTTCAGGAGGCCCATTAATGATATGAAGATTGCCCTCAATTGGTGTTAATTGGAACCTCGCCTTGTCTCGGTGGAATCTGGAACCCGTCAATGGGATCGGGCCGGTTGGATCGGAAACCGATCGGTGCCCGGCACGGATAACGATTTTGGCCTCTCCTGTGATCTAACCGGTTTGTACGGATCCCCGCTGGGCGCAATGCGGCCATTAGATTGCACCCCCTAACTATTCTCTCCAAATACAAAACACAAAACTTAAGATTTAAAATATCACCTTGTACAAAGCTAAAGAAAATTGCCACTGCTGATGATCTTGTCAACCAACAATCATTCATCCTTTAAATGCTGATTTCCTGACAGCCTAGAACATGCTTGCCTTATTATCCATTCTATAAAGTGTACTGCAGAAATTACAGGTGCATCTCGTAATATGCATACTTCCAAAACATTTTTCCACATTTCAAGTTCTCATCTATTTTTGAAAATAAAGCCATTGTTCATACAAACGTTTACACTCTCAGACATTTCATTTTAGTAGTGTGATTAGGTCAGTCACTGGGATTAGATCAGTCAATAGGTGGTGGTATATATCAATTAATTTGGAGAGTGCAGGTTGCTATGGCAACGTGCATGTTGTTGCCTGGAGATATGGGGCGGGATTCTCTGTCAGCTGGATCCTCCCCTTCGCCGGCAGTGCTCTCATGCCTGTGGATTTCCCGACAGAGTGGGGTGCCCACAATGGGAAACCGCATTGGCTGGCTGCCAGGGCGGAGGACTCCGCTGCCGGCGGGGGTGCACTGCACCAGAAATGGGTGCACCAGGACGGAGAATGCTGCCCATGGATAGTGATGGTAAAGGCTCCAATTTTCTTTTAAGCTACCCAGAATTCTGTTGGAAGGATTTTCAGGATGATACTCAACCTGTTTTGGTTAGGTTATGGATGCACCTTTCTTGGTCATCAAATCCTGGGGTGGCACTCAAACCTGGAGCTTCTGGTTTAGAGGTGGGGGCATTAACCACTGTGCCACAAAATCTCTACTGATCAAGTCAGTGGCCCAATTTAATTGCACAGCAAAGATCAGTTTGGAAACAGGTAGCATATTACACTTCACAGTTATTAACTTGCATACCACATAATTTTATACATTTCACCTGGGAGAGTTTGGTGGTAGACGAAGGGAGAAGAGGCCGGCTGAATTTTTTCAGTGAGCCGATAGCAGCTGGGAAGGAGGGTGCTGAAAAAATTGCTGTTACCAGGTTTATTCTCAATATCCAAGAGTGCATTTCCTCTTCACTTCTGTCAATTGTTGAAAAAGGAGTGTAAATATTACTTTGAAAGCAGCTTTGTCTATTTTAATATTTACAATATTAAGTTGTCATACAGCAAAGGCAGGAAATGCAATAAGCTTTGCAGGTCAGTATATAATATTAACTATTTTAGATTATGTTAGAACACAACATTATCACAAGTATTCAAAGACAGGAACATGCTAGTGGAAATCGGACTGTGTAACTGGTAGCCTTAAAGTATGAAAATTCCATGATGCCATCTAGAGGCATGATGGAATGGTAATTTTCAAATGTTATTGAGTGCATCGGATACAAAGCAAATTGTACATACACTAGATATAAACAAAGATTGTTTCCACATTTTTTGTTTTTAAAGAAAATACAGTCTCGCTGTTATTCATCACCCTTTCTCTCTCTCTCTCCCTTTTGCATATACCAAAATCTGAAAAGAAGAAAATAAGCACTTCGCAAATGTAGCATCAAAAATGTTTTCAGATTTTAAATCAGTTTACTTTGAAATCATTTGAAAATGGTTCACACCAAGAGAAAAGGCATTTTCAGTTGTATTCAAAGAAGCAAACTAATGCACTGTAGGAAAATCTTCACATGGCAAATGTTCAGACTGGAGTCAGCTATTTCACAAAATCCACAGTGCAGAAGAAGGCCATCCGGCCCATTAAGTCCCCATCAGCCCTCGGAAAGAGCACCCTACCCAAGCCCACACCTCCACCCTGTCCCCGTAACCCCACCTAACCTTTTTTCGACACGAAGTGCAATTTAGCAAAGCCGATCCACTTAACCTGCACATCTTTGGACTGTGGGAGGAAACTGGAGCACCCGGAGGAAATCCACGCGAACACGGGGAGAACGTGCAGACTCCTCCCAGACAGTGTCCCAAGCCGGGACTCGAACCTGGGGCCCTGGGGCTGTGAAGCAACTGTGCTAACCACGGCGCTACTATGCTGCCCATATTTGTACTTTTGTTTTTTAAAACTGTGTCCTTTGTGCTATTGCTCAACTTAGAAGAGCAGCACTGTGCAACACATTATCTGCAGCAAAGCATGCTACCATCAAAATAATCCAAGAGAGGAGACAAGATGAAAATACAACTGTAAAACCTGTGGGTCCATGCGATAGTGATTTTTAACCAGAAATAATCAACTGGATATATATTTTCTCTTTCATAAATAAAGTTCACCAGACAGCAATATGTTCTATTGTGCTTATGTGAATTAAACATTTGAAAAACTAATGATTTTTGATCAAGATTGATTAGACTTCACGAAGTAACATTTCATTGCAACAGCTTAGCATATTTAAGTTCATACATTGACCATTCATTGTAAGAAGGTTTGGGAAAAGTAACATGGAAATGTAGGTGGAAGATTCAGGTACAGACAATTTGTTGAAAAAGGGAGACGGAAATAGAGGTTCCAACATCCGAATAAACAGAGTACTATATGGGTCCGCCCTGTTTATTCCCTATCCATTCCCATTTTTGTCGTTACAGTTTTGATCCATGGATGATTTATGGCCATGTGTCTTTAAGGCAGGCTGTATCTTTAATTCAAACAGAAGAAAGCAGTGGCCTGCCTTTAATTCAGCAGAGGATTTCAGCAGAGTGGTAATGACCACTGTGTTAGTCTGTGCTGGTTCAAACAGGAGCTATGGACTGTCCGGCACCAAAGGAAGAGATTGTCTGGGACTCGTTTTGATTGATTTGGCTGGTGGCCAATGAATTGGCCCAAAAGGCTCTGATCTGCCCAGTAACTGATGGTGATTGGATCTGATCCCACTGGAATATTTTCAGAGTCACGAGGGTTCCAGTTTAGATTCTGGCAACCTGAAGAAGGGTTCTAACTAACTACCTCCAAAAAGATCCAACTAATCCCCTTCAAAAGGCTAGTGTGAGAACTGACTCTCTCTCCAGCAAGTCTGGGAGTCGTTCTCTTGAGACTACAGAGGCCTGAAGTTAAACAAAGAGCTGGAAGCAAGGTTTAATGTGGAATAGTGTCTCTCCAGAAAGGTAGCGGCCTGAATGTGAACCTTAAGCTGATTGCCCAGTATGATGAGAACTAAAGTGACTCTCCAGAAAGCCTGCTGTCTGTGAGTACTGTGGGGACGTTGAAAGAATGACTCTGCAAAGAACACCATTATCAGCTGTAAACCAGAGACTTTAATCAGCAAGTATGCTGTGGGTAAGAACCATCATTTGAAGCAAAGACTCTTGGGTGGAACTCTCCATGCCGCCAGCCCCGTTGTCCGGTGCAGCGCACCCCGCCGGCAGCATCCCGCCGACGGAGAATCCTGCTGCTTATCTTTAGTCCTTCGTCCTTATTATTTTTACCCCTCACCCCCTCTGTGTTTGTATATCTTGTGTGCGTGGGTAGAGGGTGGGACAGTTAAAGTGGGGAACAAGTATTAGCTTTTTTTATTATTCAGTTGTACTTACTGCATATTTCATGATAGTTCTTGGTATAAATAAACAGTAATTGTGTTTAAACTTACAAACTTGATGACTGTAATTATTGGGCAGCCAAGGGCCAAAGACTTGGGGAATCTTTAGAAACATTTTTGGTAAATTCATATGTGGTGTGACCCAAAGATGAGTGGGGCTGGAATTGACAGTACACAGAATAACACGTCAAAGAACATGCCATCCTGGACATAGCAAATTGTCAATATACTTAGAAGTCAATTTCAACTATACAAGCAACTTGTTTTTAAGAAACTGATTCAGGGACAGATTGCTGCCATCAGCAATGATGGACTCGGCTGCCTCTGCACTGCATCTTTACATCAATTACGCTATAATTTAACTATAGAGGTATTGGTTTAACATCAACTTGTTTGTGGAATTATGACTGTTATTCAAATATATTTCATCATGTAATGGTAAATTGCGAAATGCTGTGTTATTCGGATCTTGAAAAGTCAATTTTTATAGTTGTGCTTACATGATTGAGAGTTTATTGATTGACACATAAAGCAAACGTTTTAGGAAATGTTTTGCACCAATCACAGAGATAGGATTAATTAAAAATCAAATCTGTATTTGTAGTATCATAGATGTAGTTAAATAAAGAAACTATTGGTAGAATACAGAGTGTTATGTCAAGTCCCTGAAGACTTCCAGGGAGGTCAATGGTTTAATAATAACTCATTCAGTTTCTTGACGCTACATTTACTGTGCAAAGGCTGAAATATACATGAAACTATTGAGAGGCTACTAGTCATTTTATCTCTATATGAGCCATTTCTCTTGTACCCATCATCCCATTTCTTAAATTCACTGATGCACTTGCATCTCCAGGCTCAATACTATCTGGTACTTCCCACTATCAAAATTAGTATGAATTCCCTGATTACGTGGAATCAGCAAATATAACTTTCAAGTAGAGGAAAGCATCTCACCGCCCATCTAATGCTCAATTGGAGGCTCGATTGCAAGTCCTACCCCAGTGTTATGTATCTGGGAATACATTCTTGTTGGTTTTGCGTCCGCGATGTGTAGTTATGTCAGTAGTGTTTGAGTGGGCTTTGAGCAGACCACCACCTTGATCACATGAGCAATACCCTTAATAAATCTGTCATCATATTTTGCAAGAATCCACAGTGTGGACACCCCCACACGTTTTCTCTTTACAGCAACACAGAAATATAACAGCAGAGAAAACTGCAGGAAAGAGGAATTTTGTCCACTAACTGTGGGATGGTATCAGGAGCAACAGAAGGGCAGCACAGTGGTTAGCACTGTTGCTTTACAACTCCAGGGTCCCAGGTTCGATTCCCAGCTTGGGTCCCTACCTGTGTGGAGTCTACACGTTCTCCCCACGTATGCGTGGATTTCCTCCGGGTGCTCCGGTTGCCTCCAACAAGTCCCGAAAGACATGCTGTTAGACAATCTGGACATTCTGAATTCTCCCTTTGTGTACCCGAACAGGCGCCGGAATGTGGCGACTCGGGAATTATCACAGTAACTTCATTGCAGTGTTAATGTAAGCCTACTTGCGACAATAAAGATTATTAATTTTTTTAAAGTTCTTAGACCGGACTCATACACACACATTGAGCAAAGTACTGCCGCCGATGTGAGGCTTTAGCAGGACTTTTCAATAGTAACTGTTAGTGGGAAGACCGACAGTGAAGAAAGACTTAGTTGCTTTGAAGTGAGTGGGGAATGGGCTGCAGGGACAGTGCACGTTGCACTGAGCTGTGGGGAATGAGGATTTTGAAGTTTGCTTTATCTGAATGGGCCACTGCTTGGGCAAAAAGTCAAAATATACTCTAGAAAAAAGGAAATTATGTCCTAGTTGTTTGTGTAATGGCCCTTCTTGTTTGTTCTCTGTTTATTCCCTTATTTTCCCTGTCTTTTATTTTTGCCGTGACATTTCTGATCCATGGAGAATTTATGGACGTGAGTCTTTAAGGCAGCCTGTATGAAGAAAGCAGTGGCCTGTGCCTTTAATTCAAGGAGAAGCCTGTGCTAGTTTAATCATTGTCATTAGGTAGCCAGAATTAAGTTGTAGAACGACTGGCACCAATGACAGAGATTGGTTGGGATTTGGCTTGATGAATTTGGTTGATGACCAATGAATTGACCCAAAAGCCTGTGCTCTGTCCAGTAACTGGTGGTGATTGGATATTATTCCACTAGAAGACTTTTCAGAGTCCCAAAGTTCCATTTTGGTTTCAGTTTTAATTCTGGCAACCTGATGACGGTGATGAAGGGACTTAATTAACACTCTCCAAAAAAGATTAAATTAATTCTCTCTAGGAAGACACTGTGAGGGCCAACTCTTTCGCCAGCAAGTCTGGTTGCCGTTCTCTTGAGACTGCAGAGGCTGAAGTCAAACCATAAGCTGAAAGCAAGGTTTGATGTGAAATAGAGCGTCCCTACAGAAATATAGAGGCCTGAATATGAACCTCAAGCTGAAGGCCCAGTTTAAGGAGAAATTAAGGGTGTGATTCTCTGGTTGTGTTGCGCGCAAGCGAGAGTAGGTTAACCCCCCCTTCCTCGACAGTGACCCGCCGATGGGGCCGACACAGTTCAAGCACTCTGGAGCAACGTGACACATTTGTGGTGACGGAACAGGCCATGTCCTAACTGAATCGGGAGAGCATCAGGGATTCCTGGCCCTCTGGTCTGTGGGACCCTTGCCGCGGCCGCCTGTCCTGCAGCCTCCGGCTGGGCCTCAGGTTCCACCGTGCCCTCGTCCTCCAGCCCCCGCTAGTCCGGCACTGCCTCATTGTCTTCCTCCTCCTACTCAGAGGTGGCTACATGTTCCTCATCACCACCCTCCAGCTCATCACCCCGCTGCTGTGCGAGGTTGTGGACGGCACAGCAGGCCACCACAAAGCCTCCTATTGCATGCGCAGTCCATCATCTGTTTAAATGACCAGCCTGTACACCCGGACTATCAGCAGGATCACTGGGGCAAGTTCTGGGTCCAAAATCCCTGCCACAGCAGACAATATCTGTAAGGCATTGGGAGAGGGTGTGGGACTGACAAACAGCGGTGGCTCCCACCCTGGGACCCTCCATTCCCCCACTGATGCCCCTCTTCCCCCACCCGAAACGCCCTACCCACGCATCCCCGGCTGCAGGGAGGATCCCTCACCGGATCTCATACCCTGTAACCCAGACACTTGTTCATAATGCCACCTGGACCGGGTGCTGGTTCCCTCCCCATTGCACCAACCCACCCTCAGGCCTTGGACATATCCCCAGAGCTGTGTCCCATTCCCTGGGTGTTCGGATATTGGCTGCTGCGTGTGTGATGTTTCCTCCTGCACTGTTCAGGCACAGTGTCCAGGCATCAAGGTCTGAGTGGGATGCCAGGAAATGACTCCCACATGCTACATGGCCCACCCACACACTGGAATCCACTTGGTTGTGAAGTGCGCACTTAACCATGATTGCCAATTCCCTATTAGTAATAGCCTTCAGCCACACAGCCAGAGGCCTCGGAAGTTGGTTGGGGTTATGAGTGGTCACTGGGACAGAGCCAAGGGTTGCCCCATTAAGGGGCAATTTAACGTGGCAAATCCAACCAACCTGCACATCTTTGGGTTGCGGGGGTGAAACCCATGCAGACACGGGGAGAATGTGCAAACTCCACACAGACAGTGACCCAGTCCCAGGATTGAACCTGGGCCCTCAGCGCATAGGCAGCAGTGCTAACCAGTGCACCGCCGTGCCGCCCTGAAGTTCAGTTAATAAAATTGTGTTGAATCTTAAGTTCAGTGTAGAGTGTTTGTTTGATACGTAAATTTTTGACCTCTTGTAAGGAACAGATACCAAAGGCTCAACACCAGGCACTCCAGCATGCACAGGCATGAGGATTTGCCACCATTGCTGGCATGGTCCAGGGCATGATTGATAACACACATGTCTCCCTGCAAGCATCAGCTCATCAGAGGGGTGCCCTTCATCAATCGGAAAATCGGAAAGGCTTCCACTCCCTGAACATTCAGTTACAGTGACCACCAGCTGCACATCATGTCCATCTGTGTCCAATACCCAGACAGCGTGCACGCACATACATCCTGGCACATACGTCGGTCCCTGGCATCTTCAAAGGACTCCCTTGGGTGAGGGGTTGGCTCTTGGGTGACAAGGGTTACCCGCTGTTGCCTTGGCTAATGATGTCCGGAGATTCCAGACCAACGGGGAGACCTGTTAGACCGATGCCCATGCAGCAACCAGGAGCATCATTGACGGGTGCATCGACACCTTCAAGATGCGCTTCCATTGCTTGGACCACTCCAGTGGGGATTACCAATGTAGACCTAGGAGGATCTGTAACATTGTGTTGGTCTGCTGCGTTCTGTAGTTAATGGACACCTGAGGGCTGTTTTCTAAGATTTATTAATTTCAATTGTAATGTGACTCCGGGTCAAAGGGGGCTGGAATTGACTGCGCACTAGTCCAGGGGGCTGTAACAATAAAAGGGGTATGGTGAGATGCAGGGAGGGGAGTTACACAGGTAACTGTAGCTGCTGGCCTGTCCATGCAAAGCGCCTGACCAAAGATGCCAGGGGAACATCACCTGATGACTCACCCGAGCTGCCCTAAGGAGGTCTTCTTGCGACACTGCTTGCCTTATAAGGCTCACAGCACTGACTGCCTCGGCCACCTCCACCCAGGCCCGGTTGACCAAGGGCGAGAGCCTCCTGCCAACCTGGGGAAGAGGGTGTCCCGCCTCCCCTCCACTGCATACAGCATTGTATCGAGCTCCATGTCGGTGAAGCGTGGTGTTGCTCTTCCCCGGGCCATCTTCTTGGCTGGAATGTGAGTGTGTGGGGAATGGAGTGCTTATAACCAGCTCCAATTTGTCAAGCTCTCCAGCACCAATTCTGCCCCGAGTGAATCCGATGCCGGCGGGAATGGGAATCGCACTAGTTTCACGTGGGCAGAGTGCTAGCCCATTAGCATGTCCTGAACTGCTTCACAAATAGTGCCCCCAACAGGAAAGCAAACGCCATGCAATTTAGTCTTGGCATCTCCAAAATGGAGAATTCCACCCCGGGCGCGACAGGGATGGGGTGCGGGAGGGATGGGTGCGGGAGGGATGGGGTGCGGGAGAGATGGCGTGTGGTGGAGATGGTGAGCTGTAAAGGTGGCAATTGGGAGAGGTGGCGAGTGGGAGAGGTAGCGAGTGGCAAGCGGGAGAAATGGACAGCAGGAAAGGTGGCAAACAGGACAGATGCCGATTGGGAAAGGTGGCGAGCGGGAAGAATGGCAAGCGGGAGAAGCGGCGAGCAGGAGCTAAGTTGAAGTTTTTGGCCAGTTAGGTTTAATGTGGTCAATAAGTTATTAATGCAAAAATTACAGGTCAGGAAAATAGACCATCCCCTCAGCAGCTTGTCCTGCGATCTCAATTTTTTAACAATTTATATGAATGCCTTAGATAAGTGGAGCGAAGGCATGCAAGCTAAAGTTTCAGAACACTCAAAGTTAGGTGGGAAAGTATGTTATGAAGAAGGCATAAGGATATTACAGACAGTTTTAGATTTGCTGAATGAATGGACAAAAATCTGGCAGATGGAGAATAATGTTGGAAAATGTAAAGTTTTTCACTTTGGCAGCAGGAAGAATACTAAAGCAGAGTATTACTTAAACAGAAAACGACTGCAGAATTCTGATGTGCAGAGGTGTTCTGGTGCACGAGTCACAAAAGGTTAATATTCAAGTACAGTATGGAATTAAGAAGGATAATGGAGTGCTATCTTTTATTATGAGAGAAATTGAACCAAAAAATAAGGCACTGGTGAGTTCCTATCTAGAATACTATGTGCAGTTTAGTCTCCTCATTTAAGTAATGATGTAAATGCATTAGTGGCAGTTCAGAGGTTTACGAGATCGATATCTGAAATGAGCAGGGTGTCTTTTAAGGAAAGGTTGGATAGACAGGGCTTGTTTTAACTAGATTTTAGGAGAGTGAGGGATGACTTTTAAAAAAAATATTTTTATTCTCCTTATTCACATTTTCATCAAATATAGACCCAACAACAGATAATCAACAATAACAAGTACAATGTTAATCCCCTGACGAACAACCCCTTTATTCTACAAACCTCCAACCATCCCCCAACACTTTAAATACAGAACAAGAAAGAAAAGGAAAATCCACGATGATCCCATACATAATCACCAATAACCCATACCCTCAACCCCTCCTCCCCCGAATGCTCAATGTCATCCAACTCTTGAAAGTGCAGGATAAACAATGACCATGAATTGTAGAACCCTCCCATGCTTCCCCTCAGCTCGAACTTCACCTTCTTGAGCATTAAAAATTCCAGCAGGTCCCCCTGCCACGCTGAGGCACAGGGTGGAGAAGCTGACCTCCACTGAGTGAGGGGTGGTGACTTGATTGAAGTATGCAAGACATAGTCATAGACATAGAAAATAGGAGCAAGAGGACTTCTGGTGGCGGCAATGATCGGGTGAGCCGCACATTCGGTGGGCTCACACTCCGGCGGGGCTTTAGGGACTGATTCCCCACGATAGTGGGACTGCGGAGCGGCGAAAAGGTGGCCGCGGAAGTGCGGAGGAACGGGCTGCAGTGCATGGAACCGCGGGAGGCCAGGAAACAAAGGAAGAGGGAGAGAAAGGGACAGAGGCAAGGAGCAGGGGAAGCTGACTTGAAACCCAAGGTGGCGGACACACGGACCTTGGACTCAGCAATCCAGCAGGCGCTTGAAAACATGCTACAGGTGATGAAAAGCAGTCCCAGGACCTAAACCAGGAGGTGGCTCGGCGGCGAGCAGCCTTTAAACAAGTCAAGGAGATACTGTTCAAGAAGCATGTGAAGTTTGGTCTGCGGTTCCTGACCCGTCTTTGGGTCACGCATCAGGGTCAACACCACTACTTCTCCGAACCCGAAGAAGCGATGGACTTTGCGAGAGATCAGGGGCTGGTCCTGAAAAGAGGTCCCACAGGCGCGAATTAGGATCCGAGAACTATTGTTTGAAGGGATGCCGAATGTGCCTGGACTGCTGTTCAACGGTTTGCTGTGTTAAAGGTGCCAAGCGGGACATTTGGGACTCTTCCCTTTGTTTTTGGTTGCTGTTTTTTTTTCCTTTTCATGTGGATTTTTCGTTTCTGGGTCTGTCGGTTGTGTTGGGTACTTTTTGTGGGGCTCGCTGAGTGCACTGGAGCCGGTATTGTAACTAAGGGGGGCCGGTCAGCGAGAGGGGTTAATGACGTGGGTTGGGGGGGTTTTTTGTTTTATTGGTGTTCATGCCTTCCTGTGCCAGTGAGTTTGCTCCAGCGGGCTGGAGAGGGGGATGGGGCGCCGGGGAGTGGGGATGAGGACGGGGAAACAATGAGAAAGGGGGGCGCCGGTGTGATGAGTCACCGGGCTAGCAGATTGGCTAGTCAAGGGACTCAGGTGGGGGGGGGGGAGAATGCAGCCAATGGATGGCAGGAGTGGGGCTACCCGGGGATGTTGCTGGGGGGGGGGGGGTTGTTCTGCTGACGTGGGAGGGATCTGAAGTAGGCAGTGGAAAGGAGGTCGAGGGTGGAGGCAGCCAAGAGGCGCGGCAAGAATGGTGCGACGCACGGGCTGGGGGCCGGCCCGAGAAAGGCTATTGCTGACCGGCGTGGGGGGGGGGGGGGGGGGGGGGGGGGGTTGTGCCCCCCAACCAGGCTGATCACCTGGAATGTCAGGGGACTGAATGGGCCGGTTAAGAGGGCACGGGTGTCCGCGCACTTGCGGGCTCTGAAGGCGGACGTAATTATGTTGCAGGAGACACATCTGAAAGTGTCTGACCGGACCAGGCTAAGGAAGGGCTGGATTAGCCAGGTCTTCCACTCGGACTTTGACTTGAAGTCCAGGGGGGTGGCAATCATGATCAACAAGCGGGTACAATTTGAGGCGGAGGGCATAGCCGCAGACAGGGGGGCAGATACCTGATGGTAAGGGGCAGACTGGAGGGGAGAAGAGTGGTGCTGGTGAATATATATGCCCCGAACTGGGATGACGTGGACTTTATTAAAAGAGTGCTGGGGAAGATCCCGGACCTGGACTCTCGTAGGCTAATAATGGGGGGGGGGACTTTAACATGGTCCTTGATCCGGGGCTGGATCGGTCATGTCCCAGAACGGGTAGACTCCCAGCAATGGCAAGGGAGCTGAAAGGGTTTATGGAGCAAATGGGGGCAGTGGACCCCTGGAGAGCTAGACAGCCGACGGGAAGGGGCTACTCGTTTTACTCGCACGTTCATAAAGTATATTCTAGGATAGACTTCTTTGTCCTAAGCAGGGGCTGTATAGGAGAGGTAAAGAACATGGAATATTCGGCAATCACTATCTCGGACCATGCCCCGCACTGGGTAGACCTGCAGGTCGGAGGGGCGAATCACCAGCGCCCACAATGGAGGCTAGACGTTGGACTGTTGTCAGAGGAGGGGATCTGTGAGAGGCTTCGGAGGTGTATGCAAAACTACTTGCAGGTGAACGATACGGGGGAGTTTCAGCGGCGACCCTGTGGGAGGCGCTGAAGGCAGTAGTGCGGGGAGAGTTGATCTCAATTGGGGCCCACAGGGCCACGGCGGACAGGGCAGAGATGGACAGATTGGTCAGGGAAATGTGTCGGATAGACGAGGAACATGCGGTGTCCCTGGGGGAGGATCTACTCAGGGAGAGGCAGAGACTACAATCGGAACTGGGGGCGCTATCCACGAGTAGGGCCGTGGAACAGCTTAGGAAGGCGAGGGGCGTGGTGTACGAGCATGGGGAAAAGGCCAGCAGATTGTTAGCGCAGCAACTCAGGAAGAGGGAGGCAGCCAGGGAAATAAGTAGAGTGATGGATGGGGAGGGGTGCAGAGTGGAGGACCCGGCAGGATGAATAAGGTATTCTGGGACTTCTATCGCAAGCTGTATACTTCGGAGCCGCCGGAAGAACCGGAGGAGATGAAAAGGTTTCTGGACGGGTTAACATTCCCAACAGTGGGTGGGGGGCGACTGGAGGGGCTGGGGGCCCCGATTAGAGTGGAGGAGGTATTGGGGGGCCTGAAGGCCATGCAGTCGGGGAAAGCCCCGGGGCAGGATGGATACCCAGTAGAGTTTTATAAGAAGTTCTCTGAGTTAGTGGGACCGGTCTTGGCGAGGGTTTTTAATGAGGCAAGGGACAGAGGGACCCTGCCGCCGACGATGTCGCAAGCCACCATATCACTGATATTGAAGCGGGGTAAGGACCCGGAAGCGTGTGGGTCATACAGGCCAATCTCCCTGATCAATGTAGATGCCAAGCTCCTGGCAAAGGTCCTGGCGATTAGAATTGAGGACTGCGTACCGGAGGTGATTGGGGATGACCAAACTGGCTTCGTGAAAGGCAGGCAGCTGGCGGTCAACTTGAGAAGATTACTCAATGTGATCATGATGCCCCCGACGGGCAAGGAGGTGGAGGTAGTGGTGGCGATGGACGCCGAGAAGGCCTTCGACTGGGTGGAGTGGGGCTATCTATGGGAGGTGCTCGGACGGTTTGGGTTCGGGGAGGGACTGGTGAATTGGATCAGACTATTGTATCAGGCCCCAAAGGCCAGCGTCAGGACAAACAGAGAAGTGTCAGAGTATTTTAGACTATACCGCGGGACCATTCAGGGCTGCCCACTCTCCCCGCTGCTGTTTGCGCTGGCCATACAGCCGCTGGCGATTGCACTGAGAGCCGCAAAGGGATGGAAGGGGATGGTTAGGGGCGGGGTGGAACATAGGGTCTCTCTCTATGCGGAATACCTGCATGTCGGACCCATTGGCCGGGATGGAAAGTATACTGGAAACACTGAGGAAGTTCGGCCAGTTCTCAGGGTACAAATTAAATATGGCCAAGAGTGAGATGTTTGTGGTGCAGGCAAGGGGCCAGGAGAACAGATTGAGAGGGCTACCGTTTAGGCTGGTTGAGGAAAATTTCCGGTATTTGGGAATCCAGGTGGCACGAGACTGGGGCAGGCTGCACAAGTTAAATTTGGCCAGGGTGTTGGAACAAATGAAGGGTGAGTTTCGGAGATGGGATGCACTCCCGCTGTCGTTGGCAGGGAGGGTGCAGACTGTAAAGATGACAATCCTCCCTAGATTTCTGTTCATTTTTCAGTGCCTCCCGATCTTTATCCCACAGTCCTTCTTCAAAAGGGTTAACAAGATAAACATGAGCTCTGTCTGGGCAGGAAATTCCCCACGGGTGAAGAAGGCGTGCTTGAGAGGAGCCGCAGCTAGGGAGGGCTGGCATTGCCGAGTCTGATTAACTATTACTGGGCGGCTAACATCGCCATGATAAGGAAGTGAATGGTGGGTACGGGGCTATCTGGGAGCGGGTGGAGGCGGCTTCGTGCAGGGGCACCAGCTTGGCAGCCCTGGTCACGGCTCCTCTACCGCTGCCGCCGGCCAGGTACTCCACCAGCCCGTTAGTGGTGGCGACCCTACGGATATGGGGCCAGTGGAGGAGGCATGTAGGGGAGGTGGGGGCATCTGTCTGGGCGCCAATCTGCGACAACCATCGGTTTGCCCCCGGGAGTATGGATGGGGGGTTTCGAGCATGGCGGCAGGCAGGGGTGGGGAGGGTGGGCGATATGTTCCTGGAGGGGAGCTTTGCGAGTCTGAGGAGCTTGGAGGAGAAATTTGGTCTGGTAAGGGGAAACGATTTCAGGTACCTGCAGTTGCGGGACTTTGTCCGTAGACAGGTCCCATCCTTCCCACGCCTCCCGCCAATGGGGATCCAAGACAGAATAGTCTCTAGAGGGGAAGGAGGGGAGGGTAGAGACTCTGATATTTATAAGGTACTCATGAAGGGGGAAGGGTCCCAGACGGAGGAACTGAAACTCAAATGGGAGGAGGAGTTAGGCGGGGAAATGGAGGACGGGCTGTGGGCAGAAGCCCTGAGTAGGGTAAATTCGACCGCAACATGTGCCAGGCTCGGCCTGATTCAATTTAAGGTCGTTCAACGGGCCCACATGACGGTGGCTCGGATGAGCAAATTCTTCGGGGTAGAGGACAAATGCGCTAGGTGCGCAGGACCAGCGAACCACGTACACATGTTTTGGACATGTCCGATGCTTAGGGGGTACTGGGAGGGATTTGCAGGGATCATGTCCCGGGTGCTAAAAACAAGGGTGGCGATGGGTCCAGGGGTGGCAATTTTTGGGGTTTCGGAGGACCCGGGAGTCCAGGGTGAGAAAGAGGCTGATGTTTTGGCCTTTGCTTCCCTGATAGCCCGGCGACAAATATTATTGGCATGGAGAGACTCAAAGCCCCCGAAGACTGAGTTGTGGCTTTCAGACATGTCGAGTTTTCTGGGTATGGAAAAAATTAAGTTCGCCTTGAGGGATCTGTACAGGGGTTCACCGAAGGTGGCAACCATTCATTGACTTCTTTGCGGGGAGAGTGAGCGTCAGCAGGGGGTGGGGGGTGGAAGGGAGGTTAGAGTAGAGTAGAGTAGAGTAGGAGGGATAAATTGGCGGGTAGTGCCGATGGGAGAGGAGCGGGCTGGTGCAGTATGGTACGATTGAAGTATTGATTTTACGTGGATGTTTGCACATTTTTGCCTTTTTAGCTTTCTATTTGTTGATGTCTGTAACTGTTTACAATGCCGAAAAATACCTCAATCAAATTGTTTGTTAAAAAAAAAGAAAATAGGAGCAAGAAGAGACCATTCAGCCCTTCAAGCCTGTTCCACCATTCGTTATGATCATGGCTGACCATCCAACTCAAGAGCCTCATCCCGCTTTCCCCCCATATCTTTTGATTCCCTTCGTCCTTTGTGCTATATCTAACTACTTCTTGAAAACAAATGTTTTGACCTCAACTACTTCCTGTGGTAACGAGTTCCACAGGCTCACCACTCTCTGAGTGAAGAAATGTCTCATCTGTGTCCTAAATGGTCTACCCTGTACCCTCAGACTGTGATCCATGGTTCTGGACACATCCATCATTGGTAACATCCTTCCTGCATCTGCCCTGGCTATCCCTGTTAGAATTTCATAAGGTTCTGTGAGTCACCCCTTCATTCTTCTGAACTTGAGTGAATACAATCCTAACTGATTCAATCTCTCCTCATACGTCAATCCCGCCATACCAGGAGTCAGTCTGGTAAACCTTTGCTGCACTCCCTTTAGAGCAAGAACATCCTTCCTCAGATAATTAGACTGAAACTGCACACAATATTCTGTATGTCGCCTCACCAAGGTCCTGTATAAATAGTTCCTGAACGGTCTCGACAAGGTGGGACTAAAAAGTATCCCCTCTGTGGGTGGGCCCAGAACCATGGGGCTCTATTCCAAAATTAGGGATCACCCTTTTAGGTCAGAGATGAGGAGAATGTTTTCTCACTGAAGGCTGTGAGACTTTGGAACTCTGCTCAGATGACTGCAGAAGCAGGGTCATTGAGTATTTTAAGGTGGAGGTGGTTAGATTCTTGTTAGGCGAAGGAATCAAAGGCTATCGGGGGTAGATGGGAACGTGGAATTCAAAACACAACCAGACCTGTCATGATCTTATTGAATGATGGAGCGGACTAGAGGGGCCAAAAATCCTATTTCTGCTCTGTTTCTTATGTTTGGGAAAGTTATTTTCGTTTAGTACGTTTTTGTCTAGCACGGCATTTTTCAGAACACATAGGAAAGTTGAACAAGGGATAGCTGTATTAAAGCCCACACTATGTTCTCAAGCTGATAATCATATTTGAACCTGAAGCAGTATAACTGAAACGCAAGAATGCGACCAGCTCGATCCCCAGATTTAGATGCTACACTGTAGTAAGTGTAAAACTGACAGAATTGAGAAACTTGTTTGCAATCAACATACAGGTTATGCTGCAAATTCCACCATCTACATTGATAGACAACAGAACATTGGAAACTGGAAGGCTACGAATGGAAGTCTTTAATATCTAAGAGCTTTAAATTGTGTATAACTCTTCACCGGTGTAATTCCTGCAATATGGTTTACAATATGACCTTTTACAACAATTTTTCAATAGAAATGTCCTGAATCTAAAGACAGTCAGATAAATGGGCTTAGTTTTTGAAATAGCTCTGATTGGTTTAAATTCTAAGTTTGTCAAATTAATCATTTTAAAAAGGGACTGACATCCATCAGGCGGCCTTGTGAGATCCACATCCAAGTTAGAGAGATGTAGTGGAATGATGGATTTGACATTAAGGTACCACCTAATTTTGCTGATTTCAATCAACATTTGAACTTAAATTACAAACTATGAAACACCTTTAATATAAATATGTTGTAAAGGTTTGGTGCTCCATCAAACAGTCTGCTGCATCATAAACCTCTAGTACTTCAATGAGTTTCACTGGATCTTTTTCCAGCTGTATCATCCTCGCTGTTGCCTCTGAAAAACGTGTTGGGAAATTTGCTGACCAACCAGTTGATAATGGACAAATAATTTAGCGAGTTACACTCGCTGACAATAAATATGTCACATAAACCAATTTCCAAATTAAATTTGGTTCAAAATAAAACATAAATGCTTAAAATAGATATGTAGAATATTCTTACGGTGCTTGGAACAGAAAGACTCTCCAGTCTGCTGTCTTCAATTTAAGAACATTGGGCCGTTTACTGTAATCAATGGCTTTTGTTGCTAATGCATGGTGTATGCGAATAGCATTTTTCAGATCCACTTCAGACAAATCTCTGTCTCGTTTATATTCATCCTACAGGAGATACAGATCAATAGAACAATTATGTTTTATTCAAGTGTTCACTATAATTGATGAGTAGAAAATGAAAAAATATGTGAGTATGAAAACAATTCTATTCTTTTATGTTTTAAAATAAAAAGGTTGGCTGATGCTGAAATTAGGAAATGCGATTGGGCGGAGAATAGGTTCTGATGCCAAAATCGCAGCAGGGGCTAATTTGACGCCAAATCGCAATTCTCCATCACCTCAACAGCACCGTCAATGCGGTCCAGAATGCATGTACAGTAAACACCGTTTGCATATTATTAGCGGGCCTGACCCGGTATGCTCCGGGACCGCCGCGATTCTCTGCCTCCGATGGGCCGAGTTCCTAGGTGCCCCCTGGCCTCAGCCAACCCATCAGCTATATGGGCAGGCTCCAACACAATCAGTGCCATCTTGGCTGGGATGAATGTGTGTGGGGATTGTAATATGTTTATGCGCCTGCAGCTTGTCAGCCTCTTGAGTGTCAATCACAGACCCGGCGAATCCCGCACCATTTTTCATTGGAATCGATTGTCTTCCACGTGGCGCCAGTGCTAGCCCTTCACAATTCCTGAATCGGTCCAGGTTCGTGGCCAGTTTTGCTGTCGTGGAAGTCCATGAATCCTGCCCCAGCGTCAACACTTAGTCTCAGGAACGGAGAATTCGGCCCACTATTTTTCTTTTGTCAAATTTGTTCCCCATTCTTCTGCTGCATCTCATGCACACCAATACTCCTTCCATACATTACCCAACCAGCTAGTCAAGTTTGAATCAAGAGTGCTTGTCAGCCAGTTAAAGGACTGTGGAGGAATCTTGTTCCAGCTAATTGTATTTGCATCTTCCCAACAAAATCTGTTCCTTTTTTGATCCTTAGCCCAAAAGCGATGAGGAAAATTGTAGTGTTACAAGATTACTGAAGCCATGCAAATAATTTCCAGTGAATAAAGCTGTAACCTTCCTTTGTTATCGCAAAGTGAAAGGTATGGAGGTGCCCACACTCTGGATTCTGTAATTCACGGTGAGAGGTTATTAAGGGTGCTGCTCATACAAAACAGATGGTGATCCGCTCATAGCCAGCTCAAACACTCTGCTGACGTCACTACACATCACATGACGGATAACCAGCAGGAATATATTCTCTGATACATCACATCCCTCCCTCCTTACTTCATTAGTGCAACAACAACAATTAACATTTATACAAACAGATCCCCTGATGTTATTTCTCACGTAATTCAATAAGACAGTCCCCGTGGGTGACGTATATCCTTATGGTAAAAATTGGGATTGTGAACCCGACTACTTGCAACCTTAGTTCTTCTGTAGATGATACTTCTTGAGCAGTCATTTTGGTGTCTGTCATGAAAGGCATTGAAAAGTCCTCAGAAACAGAATCTGAACTTGTCATTTTCTCTGTTCCAAAGTATACATGGATGTTTGAAAAAGAGCAAGCGCAGATGTTATTCCAAAATCAAGTCTTCTGTAACAAAATAGACCTTTGTGCATCACTATGGTGGGTGGTGGCTATGATTCGACAGCCACAATCATCTGCATATATTTGTGTGACAGATCAATTTTACTGAATTTCTGTTCTCCAGAAATTCCAGCAAAGAAGTCTCAATCACAGCGGTGGATACTGGTCTATGCACAAAACTGCATTAATAGTAGTTTTAAATCTCCGCAAATTCTCACTGAGCCATTCTATATTAATACAGGAATGATTGGTGTCACCCAATCACTCATAGCAACAGGTTTTATGTCTTCTGTCCTTACTAATTTGTCTAGTTCTTCTTCAACTTTATGGCATACGGTATAGTTCTAGCTTTGAGACATTGAGTGTGTTGTCTGGCTTGATTTTTCGGTGTGGCTCAACTCCAGTCATAGAGCCTAGTGAATCTTCAAGCACCTTCTCATACTTCTTCAGAAGTTGTTGTAAATTGTTCTTTGAATTCACTAACTGGTTGACTGTTTCCCAGTTGAGCCTAATCTTAGCCAATCATGTTCTGCCAAACAGGGCAGGAAAGTTTCCAATGATAATGTGAAGAGGTAACTTGACCATCTGCCCACTTGCTTTGACGTTCAACAAAGAACAAAGAAAAGTACAGCACAGGTACAGGCCCTTCAGCCATCCAAACATGTGCCGATCATGTTGCCCATCTTACCTAAAACCTTCTACACTTCCGGGGTCCGTATCCTTCGATTCCCATCCTATTCATGTATTTGTCAAGACATCCCTTAAATGTGACTATTGTACCTGCTTCCACCTCCTCTGGCAGCGCACTCCAGGCCATTACCCTCTGTGTAAAGTCTTCTCTCGCACATCTCAACTAAATGTTGCCCCTCGCACCTTAAACCTATGTCCCTGAGTAATTGACTCTTCCACCCTGGTAAAAAGCTTCTGATTATCCATTGCTTTTCCGTTGCAGCGTAGCGGGAGGATTTTGTCATTTTTCGGGTGAATCATACCCTATTGTTGGTGCATTTAAGAGCAGTAACCTAGTACCATTCATAGCTCAAAATGTGTCCATCACCCAAAAATAAACATATTTAGTAAGTGATCCGTCCTTCACTGGTGAGTAACCTCAACTAAACTGCCTGAAAATAACTGAATAAAACTACACAAAATCATTTAATTGTTCATTTGCTTGCAGCGGTCAGTTTCTAAGTAAATTAAATTGTTTAATTTTTTAAAAACACTTTTAAAATGTGCTACTATTGGCTGTGTAGGACTGACTTCTTCTGCCGTGCCCGCCGCAAGATCGCCACAGGGGGACACCTACCGTGTAAGATCCATGACCGACGGTGGGAATTTGATGCTGGAATCGGGGGCTGCGCCGTTTCTTCGATGCTCCGCCCCTGAAAAATGGTGTCCACCCATCAGAACGGCCTCAGACTGTATCGGACGCCCTCCCCGATGTTCCACCCCAATGGGCCGAGTCTCCGACGGCGTGGGTGCATGTCATAACCAACGTTCAGGGACCTCGCGTGGTGGGATGCGGACTGTGTCCAGCAACACCGCAGTCGTGAAGTGAGCCATCTGCAGTGGGGGGGGGGAGGCTTCGGTGGGGGCTGGAGAACTGGTGGGAGGTGGTCCGGGGGTGGCAAAGGGCATTCCAGAGGAGCAGTTTTTTGGCAGGCCAGGTCTGCGTGCGACTGGCGCCATGTTGTACGCCGTGGCCGCCGCTGTGCGCATGCGCGGCCACGGACCCGGCATTCTACAGCCATATGCTCGGTAAAGCTGGGCGCTTTATGATGTGCAACTGCCAGCCCCCCACCGGGAACAGGATCGGTGCGGGACGGCACTGACATTTTGGTTGTAAGACCGGACGGATCCTGCGTACATAGCTTCAGAATCGGAGAATTCAGCCCATGATCTGTTGTGAAATGCAATTGCTCTCGACCCATTTTAAATGAGTGGAATAATAAACTTCAAGTGGGTAGAAATTAGTTTTCTCATTGTTTACCTTCTATTACCTTCAAGACTGTAGATCAATGCATTTATATCAAATCACCAAAGTGGCCTAAGCATTTCAGCATTCAATGTAGTTAGGTCACATAATACTGGATGAAGTCCATAATAACAACAGAAAATAACTTGCTGGATTATATAATGCAAAGTGAAGCAAAGAACTATGGTAGTGCTTTACAATCTATTTGTTGATAGTTTTACTCATTACCTGAAGGGCAAGTAGGGATAGGAAACAAAGACTGGCCTTGCCAGTGAAGCCCCATGTCCCATCCATGAATTTATGCGCAATAAAAACAACTCTTAAAATTAACATGACCCCAGACGCCGGCAAAGAAAGCAGTAATTAAAGCTGCACAGTAACATCTGGTATGTTATTATTAATGTTCAGATATTATAGTTCAACATATAATAAATAATACAGCATATAAATATGAAAATCTGTGCTTTTAAAGTACTTTGTAAAAATATTTTTATTTTTTGTGCAGTTGTATGTTTCAGCCATAACTCGCCATATTCTATGGTGACAAAATACTCAAGTGAAGCCCCTCTCCCCTTACCCACAATGTAATCAGCTCCTCTCCCCCCATCACACACATCTGTCTTCCCAACCCATCTTCCCTCATTCATTAACTCATGTCCTCCTTGCAATTTCCACTCAGCTCCACTCACCCATCCCCTTTTCCATTTCTCAAGGACTCTCTCCCGTGCTCGGCCCTGCTCCCACTCTTGGCCCTGGCCTCAGACCAAATCCTGGCCTTGATGGGCCTCTTGGCACCTCTCCAAGCACTGATCCTGCTCCTGCTTTTGACCCTAGTCTCCCCAACATCCGCCCCAGTCCCACTCTTGGCCCCACAGCAACTGTCGACCCAATAAGACCATAAGACTTAGGAGCAGAATTAAGCCACTCGGCCTATCGAGTCTGCTCCGCCATTCAATCATAGCTGATATTTTTCTCATTCCCATTCTCCTGCCTTCTTGCCTTCTCCCCATAACGCCTGATCCTCTTATAAATCAAGACCTATCTATCTCTGTCTTAGACATTCAGTGGCTTGGCCTCCACAGCCTTCTGCGCCAAAGAGTTCCACAGATTTACCACGCTCTGGCTGAAGAAACTGCTCCTCATCTCTGTTTTAAAGGATCAGTCTGAAATTGTGTCCTCTGGTTTTAGTTTCAAGTGGAAAGATCCTTTCCACGTCCACTCTATCCAGGTCTCACAGTATCCTGTAAGTTTCAATAAGATCCCTCCTCATCCCTTCTAACTCCAACGAGTACAGACCCAGAGTCCTCAACCGTTTCTCATACGGCACGCTCTTCATTCCAGGGATCATTCTTGTGAACCTCCTCTGGTCGTTTTCCAAGGCCAGCGTATCCTTCCTTTGATTATGGGGCCCAAAACTGCTCACAATGTTCCAAATGGGGTCTGACCAGAGCTTTATACAGACTCAGAAGTCCATCCCTGGTCCTGCTCCCACTACTGGCCTCATCAGCCCAGCATGGGCTCCACTTACAACCCCTGACTCCATCCACACCACCTCCCCCCACAACCCCAGCCTCCATACACCTATCCCAGAGCTCCGGTCCCATTTCTGCTCTAGACCTCGGTCTCCCTTGCCCCGGCCCAGCTCTCGACCCATTCTCGGTCTTGGCACTGCTCTAGCCCTTGACTGGGTCTCCTCCTTCTATGGCCCCGGTCACAATCTTGTCCATGTCCAGCAACAGCAACTCACGCAGCAGAGGCGGCACCAGGAAAACGGTCCAACACAGGAAGTCCTTCTGCAGGCTGCACAAAGGACAAACAGCTACTGGGGGGGGGGGGGGGGGGGGGGGGGGCATAGCCAGGGAGGGGCATAGCCTCTGCATCTCTCAATCACAGTGGTGTGTCAAAGCAGATCAGAATTGGTGATGTATACAACCAAGAGGGGTTGAGTGTTTCCTTTTCTGGGCCAGGAGGGGGCAGAAAATAAATGGAAGTGGTGGAATTCCTTAATCCAATATTTGGAATTCTGCCAAACAGCAGACATTTCTCATCCTTGATGTAGACAATTAGGTTTTTTCATTCACTACCTTTTGTAAGTAAAGAATAGTCCCTTTGAGCACTGCATAAAATTTCTTCCATCCTCTTCTTCCTCTGGGAGCTAAAAAAAAATGAAATTCTGAGCCATATTTATTAACACGCTCTCACATCGTTACATTTTTTATCAACTTTGATGATCTACTAGAAGGACATCAATAGCAGTGTTAAAATCAAAATGTTTCAGCACAGACATAGGTACTCAGTAATTTTTAATGAGGTGTTCATACTGAGATTTAATCAGGATGCAGCATATGAGTCAATTGGCACTATTTAATGGAGGCGATGGAAGTCTTGCCTTCTGACTCGAGAGCCAGCGAGAACCTTGCTTCACCTTATTTTAGGAGGGCCTGTTGCATTAAATACCAATCAGGCCCTTAACTGGGTAGCAGTGAGTCTTCCCTGGGACCAAGCAGGGTAAAACCAGCCTGCTGAGAGCTGTCGCCAAGCTTAGCTTTTTGGGCTTCCTGAATGGCAAGTACCCCTCCTGATACTGGGTGAATGCTACCAGAGGTAGGATTAGGCCCTCAAGAAGGCATTAATAGCTCACTTAAGAATCTCAATGGGCTGGGAAAGCAGTACCTGCGATTTCCTGTCTCAGGCTTAATTGGGGCAGTAGTAGGAGGGCAGCTGGGTCCCCACTTGCCGCCTGATTAAATGCCCCACCACCACCAAACACGCCACAAGGAGGGCATTAATTTTTTTCCAAATAGGTGAATTGAGGGCAGGCAACACAGTAAGACTTCAGATTTTTATTTGTCAACTCAATAGCAGAACTTGTTATTTGAAATGAAATGAAAATCGCTAATTGTCACGAGTAGGCTTCAATGAAGTTACTGTGAAAAGCCCCTTGTCGCCACATTCCGGCGCCTGTCCGGGGAGGCTGGTACGGGAATCGAACCGTGCTGCTGGCCTGCTTGGTCTGCTTTAAAAGCCAGCGATTTAGCCCAGTGACACACAATGCAAGATATCAGATACTGAATGCCTCTACGCTTCAGTTACTGCATATATAGGTTTGTTTCCAAAAGATAACAGACACATGGCAGGTTCTGCCAGGTTCAAGTACAAAATGGAACGTATGCCTACACATTGAGCAACTAATTAATCATGTTGTAAAGATAATTGCGGCAATAATTGTTTACTTCGGCAGGCGTATTCAACTGAACAATTCCTGTTTAGAGTGTAGGCTCCATAATACAAGAAGCATGATCAGTAGTTGTGAAAAGTGTACATTCAAAAATCTTCAAGTGAATAAATATATATTGGCCTGGGTTTTGATATGGCAGTGATGGCAAAACTATCCCTATTTGCTGTCATTACGCCACTGAAACCGATGACAACTTTGAAAGTTCGGACATGTGCAAAATAACTCAGAAAACCCCTCAGAGGGTGTGCTGCAAAGGTTCACACAGACTGCTAACTGCCTTGCAATCATGAATGGATGAGTAGTTCCACTTTAATGTCAGTAGTCTTGCTGTAAAAGCCCTAGAAAAGTTACACCATGTTGAATGAGTTGTAACTGGGCTTTTAACAGTGTACAAAACTTCATAACTGCTGCTAAATACTCTTACTGGCCCTGAAAAGTTAATTTTATATTTGTGGTATTTCACATTTCTCCAGAATCACAATTCTACATACTGTAATGGTCCTTCCTGTTAATTCCCTTATTTCCTCTTTCTTTATTTTTGCAGTTAACATTTTTGATCCATGGATGCTTAACGGACATGCATCTTTAACTAATTGTATTTGCTGCAGATTTCATTATAGTTCATGTTGTAAAGAAACAGTAATTGTGTTTAAATTTACAAACCTGGTGACTGTAATTATTGGGCAGCCAAAGGTCAAAGACTTCAGGTATTTTTCTAAGAATTATTTGTTAATTCAACTGTGTTCTGACTCCGGGTCAAGTGGGGCTGGTATAGATCCTGCCCAAGCCCAGGGTGTCGTAACATAATTTGGGGGCTCAGATCCGGGATCTTTGAAAGGTAGATGGCGAAGTTGGGATTACTGTATAAATTAAAAAGAGACACCAGGTTTGTAGCAATATAACAGGATGGCTCTGGAAGTTGCCAAGACTTTTCTTCAGGTGGGCGTCTTGTCTTTGGTTTATTTAAAGGGGCTTCAAAAAGACAAACTAGATAAATTGGCAGGTGAATTAAAAATAGAGGTACCAGATAAAGCTAGGAAGGTAGAGCTAACTGATGTGATTGCTCAACATTTAAATTTGAAAGAGATGCCAGAAACACAACCTGGGTCAAGGCAACCATTAGCTGAATTAGCGAAATAAAATTCAGTTACACATGAAACAATTCGAGATGCAGCAAAAAGAAAGAGAAATGGAGATGGAAATGAGGAGGGCGGAATTAGAGAGAGAGGAAACAGCAATAGAGAGAGAGGAAAACACAAAAGGGAGAGTTCCAACTTAAAGCACTGGAAATTAGAGGGGAGCTGCCAGGAACTAGAGGGGAGCTTAATCTTAGACTGGAACCCAGTGGCAACATGTTTAAATTTATACAGTCCCTCCCAAAATGTGAAGAGAAGGAGGTATAAACCTTTTTTAGGGCCTTTGAGAAAATAGCAACCCAAATGAGGTGGCTAAAAAAAAGGTTGACATTACCCATGCAAAGTAAACTGATAGGGTGGGCATAGAGGTTTATACTTCCTTGTGAGAGGCAGCATCTAAGAATTATGACGAGGTAAAAAAGGCTGGAAGCACCAAGAAACGCATTATCGAACGACCATTTGGGTAAATACAAGGCCTCGGCAGGGAACGCCGCAGTTGAGGCTGCACTTAGTCCCGTATTCTGCATTGAAGAGCCCTGCTCGCCGCAAAACGGCGTCCCGATCTCTCGACCCCCCTGACGTGACCCGGGAACCCTCCCAAGCCCCAACTCACCGATAAAGGTCCTCAGGCACCACCGCACTCACTTGAACCCACACTGAGCAGCCCAGGAATCAGGTCCGAAGGCGGGGGCCTTGCTAGATGGAGTGGGGAGGGGTGAGGGTGTGCTCCCAGGGGCTTCTGCAAGGTTGCCGGGGTGCTGAAAGTGGGGGGAAAGATTGGAGCAGCCAGACAAAATAATGCCCGAATCTGCATTGAGCCTTTCCTGCTGAGCTCACCAGCAGGAAATTACTCAAGTGTGATCTTGGCAGAGAGAAACTCCCCTAGGCCAAAACAAAAGGCAAGCAATTATTACTGGGGGGGAGGGGTCGGCATGGGTGCGTATGGAGGAAGCTTCTTGCAAGGGCACAAGTTTGGGGCTGGTAATTGCGCCTCTGCCATTCCCGCCAGCGCGGTACTCCACCAACCCCGTGTTGGTGGCGGCCTTGAGAGTCTGGGGGCAATGGAGGAGATATGTGGAGCAGTGGGAACATCATTCTGGTCCCCAATCTGCGAAAATCACCGGTTTGCCCCGGGGAGGATGGACGGGGGGGGTTTCCGAATATGGCAGAGAGTAGGGATTGAGAGGATGGGGGACTTGTTTATAGAAGGGAGCTATCCGAATATGAGGGCACTAGAGAAGAAGGTTGCATTGGCGGGGGGAAATGAATTTCGATATCTGCAGGTGCGGGACTTTCTGCGTAGACAGGTACCAACCTTCCAGCTCCTGCCGCTAAGGGGGAATCAGGACAGGGTAGTTTCCAGAGGATGGATAGGTGAGAGGAGTGTTTCTGACATTTATAAGGAACTTACGGGAGCAGAGGAGACGCAGACTGAGGAGCTGAAGCGAAAGTGGGATCAGGAGCTGAGGGGAGAGATAGAGTATGGCCTTTGGGTGGACACGTTGAGTAGAGTCAACGCGACCGCAACATGTGCCAGACTCGGCCTGATTCAATTCAAGGTCGTTCACCGGGCTCACATGACAGTGGCCCGGATGAGCAGATTCTTTGGGGTGGAAGATAGGTGCGCAAAATGTGCGGGAGGACTAGCAAACCATGTCCACATGTTCTGGGCATGTCCAAAGCTGAGGGGATTTTGACAGGGGTTTGCTGCCATCATGTCCAAGGTATTAAAAACAAGGGTGGCATTGAGTCCAGAGGTGGCGATTTTCGGGGTGTCGCAGGATCCAGGAGTCCAGGAGGAGAGAGAGGCAGACTTCCTGGCCTTTGCTTCCCTGGTAGCCCGGAGGCGGATATTACTAGCATGGAGGGACTCAAGGCCCCCAAAGTCGGAGACCTGGCTGTCGGGCATGGCTAGCTTTCTATGTCTGGAGAAAATTAAGTTCGCCTTGAGAGGATCACTGTTAGGGTTCGCCCGGAGGTGGCAACCATTCATTGACTTCTTTGCGGAGAATTCATTGTCAGCAGGGGGAGGGGGGGGAAGAGGGTTAGGTTAGGGTAGATTAGGGGGTTAATTAATGCTGGGACCTGGGGGGGAGGGAGGTGGTATTTGCACTATGTTTATATTTTCATGTACATTGTTTATATTGCTGCTGTTACAATGCCAAAAAGAACCTCAATAAAATATTTATTAAGAAAAAGGCAAAGTGATGTTGAATAGCGGGGTGTTTCTCGAGCTGCAACCACCAAGAAACACACCCAAAACCGGACATAGATTTTTTCCGTTGAATCGCACCCATTCATTCAACCAGTTAATAATAGTTATCACAATACATTGAGTGCAATTACTGTCTCAGTATTGTGTTTTCCATAACTGTTGAGAAAGTACTAAGTGCATTATTCTAAGTGCTAATAAAATGTTAGTTCACAATATTATGATCTGGACTTCCACTTTGATGACTGTGAGGAGAGAGAAACTCTCTCACTGAGCAATTTATACTTATTAATAGGATTAGTAGTTTAAACATTAATATAATGAGAATTGGTTGATATACAAAAGTTCACCAAGCCAAATCCAGCCCTCTGCATAATAAGAAATAGACACTGGATCCAAAGCATTGACCATTTGTGTACAATGGAATCTGTTGTTTGTATCAATCTTTTTCTGAACTTTGGGCATATCGTTTACAAAGTTAATCAATTTTCTCCTGCTGTTTTTAAAAAAATATGCCCTAAGATTATTACACAAGTAGGAAGTGTCATGGATTTGAAGTGGGGAGCTGCTGACCTCATCAGATTCACCAAAGTCAGCTCATTTATGGAACCATCAAGTGCTCCCTACATGTTTTCTGCGGACTGAAAATGAAGTACCTGCTGGTATATTAAAAAAATTGATGTGCTGCACTAATGGAATTTTTCCAAGAAGCATCATTTCATCCTTTGATGAAGAGAATGTGGATTTTCTTGTGGATATGTGTCCAGAAGATGGCGCAGGAGCCATCGACTCGACTCTCTGTGAGCTCTCCCCAACAGATCCACTTTTTACTTAACTTATACTCGTTCTAATCTTTTAAAATTTAATTACATTGTATACCTTGTGTTGCCCTATTATGTATTTTCTTTTATTCCCTATCTTCCTATGTACTTAATGATCTGTTGAGCTGCTCGCAGAAAAATACTTTTCACTGTACCTCGGTACAAGTGACAATAAACAAGTCCAATCCAATCCAATCCTGAGGACAGAGGCAATAGTGCTACAGAGAATCCTCCTCCATGAACACTTAGATAGAGGCTAAACTATTAATATAGCTAACTCTTAGAAATGTTGTAAAGATTTGTGAAATTTTGTTAATAATTGAAAAATGTAACATATTCAAAATAAAAAGTAACTTTTCAGTGCTGGTAAGGGTGTTTAGCAGTAATTGTGAAGTTAGGATATCGTAAAAAATGTAGTCACGTTAAGAGTGAATGTTCTTTTCAATTCCGAAAATTTCCCATTACTTTAAGGGTGGGGGGGGGGGGGGGGTGTAAAGAGGGATGGTCTTAACGCCACATAAAAGAAGTGCAGAATTATTCACTTTTTTTAAAGCAACTACTGATAATGCTCTTGTGTTATGGTGCATATATGCTAAACAGTAATTGTGTAGTTCAAAACGTTATTGTAGTTTGCGTCAAATTTATGCCATTGTAGAAATATCAGAAGATATGGTGAAACGTCAGTAATATTGGGTGAGATTTTCCACATTCCCCCACCGCCGTGTGTTTGTGGTGACAGAGGTGACCCACCAATTGGCTGGCAGCAGGATCTTCTGGTCCCGCCCTTATCAATGGGGTTTCCCGTTGAATGCACTCCTTGATGCTGGGAAACGGTTGGCGGGACCATCGGGGTCCTGAAAGTCATTTTGGGATCCCTGTGCCTCTGGGACAGTTTGTGATTTTCACCACTTGCCAGCAATAAATAACACCTGAAGCTAAGGGACCTGTTCGGTGGAGATTGAAATTTTCGAAGAGTCTGGGGCATCTTGTTTTTTTTGTCTAAAAATTAACTTGACGGGTAGTTCGTGTTGAATCGAACATTGTACCTTAACTTTGAGCCCATGGGCATTTTCAGTCATGTTCCAGCACCTGGCCTTTAAAGGAACTGCCTGCTTTGTCTACTTTCCTCCCCCCACCACCCCTCCACATGGCTGCCATCTGCCTTTGTCACTGGTGGCAAGCAGATAGCTCATAACTCCTGGAGGTGCACAGTGCTACTAATTGGCCGCCGAGCTTGGTTCCCGCTCAATTTAAATTTTTTTAATTTTAAAAGAGTTGGGACCTGGAATTCATCCAGGTGTCAGGTTCCCAACCCCACTTTAAAACTGCCACTCTCGGTGTCCATGTAATCAGGATGGAATGGGAAAACTGCCACAACTGAGACCTCAAACTTTGGAGAGTCTAATAGATCAGCTTGTGAACCAAGTCAATGGCTCTGCTCTGCATGGTGGTTAAGCGTCTGTTGCCGCTCAGGGTTCTGGTCATCTGTAAAGAATATCCCCCAGTTGTAGAATGGCAGGAGGAGCATGGATTAGGCAGATACCTCTCACAATGGGGCTACAGCTGCATAACAAAGGCAGCTCCTCCAGAGGACTGAAGATGTTGAAGAAATCAGACACAAGCAGCCAGGCAATATGGTTGTCAGTAACTATGGGGTTATATCAAAGGGACACATGGCATAACCATGTCTATAGGCTCCTATTAAGAACTGACAAGGATTATTCATTGGTAAACATAAGCCTGACAAATGTCACATAAAAATCTAGTGGGGAGAAATGCAGTTTCTATACACAAACTTACATTGATTCCCTTGGGGCAGATCCCAGAAGCCAAATATGCAAATCTCAACTTGCCAAGCAGCGTGTATTGGGGACCTGTTTGCCTGCAGTCGGGAACTTGACAGGGTGCTATGTTCAAATAGCTGTACTTTGGAAATGAAACCAACTCATACTCATGGTACAGGCTATTTTTCAGCAAAATACATTTACTGGAAGCACCATGAAACAGGAATGTGTGGCCATGGACACAATTCCAAGAAAATAAGACTTCATTTAAGCTGTTGAATATAAGTTTGCTTAACTGGTCTGTAAAAACTCAACACTGGAAACATACTCACTTCTCTTGCCATCCATATCTGCATGTGTTTTACGATTGAGAACTCCATGTTTGTAGGTTGCTGCATTCAGTGCCTGAGGGATGTCGAGGAAGGGATTACTGCTATCAATTATTCTGGTCATTTTCTTAGGACAACTATCATATTTATCATCCACAAGCTCAGAGAGAGATTTCCTCAACTCATCTTCATCTCTTAAAGAAAAGAGCGGAAGCACCAATCACTTTTATTGAAGACATTTAAAACATTTTCTATAATGAAATACTTTGATACAATTTTGCATGTTGATTGGTAATTATATAATTTAATTCAAAGCACATCTCCATTTACAATGTCATTTTACACATGTAAACTGGGTTTCAGTCACACTTTTGCAGATATAACACCAGCAGAATTTGAGCAGCTCTGATGAATTTCCCAACTCCGGTCCCATAATAAAATGACTGGCACTGATCACAAAATGTAGTAAAATGTAATGAGGGAAGGGAGTCTCATGAAGTTCAATCTGGCAGTTTGCTGACAGCATCAAAAAAGTCTAGAGAAAGGGTGTTATATCAACTGGCAAACTTGAAGCTCTCCATGACCTAATAGACATTGGTCAAAAACGGAAAGTTGCAAATGTCACACCTTGGTTCAAGAAAGAATTTAAGGATAAACCCAGCAATTATTGGCCATTCAGTTTAATCTTGGTGGAAGGAACCATTAAGAAATTATCATTTGGGACAAGATTAACAGCCACTTGTACAAATGTAAATTAGGGGAAGCAGGCATGGATTTGTTAAAGGCAAATTGTGTTTAAGCAATTTGATTGAGCTTTTTATGAGGTAATAGAGGACTTATGAGGGTATTGCCAAAAGGCTTTTGATAAGGTGTCATTGTCAGCTGTCCCTCGATTCGAGGTTGATGTCTACTCAGGGTCAGACGTTTCTGCCATGGGGTTTCAAGTGACTGAGTAGGCTGATGTATTGACAACAGATCTTTGGGCACATGTGCGGGATGTCCCATGAGGTAGTAGGATCCAGAGTGCAGAATCTGCTTCCTTTTATTTCCTTACAAGCAAAATTGAAGCCTATGGAATAAAAGGGACAGTGACAGCATAGATATGGATATGGCTGACTGGTAAGAAACAAAGAAAGAGTACTAGTGAACGGTCGTTTTTGAGACTGAAGGAAGATATACAGCTGGGTTTCTTAAGGGTCAGTCCTCGGACCACTACTTTTCATGGTATATATTAATAATCTAGACTTGGGTGTACAGGGCACAAGTTCAAAATTTTGTTTGATAGTGTGGTTAAAATGTGTACAGATCCAGGGCTTTACAAATAGAGGCACAGAGTACAAAAGTAAGGAAGCTATGATGAATCTTTATTCTGATGATTCAGTCTCAACTGAAGTATTGCATCTAATTCTGAGCTCCACATTTTAGGAAAGATTTGAAAGCTTTATAGAAGGTGCAGAAAAGATTTATGCTCATGATTCCAATGTGTACAATGCTATATTTTGCATTTGGCACAGAGGACAGTTTGGCACCATCAATAATATCAGACTAGGATGTCTACCAAGTGTCCCTGTGGTGTGGAATGAGATTAATACAGTTTAGGGACAGACTGTGCTACTACTGCACTCACTGGCCAATGAGGTGGAACTCAGACTTGGTCTTGTCCCTTATGGAAATCACTCATACCTTTAATCACTTACAGATAGAGCCAAGGAGCTGCCCTTGTACTGTTCTGGAGGACTGTCATTCATCTAGGATAATAAATTTGATCATGTTATGGTGGCTTTTCTGGATTGTATTCAATAATTTAAAGACAGAGAAATGGGTGATGATACTGGCTTCTGATTACCGTAGAGGATAGATGTGGAAAAGGGGGAAAAAAAGAATGGCACGGTGGTTAGCACTTCTGCCCCACAGCGCCAGGGATCCGGGTTTGATTCCTGCCTTGGGTGACTGTCTGTGAAGTTTCCACATTCCCCCCCATGTCTGTGTGGGTTTCCTCCGGGGTGATTCAGTTTCTAACCACAGTCCAAAAGTGTCCTGGTTAGGTGGATTGGCCATGCTAAAATTTCCCCTTAGTTTCCAAAGCTGTGCAAGTTATGGGGATAGGGCTGGGAAATGGGCTTGGGTAGGGTGTCCTTTCAGAGGGCTGGTGCAGACTCGATGGACCATATGGCCTCCTTCTGCACTGGAGAGATTCAACAGAAAGTGCAGAGGAAATAAGGGGCAGGGTTCTCTGGCCTCCCAACAGCGTGTTTCTCGGAGGCAGGAGGAGGCGTGCCGTTCGCTGGCGGCAGAATTCTCTGCTCCTGCCGCTGTCAATGGAAATTCCCTTTGAAACCACCCCCACGGACTTTCAGTGGCAGCCATGGCATGAGTGGTCGCACATTTGGCAGCTCCCGCTCGAAGCATTTGTTTTGGTTCTTTTCCCCATTTGCCAGTGGAAAAAGTCGTAGAGGTAATTGAGGAAAGTTAAACTCCACTGGTGGTGCTGGTGGATGGATCCATGGACCAGAAGTGGGTCGAGAAGAAGGGAGCTGTTGGAGCAAGAGATTCTTTGTGCGCCACAGGTGAAGATGGTGGAGGGCAAAGGGTCAGCCCTGCCCGTCCAGTTGTCAACGGAGCAGCTGGAAGTTCAGCCAGCAGAGGAGAGAAGCCCAGGAGGACCAGACCAAGGTGGTGGAACTGCTAAAAGCAGGGATCGATCGGGAGGAACAGAAGCTGGTGTCCCAAGACCAGGCTATTCGGAATGTGGAGGAAGGAGCACGAGGAGCAGCTTACCTCGCTGGGGGCTGAGATCGGAATGATGCGGGAGACCCAGAGGCGGCTATATGAGAAGGTGGAGGATCTAGAGAACTGCTCCCGGAGCCAAAACTTAAGAACCGTGGGGATGCCCAAAGGCATTGAGGGAACGGATGCTAGCTCATATGTAGCCAAGATGCTGGAGCAGTTGATGGGGAAGGGGGCCAAAGGCCCCTGGAGGTCGACTGGGCGCACAGGGCGCTGATGCGGAAGCCGCAGGCGAACGAGCCGCCGAGGGCGATGGTGGTTCGGCTCCACTGATTCCTTGACAAGGAGAAGATATTGCGGTGGGCCAGGCCGATGAGGAGGCGCACTTAGGAAGGTAATGAGCTCTGGGTGTACTAGGACCTTGGCATGGAGAGCTGGGTTTAATCGAGAGAAGGCTGCTCTCTTTAAGAAGTTTGGGATGCTGTACCCAGCCCGCCTCTGGGTGACTCAGAACGGCCAAGGGCGTTATTTTGGGACAGCAGAGGAGGCGACGGAGTTTTTAAAGAGACAATGGACCGGCAGGAGAGGATGGACAGTGAACTGTGGAGGAAGTGTGAGTGGATGAGGGTTTTCATTGCCTTTTTCGTGTTTACTGACTTTTGTTTGTTGGCTTTGGGAGAACCTCTCTTCGTTGAGAGGTCTTGTTGGGTTTGGTGGCGGAATGTTTGGGGTGAGTGCACATTTTTCTTATTTAATTGTTGTCTGTGCTGTGGAAGTGAGCGAGCGGGGGGGAGGAATCTGTGGGACGTGGGGGGTAGGTGGTTTAAGCGCCATGGCTGGGGGCTGCCAGGTCAGCTGGGCAGGCTAGTTAACGGGAGGGCAGTGCGGGGTGACTAAGTGGTTGGTGTAGAAGAGGGAGATGGGATTGCTGTTTTGTTTAGGGTTGGGGGGGGGGGGGGGGGGGTGGAGGGGACACTGCTGACAAAGGTGCAGAAAGAAGTGGGGGGGAGATGGTGGACATCCGAGGGTGGGCCTGGTGGGTCGTGTGACGTGGGCCGGGGCTGGCCCAAGAAAGTATATGGTTGATCGGCAGAGGAAGGGGGCGGGGTACTCCCTGACCAGGTTGGTCACCTGGAACATGAGAGGGCTGAATGGACCAGTCAAACAGTCGCATGTGTTCGCGCACTTAAGGAGCTTGAAGGTGGACGTGGCTTTTTTGCAAGAAACGCACTTGAATATCGGGGACCAGACTAGACTAAGGAAAGGGTAGGTAGGGCAAGTCTTTCATTCAGGATTAGATATGAAGAAGCAGGAGGTGGCGGTGCTGATAAACAAACGGGTGGCGTTTGAGTTGGGGAATATTTCCTCAGATTCAGGAGAGGCATTTTTGAAGGTGAGTGGGAAGCTGGAAGGGGTGCCAGTGGTCCTGGTGAATGTCTATGCCCCAAACTGGGATGATGTGGACTTCATGAGGCGAGTGCTGGGAAAGGTCCCAGATCTGGACTCGCATCAACTGATTATGGGAGGGCATTTTAATATGGTCATTGAACCAGGTCTGGACCGGTCGAGCCCGAGATCGAGGCGGATATCGCTGGTGGCGAAGGAGCTGAAGGGACTCATGGAGCGCATGGGAGGGGTGGATCCGAGGAGGTTTGGGAAGCTATGGGTGAAGGAGGTCTCCTACTTCTCCCATGAGCACAGAGTGTACTCGCGAATTGATTATT
The DNA here is from genome assembly GCF_902713615.1 of Scyliorhinus canicula. Lineage (NCBI taxonomy): Eukaryota > Metazoa > Chordata > Chondrichthyes > Carcharhiniformes > Scyliorhinidae > Scyliorhinus > Scyliorhinus canicula. The sequence goes on along the minus strand of NC_052149.1, from coordinate 186,558,465 downwards.
TTGTGGTGGACAAGATGTTACTGGCAGGGGTGGTCAACTTGGGGTGTTCGGCGATCGTGGTTTCAGACCATGCGCCGCACTGGGTGGACTTGCAAGTGGAACTGGGGGGGCCCAACGCCCGCAGTGGAGACTGGATGTAAGGCTGTTAGCGGATGAGGAGATGTACGCTATGGGTGGCTCTCAAGGCAGTGGTCAGTCGGGAGTTCATATCGATCCAGGCGCATAGGGAGAAGGAGGAACGAGCAGAAATGGAAAGGCTAGTGGACAAGATTCTGCGGGTGGATAGGAGGTTTTCGGAGGTCCTGGAGGCGGGTCTGTTGAAGAAGAGGCAGAAGCTCCAGAGGGGTCCACAGAGAAGGCAGTGGAGCAGTTGCAGAGGGCCAGAGGGGCAGTGTACGAGTTAGGGAGAAGGTGAGCAGGCTGCTGGCCCACCAACTTAGGAAGAGTGGTGCTGGACCCGGTGGAGGTAAATAGGGTTTTCGGGAGTTTAAAATGAGGCTCCATGAATCAGAGCCCCCGGTCGGGGGGTGTGTGTGGGGGGGGTGAGGAGTGGATGCGCCAATTCCTGGACGGGTTGGAGTTCCCCAAGGTGGAGGAGGACCTGGTGGAGGAGCTGGGGGCCCTCACTGGCCTGGTGGAGGTGATGGAGGGCATGGGAACGATGCAGGCAGGGAAGGCCCTGGGCGATGGGTTTCCTGTAGGATTTTATGAGACTTTGTTGGGAATCTGGGGCCCCCTCTGGTAAGGACAATCTTTGAGGTGAGGGAGAAGGGATGCTCCCCCCTACATTATCGTAAGCGTCCATATCCCTAATATTAAAGAAGGGTAAAGGTCTGGAGCAACGTGGGTCCTGCCACCCGATATCTTTGCTAAATGTGGACGCCAAATTGCTGGCAAAGATCTTGGCCTCGTGAATTGAGAACTGTGTGCCGGGGTGATAGGGGAGGACAGGACGGGGTTTGTAAATGGGAGACAGTTGTTGGTAAACATCAGGAATTACTGAATGCGTTAATGATGTCCCCGGAGGGACAGGATGTGGAGGTTGCAATGGATGCAGAAAAGGCGTTCGATCGGATGGAATGGGAGTATTTGTGGGAAGTGCTGGGGCGGTTAGGGTTTGGCCAAGGGTTTGTGGATTGGGGTTGATTGTTATAGAGGGCACCGGTGCGAGTGTACAGACAAATCGTGTGAGCTCGGGGTTCATCAGGCTACACTGGGGACAAAGCAGGGGTTCCCACTCACCCCGTTACTTTTTGCCTTGACAATAGTGCCAATAGAGCATCAAGATTGTGCGAGGGGTGGGGGGGTTGAGCACAGGGTCTCGCTATATTGGATGACCTGTTGCTTTAGGGCGCATCTGACGGTGGCCAGGATGCGAAGGTTCTTTGAGGGGGTGGAGGACAGGTGTTGGCGGTGAACCACCCTGTGAACCAGGTTCACCTGTTTTCGGCTTGTCCGAAACTGAAGGGGTTCTGGCAAGGGTTCGCGGACGTAATGCCCGAGGTACTGAGGGTGAAGGTGGCTCCGAGTGCAGAAGTGGCAATATTTGGTGTGTCGGAATACCCAGGAATTCAGGGGGCGAGAGAAACCGATGTTCTGGCCTTTGCCTCCCTGGTAGCCCAGAGACGGATTTTGTTGGAGTGGAGGGACTCGGGGGTGTCGAAGCCAGGGGCGTGGGGGAGCGACCTGGTGGAGTTCCTAAGACTGGAGAAAATTAAGTTTGCCTTGAGAGGGTCAGTGGATGGGTTTCCCAGAGGTGGAAACCATTTATTGACTTCTTCAAGGAAAATTGAGGTGTCAGCAGGGGGAGGGGAGAAAGAGAGTAAAATGGGGAAGGCAGGATGGGATGAGGGGAACGGCAGGGAGGTTGGGATATTCAGATAGTTATATATTTATTATGAGGTTTCTATTGTTCTTACTCTTGTGTTGGTTTGTGTTTAATGTTTATACAAATGCCTTAATAAAAGTATTTTTTTAACAAACCACCCCACGCTGCCGGGAAAGCATGGGCAGGGGTGCACTGTCAACAGGACTAGAGAATCTTGCACCAGCAAACGGTCGGAGAATTCTGGCCAAGGTGTTTGACAAAAGAATCAAAGGGAACACAAGGAGAAATATCTTCATGTACTGAGTGATTAGGATTCAGAATGCACTGCCTGAGAGGAGAATGGAAGTAGATTCAATTGAGGATTTCAGAAGGGAATTTTATGAGCACTGGAAGAGAACAAACTTGCAGGGCTACAGGGAAAGAATAGGAGAGAAGGGAAGAGGAATAGGAATAACAAAATTGCTCTTGCAGAGAGCTGGCATGAGCTCGATGGGATAAAGAATACTGTTCTGTGCTGTAACCTTTCTATGAAGTTCTGCCACATCCAGTTATGACAGGTGCCGGACAATCAAACAACTTACTGGAGGAGGAGATTTCACAAATGTCCCCATCCTCAATGATGGAGGAGCCCAGCATATCAGTGTAAAAGTCAAGGCTGATGCATTCGCAATAATCTTCAGTTTTAGGATTAGGGAAGGATTAGGGAAAACCCCAAGTCGTTCTACACTTATGTGAGAAATAAGAGGATGATTGGAGTGAGAGTAGGGCCGATCAGGGATAGTGGAGGGAACTTGTGCCTAGAGTCTGAGGAGGTAGGGGAGGCACTAAATGAATATTTTGCTTCAGTATTCATTAGAGAGGGGGGCCTTGTTGCTCGTGAGAACAGCGTGAACCAGGTCAATAGGCTCAAACAGGTTGATATTAAGTAGGAGGATGTGCTGGAAATTTAAAAAAAACATCAGGATAGATAAGTCCCCTGGGCCAGGCGGGACATACCCTACTGCGGGAAGCAAGGGAGGAGATTGTGTGTCGTTGGCGATGATCTTTGCGTCTTCACTCTCCACTGGAGTAGTTCCAGATAATTGGAGGGAAGCGAATGTTGTTTCCCCTGTTCAAGAAAGAGATTAGGGAAATCCCTGGGAATTACAGACCAGTCAGTTTTACATGTGTGGTGAGCAAAATACTAGAAAGGATTCTGAGAGGTAGGACTTATGATTATTTAGAAAAACATAGTTTGATTAAAGATAGTCAGCATGGCTTTGCGAGGTACAGGTCATGCCTCACAAGCCTCATTGAATTCTTTGAGGATGTGACAAGACACATTGATGAAGGTCAGAAAGTGGATGTGGTGTATCTGGATTTCAGTAAGGCATTTGATAAGGTTCCCCATGGTAGGCTCATTCAGAAGGTCAGGGGGCATGGGATATAGGGAAATTTGGCTGTCTGGACACAGAATTGGCTGGCCGAAAGAGGACAGCGAGTGGTAGTGGATGGAAAGTATTCCGCCTGGAGGTCGGTGACCAGTGGTGTCCCGCAGGGATCTGTTCTGGGACCTCTGCTCTTTGTGGTTTTTATAAACGACTTGGATGAGGAAGTGGAAGGGTGGGTTAGTAATTTTGCCAATGACACAAAGGTTGGTAGAGTTGTAGATAGTGTCGAGAGCTGTTGCAGGTTACAACAGGACATTGACAGAATGCAGAGCCTGGCTGAGAAGTGGCAGATGGAGTTCAACCTAGATAAATGTGAAGTGATTAATTTTGGAAGGTCGAATTTGAATGCTGAATATAGGTTTAAAGGCAAGATTCTTAGAAGTGTGGAGGAACAGAGGGATCTTGGGGTACACAGATCCCTCAAAGTTGCCACCGAGGTTGATAGGGTTGTTAAGAAGGTGTATGGTGTGTTGGCTTTCGTTAACGGGGGGATTGAGTTTAAGAGCCGCGAGGTTTTGCTGCAGCTTTATAAAACACTGGTTAGACCACACTTGGAATATTGTGTCCAGTTCTGGTCGCCTCATTGTAGGAAGGATGTAGATGCTTTGGAGAAGGTGCAGAGGAGATTGATCAGGATGCTGCCTGGACTGGAGGGCACGTCTTATGAAGAAAGGTTGAGGGAGCTAGGGCTTTTCTCACTGGAGTGAAGAAGGAAGAGCGGTGACATGATAGAGATGTAGAAGGTGATGAAAGGCATGGATAGGGTGGATAGCCAGAGACTTTTCCACAGGGCGGAAATGGCTGTATTGAGGGGACATAATTTTAAAGTGATTGGAGGAAGGTATAGGGGAGATGTCAGAGGTAGGTTCTTTACACAGAGAGTATGGGTGCGTGGGATGCATTGCCAGCAGAGGTGGTGGAGTCAAAGTCATTAGGGACATTTAAGCGACTCTTAAGACAGGCACATGGACAGCAGTAAATTGAAGCGGTGTAGGTTAGGTTGATCTTAGATTAGGATAAGTGGTTGGCACAATATCGTGGGCCGAAGGGCCTGTATTGTGCTGTATTGTTCTGTGTTCTAAGTGCCGAGTGGATGATTCTCCAGCGGTCCCCAGTATCACAGACACTAGTCATCAGCAAATTCAATTTGTGCTGTGTGAAATCAATTCGGCTGAAGGCACCGAACACTGCAAAGGCTATGGGCCCTGACAATATTCCCGTAGAACTTGCCCCCTCTGCCAAACTTTTCCAGTAGTTACAACACTGGCATCTATGCGTAGGAAAATTACCCATTTACGTCCTGTACACAAAAAGCAGGAGAAAACCAAATGGGGAAATTACTGCCCTGTCAGTCTGGACTCAATCATCAGTGTTGGAAGGGGTTATTAAAAGTGCTTTCAAGCAGCACTTACTTAGCAATAATCTGCTCATTGGTGCTCAGTTTTGGTTCTGCCGGGGTCACTCAGCTCCTGACCTCATTTCGGCCTAGATTCAAATATGGACAAAAGAGCTGACTGTCAGAGGTGACATGAGAGTGACTGCTCTTGACATCAAGGCAGCATTTGATTGGGTGTGGCATCTTGGAGCCCTAGCTAAACTGGAGTCAATGGGAATTAGGGGGAAAACCCTCTGGTTGGAGTCATACCCAGCACCAAGGAAGCTGGCTGTGGTTGTTGGAGGTCAGTCATTTCAGTCCCGGGACATTCCGACAAGAGTTCCTCAAAGTAGTGTCCCAGACCCAACCATCTTCAGCTGTTTCATCAATAACCTTCCTTCCAACATAAGGTCAGAAGTGGGAATGTTTGCCGATGATTGCACAATGTTCAGCACCATTCGTGACTCGTCAGATAATGAAGGAGTACATGTCCAAATGCAGCAAGACCTGGACAATATGCAGGCTTGGGCTGACAAGTGGTGAGTAACATTCACGCCATACAAGTGCCAGGCAATGATCATCTCCAATAATCAGAAGCTTTTTGGTGGGGTGGAAGACTCAATTACAAGGTTCAAGGTGAGAAGGGAAAGTTTAGGGGAGATGTGCGGTGAAAGTTTTTCACGCAGAGGGTGATGGGTGCATGGAATGCATTGCCAGTGGAAGTGGTATAGGCAGGCATGATAGCAACATTTAAGATATATCTTGATAGACACAGGAACGGGTGGGGAATGGAGGGATACAAAGGTCGAAATAAGGAATCTGGTTTGGTGCAGGCTTGGTGGGCCAAAGGGCCTGTTCCTGTGCTGGAATGTTCTTTGTTCTAAGAGAGAATTAAACCATCAACACTGAATTCCCCATCAACATCCTGGAGGTTACAACTGACACAAAACTGAACTAGACTAGCCATCCAGATATTGTGGTTACAAAAGCACGTCAGAGGCCAGGAATCCTGCGACAAGTAACTCACCTCCTGACTTCCCAAAGCCTGTCCATACCTATAAGCACAAGTCAGGATTGTGATGGAATACTCCTCACTTGCCTGGATGAGTGCAGCACCAACAACACTCAAGAAACTAGACACTATCCAGGACAAAGCAGGAACTCACTAAGGCTCCTTCGCAGCACCTTCCAGACCCACAGCAACTACCATCTAGAAGGACAAGGGCAGCAGCTACATAGGAACCCCACCACCTGGAGGTTCCCTGCCAAGTCACTCACCATCCTGACTTGGAAATAATATCTCTGATCCTTCGCTGTCGCTGCATCAAAATCCTCCCTAATAGCACAGTGGGTGTACCTACACCACATGGGTTGCAGCAGTTCAAGTAGGCAGCCCACCACCAGCTTCTCAAGGGCAATTAGGGATGGGCAACAAACACTGGCATTTCCAGTGAAAATTGTATCCAGTAAAAATGAATTTTAAAAAATGATTCTCCATTCAAGGCACAGATTTCAGATGGCAAGTTTCATAGACAGGAGAAGTGTCATTATTGATACTGTGAAAGGTTTGGAACACTTAATGCATCAGAATGTTTTTGTGTCACAATATAGAAGTTGCACTTACACAGCCCACTCCAGCTTTTCATTTTTTATTGAGTTGTACAATCCCTGAAGGAAAATAAATTATATTTTATTAGTGGGCATTTAAACATAAAATTGAATTTAAAGGTAATTAATTAAATATGCATTGCAAACAATTTTTTCTACTGTCATCATCATTTTGTTAGAAAATAGCAAATAATTCAATTTTGGTTGTACTTTGCAAACCTATTGTCCTGCAAACCAAGTAATTTTTTAAATGTCACATGAATTAAGTTTCTCCTTCAGGCTCAAATCGCATAAATTTGTGTGAGTTTTAACAGGTGTTTCCTTTCTCAAAGTTTCCAAATTCAGTTGCATATCGTCGAAATCAGCTGCAAACTTGCCATGAACCAAGGCAACTGTGCGCAGTTACATTAATACAACTGAAAATAGGCTCATTGCAAACAAAGGAAGCAATTTTAAATCATAGTTTATCTCCATCATCTGTGAGTAACCTGAATGACTTTTAAAGATACATAACCATTTCCTTGTTGTATTGAGATTTGTAAGATTTTTAAAAATACCTGTTAATGTCCTTGCACCCAAAAGATCCAGCTTAACTTTTGGAAACTCCTCAAAAGTCCACGAATGTGTATAATTAGCGGAGACTCTCAATAGTGATTCATTCATCTTGAGAGTGCAGCCAGTTCTGTGGGCAGGGCTTCCATCCAGCACAATGCTTTTTAAACTAGCACAAAACATTGTGTGAACTCTATCTATGTTGAACATGCTAGGTGGTTAGAATTCTGCAGTCTTTTGCACCAGTTACATTGATTTCAACTGAGTTATGCCAAAAAAGTACAAACGAGCAGAAATTCCAGGACTTGTTGCTGTGTCATGTGATATTAAAGTATCATAAGGAGACTTTTTTTTAAAACTCGACAATTTTTCTCTTCTTTTTGATCATTGCTTGAGGTAAGGTTCCATAAATGTAGACACTGTATTGATATGTTTTTAATACAGAGAGATTATCTGAGACAGAAGCCAAACATGGATAGCGAGCCGAAAGAAGGAATTATTAAAAGGCTTGGTTGAAGAAGCCTAGAATCATGGAATTTACAGTGCAGAAGGAGGCCATTCGACCTATTGAGTCTGCACCGGCCCTTGGAAAGAGCACGCTACCTAAGTCCATACCTCCACCTTATCCCCACACCTCAATCCTATCCCCGTAACCCCACCTGCCTTTTTTTTGGACACTAAGGGCAAGTTAGCATAGCCAATCAACCTAACTTGCACATCTTAAACTGTGGGAGGAAACCAGAGCATTTGGAGGAAACCCATGCAAACACGCGGAGAACCTGCAGACTCCACACAGACAGTGACCCAAGCCGGGAATCGAACCTGGGACCCTGGAGCTGCGAAACAACTGTGCTAACCACTATGCTACCGTGTTTTAAGGATGATCTTAATGAGGAGATGCAGGGAGTTTAGGGAGGGAATTGCAAACTGATTAAAGAAATGACCAGCAATGGTGAGGTGAAGTGGGGGAAACACAATAGACCAGAGTCGGAGGAACAGAAAAATGTAGTTGAGTGGCGATGGGGGCAGAGAGGGATGATTGGAAGACCGGAGGAGGCTACATAGTTGTGAGGAACAACGTTGTCTGAAACAACGTGGTGTGCAGAAGTTGGGACTGACCTGAAGAATGCCTGGAGCTGCCTCTGGAGTGCAGGAAGGAGGCTGCCAGCGACCTTGGATCCTGAAATACCACTGCAGTGGGTGGAAAGAGCATCTACAAGTGGATCTTCCAGTTTCAGTGTCATTGAGAACCATCTTGCAGCTTCAGAGTGTTCCCAGAGATCCATGTTCCATTTCAGGAGCTCCATCGTCTTCCTTCAATGGTAGGTCAGTAATGTTGGGCACCATTTAAATATGGCACCCACACAGGTTGGCAGGGTGAGTGCCATCATGCCTGCCCCACCCTGGAGTACAGCACTAAACGTCTCACTGCCGCCCCAGCCACGGGACCTAGTCCCACATGGGAGAATTCCCCACTTTGTTCCAAGAGGCAGCCAAGTCCCTTAAACTAGGTATGTTGGATTTGGACAATGGTCAAAAACAGGACGGGTTGACAACGAGTGAAACATTAATGGGGATCCAAAAATAGTAATGCAAGAACCTCAGCCCTTGCAATTGTCCAACAGATTGAAGGTTCTTGCTGCTTGTGTAGATAAGCAGAGGGACTGCAGGAAGGATAAGCAAACTGACCATTGTCATGATATGCAGACATGCAGATAATGATATACAGACAGGCAGCTAATGAACACAGAGAACACGACAAGACCAATGAGCAGGCAGGTCACTCAGGGGTGGTATCTGTCACTATAAAAGGCACGAGGCACTCACACTCCGCCTCTTTCCACTGATGAACACCTACAGTATCACACCTCCAGCACATGGCTAAGAGCTAGTCTGGTTCAGTCAGACAGAGTAACCACACTAGGGTAGCAGAGAGTCGAACTCATAGAGAACTGTGCTACTGGTTCAATAAATCAGATTGAACTAACTTCAAGGTCTGGAGTATCTTTTGGTTAAAGCTGCATCCAGTTGCAGCCTGTGTTATCCCAGAGTACATAACACAACATGCTACCAGGGGACTGCTTAATCTAGGTGGTTTACCTCAGTCCGTTCCGTGACGGCCAGCGAATGTATCCCGGCACCATGGAGAGGATTCAGGCTCCTCACCAGCTGAGGACCTCCGGCAATCTCAGTGCCAACTGGCGGACATTCAAGCAAAAGTTTCTGCTGTACATCAAAGCTTCAGACCTCGTGGGTGCGTCTGATGCAAGGAAGATCGCGCTTCTCCTCTCAACAGCGGGTGATCAAGCCATCGAACTCTTCAACTCTTTTCACTTCACCAAAGGCCGGGACAAGACAAAGTTTCAGACCATCCTGGACAAGTTTGACAGTCACTGTGAAGTGGACACCAATGAAATCTTTGAGCGCTACATATTCAAACAGCGTCTACAAGGTAAAGATGAATCTTTCAACTCCTTCTTAACTAACCTCCGCCTGCTAGCGCTGTCCTGCAACTTTGGTGATATTGCTGGCTCCATGATCAGAGACCAAATCGTTTTTGGAGTTCACTCTGATCCTCTGAGAGCAGCTACTTAAAATCAAGCATATAACCCTGCCAGTCACGATTGAAACATGCACAGTGCATAAGCATGCCAAAAATCGCTATGCCCAGTACAAATCGGCTGAAAATGAGAAACTTGCCTCCCACGAGGCAGAAAGTGTGCGGGCCATCTCCCGGATGCAGCGCCTCAGCATTGATGAAAGCAGCCATTTTGCACGCATTTCGCAGGGCCCCATGCATGCGTGATGCGAACAGGATAACGAAGCGGCCGACACCCGCACTACGCATGTGCGACAATGCGCGGAGCGTCAGGACGCTGACATCATGACGTGCTCAAACTGAGTCAACGCCCACTTAAAGAGACGCTGCCCTGCAAGAGGCAAGTGATGTTTAAACTGCGGGAAGCCTGGACACTATGCAGCCTTGTGCAGGTCTGCACCACCAGTCAGGGGCCAGTGCTCCCAATTCCGATGACGGCGCGTTCAGAGTGTGCAACAACGATTACAGGATTCTGAGCCTGGCAGCACAACGGATCCAGAGGAGGATTTCCTGGACTCCGCCTACTGTGTGGGCATCATTACCAAATGTGAATATGCCACATCCAGCTCATCATAAATTCAATCCATCCTCGCTGTGGATTCTGCGGACGAATGGTGTGCGGTGATGCAGGTCAACCACTGCTCCATCCAGTTTAAGCTAGACACAGGTGCTTCTGCCAACCTCCTCTCACAGGCAGATTTCAAATGCATCAAGAAGCAGCCCCCCCCAAGGTCCTTCCAGCAGCCTGCAAGCTCCTGGACTACAATGGAAATGCCATCACGGCACTGGGATCCTGCCATCTATTCGTAGTGATTTCACTAAGAATTAAGGTCCTTAAGTGGCTAAATAATGGTCATTCAAGGGCCATTTCCTGCCCAGCCTCAAGTTTTAGGCTGGGAGGTGGATTGAAGGTCTATGGGGGAAGGTCAGAAATAATCCAAGTTAGATCTGGGGTAGGAAGAGCGGGGGGGGGGGGGGGGGGGGGAGAAGGGCTGGGTCACCTCCATTAGAAGACCACTTCTGAATCCTCAGAAGGGGGGGGGGGGGACGGGGAGGGTTGGGTCTCCTCCTCAAGGCCCAGGGACTTCTAGACTTCCCACCAGGAATCCCGATCACCTCTTTACAACCCTCAAGCTTTCCCTATCTACCCGCCTGGAACCCCTGACACATCCTTTTCTCAGGTCTCTGGCCTCCTGGTCTAGTTCTTCACCTGACCACTGCAGTGCTGCTGCTGCAGGGACTGGAGCACTGCCATACAATCAGATTGGGAAGCCTTTAATGGGACCAAAGGCGTACAAGTGCCAAAGATTGGATGGCCTGCTTCCTTGGGTCTTAAAGGAAGTGGCTGCAAAGATAGTGGATGTATTGGTTATAATCTTCTGAAATTCCCTTGGTTCTGGTATGGAAAATCATTAGTATAGCACTACTATTCAAGAAAGGAGGTTAGGGTATCATGGTGGAACAGTGGTTAGCACTGCTGTCTCATAGCACCAGGGACCCAGATTTGATTCTGACCTTGGGTGACTGTGTGGACATTGTATGTTCTCCCCATGTCTGCGTGGGTTTCCTCTGGGTGCTCCAGTTTCCTCCCACAGTCCAAAGATGTGCAGATTAGGTGGATTGGCCATGCTAAATTGCCCCTTGGTGTCCAAACGTTGGGAGGGGTTATGGGGATCTAGAAGGGGGGTAGGCAGAGGTAGGGTGCCCTTTCAGAAGTTGGTGCAGACGCGATGGGCCGAATGGCCTCCTGGAACTGCAGGGATTCTATGGAACAGTAAGCCTATTACTCTAACCTCTATCATTGGGAAAATGCTAGAATCGATTATTAAGCAAGCAACAGGACATTTAGAAAAGAATAAAACAAACAATCAATACGAGCAGAATAGAGTGACATGGTGGCGCAATGGTTAGCACTGCTGCCTCACGGCGCTGAGGATCCGGGTTCGATCCCGGCCCTAGGTCACTGTCCGTGTGGAATTTGTACATTCTCCCCGTGTCTGCGTGGTTCTCACCCCACAACCCAAAGATGTGCAAGGTCAGTGGATTGGCCACGCTAAATTGCCCCTTAATTGGAAAAAAGAATTGGGTACTGTAAATTTTTAACAAAAAATATATAGGAGCAGGAGTAAGCCATTCAGCCCATTGAGCCTGCTCCACTTTTTAAAAGATCATGGCTGATCTGATTTTGGCCTTAGCTTCATTTCCCTGACTATGCCCCATCAACTTCCTAGTCGATAGAAATCTCTCTTAACTCATTCTGGAATATATTTAATGACCAAGCTTTCACTGCTTTCTGTGGAAAAGAATTCCAAAGGCTTATGACCTTCTGAAAGAAGAATTTTTTCCTCACCTCTCTTTACTGATAACAGAGACAGTAAGGGTAGTTCCACTGAAATGGACAATGGCAGCAAGGAATTCAAGAAGAATGACGTGCTCCATTATATCAAAGGCTGCAGACCAACTGAGAAGGACGAGGAAAGAAAATGCACCATGCATGGGTGTCATTCTGTTCCTTTGGTTCAAATTGTTTCAATGCTGTAGTTGAAGAAGAAACCTGATTGGAGAGATTTAGGATAGGAGTTGCAGGAAAAGTGGCATGGATTTGGAATGTTAGAATGTGTTCAAGGTCTTTGGAGAGGAAAAGGAAGATGTGGGATGGAGAGCTAGTTTGCAAGGACAGATGGGTCAATAATATTTTTTAATTGAGGAGTGTTATATGGGCGGCACGACAGCTCTGTGGTTATCACTGTTGCTTCACAGCACCAGGGACCTGGTTCAATTCCTGGCTTGGGTCACTGACTGTGCAGAGTCTGCACATTCTCCCCGTGCCTGCGTGGGTTCCCTCTGGGCGCTTCGGTTTCTTCCCACAAGTCCCAAAAGACGTGCTTGTTTGGTGAATTGGACATTCTGAATTCTCCCTCTGTGTACCCGAACAGGCGCCGGAGTGTGGCGATGAGGGGATTTTCACAGTAACTTCATTGCGGTGTTAATGTAAGCCTATTTGTGACACTAATAAAGATTATTATTATAACCCTCAAGGAGGTCAGAAAACCAGGACAATTAGATTCCTGGAATCAGGTCGGGGAGGGAGACCCTTCAGGGAATGGAGAGTGTAATATCGCAAATAAATATCGGGTGGGATTTACCGGCTGTTCACGGCGTGGGAAATTCCGGTCCCACACCGACGCACGTGTTTCCCGGTAACGAGGGGTGTAGTCAACGGGAAATCCCATTGGCAACAGCGGGACTGGTAGATCCCACTGGCCGGCTGCCTCCGCCGCTGAAAACCACACAGTGGGGTAGTCAGTAAATCATGCCCCTAATCTTTGTCTTCTACCTGACTGGCCCATGTGTGCTGCTTTAGCGGGTTCTACAAGGAGAGTGTGGGAGTAATCAAGAAATTCTCCAGTACTTCATTTAAATGGATATAAATTATTAGTGATTTTTAACAATGACCATCACTGTAGGCATCACAACTGATCATGTTCACACCTGAGAATTAACATCATGGCCCAGGCACTGAAGTGGCAGGAGTTTTTAAACTTTGGGCATTACAGTTTTTTGGCTGAATGGAGCTCACATGATTTTCAACTGTTCATTGAAATGAACAATTTCGGTAATTTTTTAGTAATACAGCTTAAAGGTATATTGAATGTTGTGATGTGATCGTACTCAAGGAGTTGGGGGCTGGGTGGGAAATCCTGTAGTTTAAGAACTGCAGTCAAAATTCAAAGGCTATAAGCATTTTACGGTAATTGGTTAGAAAGAGCAGACCAGCAGTTCAAAATGCTGCCTGTACTTTTCAGCCTTTCTCCAACTTGTTTGGGGAAAATAAAGTATTTGCAAGATGAAACAGTGGAAGTCAGAAATAGACCTTGTGAGCAAGCGAATGAGCTGCTTCAAAGAGAGGATGCATGGAGGGTTTCTCACTGAAGACACATGGCAGCACTACAGTATGAATTGCGAAAAGAGGTGTGAACAGCTATCTGCAGGACTTGGGAATAGATATAGAAGAAACACACCTTATATAAGCTGCCTTGAGTAAGAATATTCAGCTAGGAAGTTGTTCCAAATATGTATATTTATCACTTATTAAATTGTTCCGCATTTACTACTGACCCATGCCAAGCCCTCACACAAGCTTATAGATGGTGTTCATCATTTATGCCCATGTTCCAGCACACCCAGATGTTCAGCAATCAAGCTGGCACCACCTAACTCCATAGTTATTGACCAAAGGTGTACTGCAAATGTTCATGTAGTTATCATCAATATTTCTCCTGCTGTGATATAGACTCTCGCAGCTTGTCATATTGCTATTGTTGCTCAGTGCGGAAAAGAAAAGAAAGCACTGGCTGGGCTGACCTCTGCATCAGTCATTTGTTTGGTACATATATGCACAGCATATTGACTAATACCGCCGATGCTTCCTATACCAACCTGGAATAAAGTAAAAGCTGAGGGAGGTGACTTAGACTGGCAGTGAATGTATTATTACCACATAAATGGCATAAATCTACAGATGGCTTTGGGATAACTAGAGCTAGCCGAGCCAGTTTCCCATTGTCAGATAATTATGCCAGCACTTGTAGATTTGATTGAAAACATAATGGCAGGTGTTGGGAGTCCATAGTAATCATCCGAGCATGCCTTCTTTCATCTTGTGCCATGTTAACTATGTACTTGAAAATCAATCCCCATCACAAATTTTAATTTGACTTGCTATCACAATGCAACTCCTCACTTAAATGCCTTGACATTTCTTAAGCTCCCCTGCAAGTTTAGGCAGTAAATACTTCATGCAACTTTCTTCAGATATTTTTGTCATAGTGCAGTCTTGCTTAATTTGCAACCTGAATTCCAGCGAATTGGGTTAGAATTTAGCTGTTTCAGATTACACAAAAGCAAGGAAAAGGGTCTTGTTATTTAAAAATAAAAATGATGGAAAGCAATTTTCATAATAATGTCAGAAAAGGTTCAGTAACAGAGTTCAGTATTTAAAATACACTGGAACCGTGGAAAACCTTTTCAAAAATGGTTCAAACCTTATTTTCTCTGGGTAAAATAGCAGTTGGACCCCAATGACAGCTTTCCACTTCGCTGCTCAGAAGAGCAGACTCAGATTGGAACTTGCAAGGTTAGTGTGGATTGTCAATGTGCTGAGCCAACCTTCATGGATCCATGGAACACGGTTGCTCTCAGAGCAGTGATATGTCCCAAGTGCTCATCTGTGAACTGAACACTATTAACAACATTTGTCCATGAAGCTTAAATAAATGCATTTTGACACATTTTGCTTAAACAGGTTCCAACTACAGATAATCGGGTACCATCCATATCCTTTGTTCCCATTCATTCCAAATGCAATTATTTCTAACTTTATAGTTTGTGCCAATAATTATTTTGACACAGATTTCCATGACTCTGTCTTTCCTATCAAATATCTCAGCAGAATAAAAGCTAGGAATAAGATCTCTGGTCATGGATTACTAAGCAGTGATTGTTGTACTTCTTAGAAGCTCTGCCCAACTCTGGACATGAAAATCCATGAGGGAATCACTCAACTTCTCTCATAACTCTGATGTGACCTATTAGAAAATGGCAGGGACTCCGTTTTTCTAGGTCTCTGCTTTTGTCATTTGCCTGTCAGTCTTACAACCAATAATTACCCCTCAACCCATATGACAAAAAAATTATTATCTTGTCATTGTCACGTTGCAGTTTGTCAGAGATTGCTGTGTGCAAATTGGCTACTGAGGTACTTCATTAACTGTAAAGCACTTTCAGATGTTTGTGACTGTGAAAAGCAGACTACAAATGCAGGTGTTTCTTTCCTTCTTTTTAGAGAGAGCAAGCTGTCTCTCTTTGTCTTTGTAGAAGTAGCAATCTTTTGGTTAGTTCATTTAGGTTCTCATTAAGAACCTTATCTCGCAGAGATGGTAAAGTGCCTTTACATAGAAAGCATTTTCAGACAAGAAGTAAAATACACGCTGCTGGGGCTATACAAGGCAGTTGCAGGCAGGGAAAAGAGTAATTTAACTTTATAACATTTTTGAGATCAATAACTGACAAGAGTCAAGTCAGCTTAGATACAATCTCTCATCCATAAGTGGGGTGTGGACAGAACTGAAAATCCAAATAAAATAGATAACCCAATTGCCAAAATGTGTTTGTTCAGTAATTCTGTCCATTAATAATTATCTGCTCAACTTCTACATAACTCCAGTTACATTTATGAATGTCTGCCCAGCCTTTGTGTGTCTCATTTTAATTTTGTGGTCCATCTCTTGGTGATTTGTCAAGAAAGAGTGATTTAACTCACTCAGCAGCTGGAGTGTGATCTAATTCAGTAAATTACTTTTTTAGTGAACAAAATTCAATTTGATCTGAATTTACATAGAATTTACAGTGCAGAAGGAGGCCATTCAGCCCATCGAGTCTGCACCGGCTCCTGGAAAGAGCATCCTACCCAAGGTTAACAGCTCCACCCTATCCCCATAACCCAGTAACCCCACCCAACACTAAGGGCAATTTTGGACACTAAGGGCAATTTATCATGGCCAATCCACCTAACCCGCACATCTTTGGACTGTGGGAGGAAACCGGAGCACCCGGAGGAAACCCACGCACACACGGGGAGGATGTGCAGACTCCGCACAGACAGTGACCCAAGCCGGAATCGAACCTGGGACCCTGGAGCTGTGAAGCGATTGTGCTATCCACAATGCTACCGTGCTGCCCCTGTATTTGAGTTAAATCAAAGACAGTTTGGTAAACCAAGTGGGGAATCATCCATCCTTCAACCTTTCCTGGGAGGTAAGATCGCCAGATATTACCTAGTATGAATTTGTCCAGTTCCTTGATTATATACTTGACAGAATACCGAAATCCAGTATTCTTACAAGACATTGATTATTTTGGGAATCTGTCCTCGGCTTCAGAGGTGAACCCTGGTTTCAACAGATCACATAGCTGAGCACCAGCCTATGTGGCCTTTAATGAGGACCTTCAACTAATGTGTTACATAGAATTTACAGTGCAGAAGGAGGCCATTCGGCCCATCGAGTCTGCACCGGCTCTTGGAAAGAGCACCCTACCCCCTATCCAAGGTCAACACCTCCACCTTATCCCCATAACTCAGTAACCCCACCCAACACTAAAGGCAATTTTGGACACTAAGGGCAATTTATCATGGCCAATCCACCTAACCTGCACATCTTTGGACTGTGGGAGGAAACCGGAGCACCCGGAGGAAAACCACGCACACACGGGGAGGATGTGCAGACTCCGCACAGACAGTGACCCAAGCCGGAATCGAACCTGGGACCCTGGAGCTGTGAAGCGATTGTGCTATCCACAATGCTACCGTGCTGTTAAGCTCAGGAACTCATTAAATGCATCTTATGATTATAATACCACTATTATAAGGCACATTTTGTACCATCAATGTATAGCAATTCTGTAATTTGACAGATGTTTCAGTTCTTTGAAGCTACACAGGTAAACATTTATTTAATGTGGTTAAAAAATATTTCAGTTGATGAAACTTTCGAACATCAGCCCCAGTTTATATGTATATGTTTTAACATACCAATGGTATTTTATTAAACAAAACACATTCGAAGCCCAAAGGCAAAGTGTGACTTTCAGCGAAAAATCCATATATAGACTAAGAAACAGTCATAGTAAAAACAGCCCAAAGTGCTTCACAGGAACATAATCAAACCAAATTTGACAACGAGACACAAAGGGGGATACAAGGGCAGATTGTCAAAGGTTTGGTCCAAGTGGTTTGTTTTAAGGAAAATTTTAAAGAAAGAAAGAGAAGGAAAGAGGCACCGAGCTTTGGAGGGAATTACAGAGCTTCGGGCTGTGACACCTGAAGGTATAGCTACCAATGACGGAGCAATTAAAAGAGGCATTAATTGCAGGAACGCAGATCACTTGGAGTGTCACTGAGAGAGAAAACAGAAATAGGAAGGGGGTGGAGAGTCATACAGAGGTTTGAAAACAAGGATAAGATTTTTTAAAAGCAAGGTGATGCTCAACAGACAGCATAGAGGTTGAATGGGGCTGGTGTGAATTATCACACTTGTAGCAGAGTTTTGGATAATTTCAAAAATATGGAAGGTAGAACATAGGCCACCCAAGAGTATGTTGTATTAGTACTATCTAAAGATAGCAAAGATATATATGAGGATTTCAGCAGAAGATGGGCCAAGGCAGGGGCTGGATCAAACAATGTTATGCAGGTGGAAATACGTGGTCTCAATAATAGCATCAATATGTGGTCAGAAACTTACCTCAAGGTCAAATATGAAAGCAAGGTTGTGAACAGTGTGGTTCATCCTCACACAGTTACCAGGAAGAGGGATGGAGTGGTTTGCTAGGGTCTGGGTTTTGAGGCAGGCATCAAAGCCAATTGCCGGGATTTAGCAGCAAAATCTCACAAGAGGCCAAAAATGGGATTTGCGTCGGTGAGATTTCAGAACATGTTCTTCTAGGGTCCTCCTCGTCATGCTGGCGTGAAGCACTACTGCTTTCTAAAAGCGGGAATCAGGCACCATGACTACAGAGAAGGAGGTGAGCACCACTGTCTACAGGGAGTCCAAGGGGCCAGAGATCGCTGGCTAGTTCCGTAGATGGTGGGGGGGCTTGTTTATGTGCCGGACAATGTTGGGCGGTGAAGATCCACAGGCCCCCAAGGTGGATATCACTGTCAAGTTGACCCTGCCCATTTGCGATGTGTGAGCAGGTAAGCCTCCTGTCAGAGCCCAAAGTGAGGCAGAGTACAAGGGAGGAGAGAACCAGAAAGGAAGATAAAGATGACTCTGATTTGGCGAGGACATAGGCCGGGGCTAGACATGCAATGGCACCTGAGCTGTGACTGAGAAGTAGCAGTTGTGACAGGTGTGGTACTAGCTACTTCCAGGTCTGGGGGTGGGGGCAATGGGTCAGGGCAGGTACTGGTATTATGCTCTGCAGCACCAACCCGACTGGGACAGCACGGTAGCATTGTGGATAGTACAATCGCTTCACAGCTCCAGGGTCCCTGGTTCGATTCCGGCTTGGGTCACTGTCTGTGCGGAGTCTGCACATCCTCCCCGTGTGTGCGTGGGTTTCCTCCGGGTGCTCCGGTTTCCTCCCACAGTCCAAAGATGTGCAGGTTAGGTGGATTGGCCATGATAAATTGCCCTTAGTGTCCAAAAGTGCCCTTAGTGTTGGGTGGGGTTACTGGGTTATGGGGATAGGGTGGAGTTGTTGACCTTGGGTAGGGTGCTCTTTCCAAGAGCCGGTGCAGACTCGATGGACTGAATGGCCTCCTTCTGCACTGTAAATTCTATGATAAGACTGTCTCTCCCTCTCTCTTATCCCTTGCAGGTCACTCAGTGATATGGGATTGGAGTCAGTGGAGCTGGTTATTCTCCTTATTACAGCGCCGGAGGAGCACAGACTCCAGCAACAACATGCAGTGGCACCCAGGGAAGACTCAGCAGCAGGAGACCAGGGGGCCACAGGAGCAGACTCATGTGCCTTGGAGACTCCGTCTCACCGGGGAGACTGTACGTTACCTGTGCCATATCCTTGCTGACTTGGCGTCATGTGACCGTGAAGGTCATAGCAGCCCTCAAATTTTATGCAACACGGTTGTTCCAGGGCTCCACAAGTGACTGTGTCACATCTCACAGACACCCGTCCACTAATTCATCTTTGAGGTAACGGATACACTCTATGCAAGGGCTTTGGCCTTCATCTATTTTGATCTGAACCAGGCCCAGCAAGACGAGAGGGAAAATGCATTTGGCACAATTGCTGGTCTGCCACAGGTGCAGGGGGCGATCGACCATCTTGCTCTACGCGTCCCGTGGCATCAGAGAGTCCCCTTCATAAGCAGGAAGGGCTTCCATTCACTCAATGTGCAGCTGGTGTGTGACCACCAGAAGTGGTTCATTCACATGTGTGCACGTTTTCCAGGGTGTGTGCATGACAGTTACATCCCTGGGCAGTCACAGATCCCTGGCATTTTTGAGGGTCACCCCAGGCTGTAGGGATGGCTTGTCAGGGACAAGGGATATCCCTGAGATAAACAATACCAGAAAATACTGGACAATCTCAGCAGGTCTGACAAAATCTGTGGGGAGAAAAGGGAGCTAACATTTTGAGTCTGGATGACTCTTCGTTCCGGATGTCTTGGCTGAGGACGCCAGTGCAAAGCCAGAGACTGCAGCAGAAGGCCGGTACAACGAAGCTCACAGTACCACTCAGTCTGTGATAGAGTGGCGCACTGGCCTCCTGAAGATGTGCTTCCAGTGGGGCCCTCCAGAACAGCCCCCAGAGGGTCTCCCGCATGATGGTGGATTGCTCATGCCGACATATCCTGGCTCTGCAGCAGGGCTCCAAGCTTCATGAGTAGGACCTGGAAGATTGGCATGTGTCTTCGGATGAGGAGGACATTCAGGAGGGAGTTGAGGACGAGGCCTCTGAGGATCTGGAAGATAGAGGCTAGGCAGGGGCAAGGGTGTGCATGGGCAGGAGCGCTAGGGATGTCTCATCGCCTCATCTAACTCATCAGGGTGCTGTGGCTGGGGAGTCCTTGAGTTCCCGCTGTCCATTCAATGCAGGAGGATGGGCAGCATGGTAGCACAAGTGGATAGCACTGTGGCTTCACAGCGCCAGGGTTCCAGGTTCGATTCCCCGCTGGGTCACTGTATGTGTGGAGTCTGCACGTTCTCCCTGTGTCTGCGTGGGTTTCCTCCGGGTGCTCCGGTTTCCTCCCACAGTCCAAAGGCGTGCAGGTTAGGTGGATTGGCCATGCTAAATTGCCCTTCGTGTCGAAAAAGGTTAGGAGGGGTTATTGGGTTACGGGGATAGGGTGGAAGTGAGGATTTAAGTGGATCGGTGCAGACTCGATGGGTAAAATGGCCTCCTTCTGCACTGTATGTTCTATGATAACTCACAGTGAGGAATGGTCTGCGTTGCCCCTCAGCTATTGCTAATGTCTAACTCCTGTCTTTCTGAAGCCAACCTGTTGACTCCCCAAATCATGTGAGTGAGGTTCAGAGCTTGGCTCTGGAGGGGGGTTAGGGGTGAGGGTCTAGGGTTCACTGAATCATGCCTGAGTCCTATCAGTGCGAAGGAAACATTCGTAATGAACGGGCAAGACCGTCTGCCTGATATTGAGGGCTAGTGAGAAAAACTTTGTCCTAATGGGAAGAAGCATTCTGCCACTGGGACGAAGGTTAAAGAATGTGAGGCGATAAGGTGCTGAGCAACAACAATTAACTGACAAGTGCAGATAGAACAAATCATAATAACCCCCAAATACCTGTGTCCAACTTCACCCGTACCCACGCTGTGCCCCTATAACTCCTTAGCGGACATCTTCTGGAGGATCAGTTCCTGGAGGGTCCCAGCCTACTTTCAGGTGACACAAGAGGTGATTCTCTGAGCCCTGCGCCAAGCCGGAGAATCGCCGCAACTGCGCCACGACGCTGGGGCGTGATTCTCCGAGGTGCGGAGAATCGGCGCCATTTGCGTCGGCGTGTTTGATGTGGCGCCACCGCTGGGCGCTGGAATTGGTGGGGCCGCAGATTCTCCGGCCCGGATGGGCCAAGTGGCCGCACGGGATACGACAGAGTCCCGCCGGCGCCGTTCACCCCTGGTTGCTGCCGGCGGGAACTCTGCACAAAGGGTCGGGGGTGCGTCCTGTAGGGCAGGGAGAAGTGCTCCTTCACCGGAGGGGGGGGTCTCCGATGGGGTCTGGCCCGCGATCGGGGCCCACCGATCGGCGGGCCATCCTCGGCTTGTTCCCCTCGGGCCTACTTTATTGCGCGGTCGGCCCCTGAACCCCGGCGCGCTGAAGAAGTCCCCTGTGCATTTGCAGGTTAACGCGGCCCAACTGCGCATGCGCGGGTTGGAGCGGCGTGAACCGCTCCAGCGCTCTGCTGGCCCTCTGTGGCCCGTTTTGCGTCGCTGTGAAACGCAACGGCGTTCACAACGGCGCAAACACTTGGTCTCCATTTTGGAGAATCGCCCCCACAATGTCCACAATGATGGTTAGTACTGCTGCCAGAGACCCCGGTTCGATTCTGACCTCAGGTTATTGTTTGTGTGGAGTTTACATGTTCTCCCCGTGTCTTTGTGGGTTTCCTCCGGGTTCTCCAGTCATCTTCCACAGTCCAAAGATGAGCAGGTTAGGTGGATTGATCATGCTAAATTGCCCCTAGGTGGGGTTACATGGATAGGATGCGGTATTGGGCCTAGGGTTGGTGCAGATTTGATGGGCCAAATGGCACTGTAGGGATTGTAAGAGTTTGGGGCGGCACGGTAGCACAGTGGTTAACACTGTTGCTTCACAGCGCTAGGGATCTTTGTTCGATTCCCAGCTTGAGTCACTGTCTGTGAGGAGTCTGCACATTCTCCCTGTGTCTGTGTGGGTTTCCTCCGTGCGCTCTGGTTTCCTCCCACAGTCCAAATATGTGAAGATAAGGTGAATTGGCCATGCTAAATTGTCCAAAAAGGTTAGGTGGGGTTACTGGGATAGGGTGGAGTGTGGTCTTAAGTAGGGTGCTCTTTCCAAGGCCTGGTGCAGACTCGATGGACCGCATGGCTTCCTTCTGCACTGTAAATTCTATGACACTGTGTTGCTTCATTACCTTGTTCTGCCCACTGCGCCAATCTCAGGGAGGGAGAATTCAGTTTGGCTCAGCTCTCCCATGGTCTACGAGGTGGAAGGCACCGGAATGTGCTCCAGGGGATCTTCCTCATTCCAGGTGCTCATCGGCCCCTGGGTTGCTCCATGGGACGGAGAGGAGGCTGGTGAGCTCTTGAAGCCTCAACGTCATCTGGCGTTGCCAGTCTGGAAGGCCCACCGTGGTGTGCGCCATGCAGTCGAACCCTTCACCTTGGTCCTCAAGGACTCAGCCATGTTTTGGAGTTATCCCATCATGGATCTAACCTCTTGTCCCAGGCTTTCCCTGCAAACACCACCCTTGCAGGGTTGGCCTGGATGCCACGCATTGCCGGCAACATCTCCTATGACAGAAGGCTTTAGGACTCCTCTATTCGGCCTTGCATTCATAGGAATGCCGCTGACATCCTGTCCTGCTATTCCTGGCTCTGCTGTTGTATCTCCAATAGCTGAAAACAAACATGTCCGGAGGCACGGCATCTGGGTGGGGCACGACTGAGTCCTGGGATCCAACAGACCTCCGACTGTCCGATCCTTGGGACGCTCCTGCCTCCACCTAATGTGCATCGGGAGGAAGGTGGAATGCAGAGAGCAGAAAAGAGCACTCACCCTGGCAGATCAGATTGGTTATTCATTTTGTTTTCTACACTGAACACCTTTTCCCCGTGTCTGTGTGGGCTTCACCCTCACAACCCAAAGATGTGCAGGTTAGTTGGATTGGCCACGCTAAATTGCCCCTTAATTAGAAATAAATAATTGGGTACTCTAGATTTAAAAACAAACACACTGAACACCCGTCCTCTTGGTCAGGCTGCTGGCACTGACCAGTGCTGCAACTGTGTCTCAGGCGGGATTTGTCACCTTGCTAGAGGGCCTCCTGCCAGAATACATGTATATTGTTTCCTGCTCTCCTCCACGGTATCCAGAAACTGGCTGAGGGCCCCCTCTGAGAATCGAGGGGCAGTTTTCTTCGCAACCATCCTCCTGGCTTGAATGACAGCAAGTGCTGAGGAACCATTTAAATGCAGCGCCTCCTTGATTGAAGTGCTCAAGTGACCCCTGGAGCGGGTGAATCAGACGCCGTTTTTCATGTGGGGAAAAAACACTTTGCAAAATGGCTGAAAATTGCGGTATGGATCGTGCTGCTGGGACTGGCGGGATTCACACTGTTTTTCTCACCAAAATTGACACTTTCCAATTTTTTGGAATACTCCATCCAATGGCTGTGATCTTCCCAATATTGGAAGATGTACTGGATGTTGGACATGTAATCTGACAATTTAGGGAGGTTGGAAGGGTTCAGAGAGGTGGTAGTAAGGTGGAGCTGCATGTCGTCAGTGAACCTGGTGAAACTGAAATGGTGTTTCCAGATTATGTCGGCAAGAGGCAGCAGGTGGATGAGGAATAGGAGGCAGCCAAGGGTAGTTTCTTGGGGGACGCCAGGAGGACCATTCTGGGAGTGGGAATGAAAAGTCATTGCAAGTGACTCTCTGGCTATGAATGGATAAATGAGAACAAACCGAGGAGCGTACAGTCCCATCCAGCTGGACAACTATGAATAGAGGTCCTAGGAGAATGGTGAGGTCACTAATGACAAGGACTTGGTGTAACATAGCCATTATTATATCAATACGAATAATACCTTTAATAAATCTTTTGGAAAACCCTTCCCGTCATTGAGACCATCCAGATTAGAAATAAACTGCTGGCATGACATCTTTTTTCCAATATTCTGAAATACAGATACAATAAAATATATTTTAACCGGATAATACCAGACAAAACATTGTTTGAAAATAAACAAATAAAGCTTAAGATATGTAATTCAGGTATTAAGAATGAAAACAATAAATTCGACTTCCGGTTGCGGCTATGACTAGCTAAGCCGCACATTTGGAAGCTCCTGCAACAAAGGTGTTTTTGGGCCAATTGGAGGGCCCCAACGGCGCTGAAAAAACGAATCCCGGTGGGGGAAGGTTCCCTGAGGAGAACTAGACCGATTTTATGGTCGGTACCCGGAGTGGAGCGGCAAGAAAAACGGCAGCAGCTCCCCAAAAAAAGCGGGGGAAGAAAATCAAAATGGCGGCCGGCGGTGCACCGGAGGAGTGGAAGAAATGGGCGGAGGAGCAGCAGGCCGCTCTCCTCCGTTTTTTCACGGAGATGAAAGTGGAACTCTTAGAGTCCATGAACGCGACGGCCACCAGGTTGGTGGGAGCCCAGGCGATCCAAGAGGCGTCGATTAAAGATCTGCAGCAGGAGATGGCCGCGAGGGAGGAGGAGGCCACAGTCATCGGGGCAAAGGTGGAGGCGCACGAGGCACTCCACACGAAGTGGCAGAGCCGCTTCGAGGAGCTGGACACTCGGATGAGGAGGAAAAATTTGAGGATCCTGGGCCTGGAAGAAGGCCTGGAGGGGTCGGATCTCCCGGGATATGTGGCGGAGATGCTGAGCTCCCTGATGGGGGAAGGGGCCGGTCCGGCGCCCCTGGAATTGGAAGAGGCATACCGGGTCATGGCCAGGAGGCCTAGGGCAAACGAGCCCCCGAGGGCGGTGCTGGTGCGGTTCCAGCGGCTAAGTGATCGAGAGAAAGTCCTGAGGTGGGCTAAAAGGGAGAAAAGCAGCAAGTGGCAGAACTCGACGGTAAGGGTGTACCAGGACTGGAGTGCGGAGGTGGCAAAGCGGCGGGCCCGGTACAACCGGACAAAGGCGGTGCTACACGCGAAAAAGATCAAATTTGGAATGTTGCAACCGGCGCGCTTGTGGGTCACCTACAAGGACCAACATCATTATTTCGAGTCCCCAGAGGAGGCCTGGACCTTTGTACAAGAGGAAAAGTTGGACACGAACTAAAACCTGGGAGCACCGGCGGTCGTAGCCGCCGGGGGACTCTTGATTGTGCAAGTGGCCCTTTTCTTTTTCAGGCCAGGTCGGAACTGGGTAACAGTTTCGTGGAGTGTTTGGGGTGTTTTTTCTCGAACGGTTGACTTTTCTGAATATTTTGAAGGTTTCGAGTTGTTGGGTGTTTCTGTATATTTGTACTGTTGAAATCTCTATTGTGGGTCGTTGGCTTCTTATGGGGTGTTTTCTCCCGTTTCCAATTTCCCTTAGTTATTTACCCCTCCTACCCTTTTTCTTTGGGTGCTTGGGGGGGTTTTTTGGTTCTTTTTTTTCTTTTCGGGTTATGGTTATCTGCGGTTATTTATACTGCTTGATGGAGGGTGATGGTTGGGCACGCGGTTAGTTGATAGTTAGTTAATTATTTTGTTATTTAAGTATGTAGTTAAGTATTTATGTATTTAGTTGCCATTGGGTATTTGTATTTATATCGTTAAGTTGGGGAGACGGGACGGGGGGGAGCGGGTTGATTATGCGGGTCTTTCTCGGGGGTTTTAAGGGGATCTTTCACGGGCGCAGATGGGGTGAACCGGGAGGAGTCGGAATGTGGCAGGAGCAGCCGGGTCAGCGGAGACCAGCTGACTCTCGGGAGTACGATGTGGGGTACATCGCGGCTAGGAGGGGTCCTAGCCAGGGGGGGGGGGGGGGGGGAAGGGGGGGGGGACTGGGGGGGGACACCGGGTTGCTGCTAGAAAGACCAGGGACGAGAAGGGGAGAGCCGGGGGGGGTGGGGGGGGGGGGGCCATCGCTATGGGAAGCGGGTCAGAAAAGAAGGGATGACCCGGGGCGAGCAAGGGACAAGACATGGCTAATCGACAGGGAGTAGGGACGGGTCGCTCCGCGACCCGATTGATCACGTGGAACGTAAGGGGGCTGAATGGGCCGGTCAAAAGATCAAGGGTCTTCTCACACCTGAAGGGACTGAAGGCTGATGTAGCAATGCTGCAGGAGACTCATTTGAGGGTAGCAGATCAGGTCCGCCTGAGAAGGGGGTGGGTGGGACAGGTGTTCCACTCAGGCTTGGATATCAAGAACCGGGGGGTGGCGATTTTGGTGGGAAAGAGAGTGTCGTTTGTGGCGGCAGAGGTGGTGGCAGACAAGGAGGGCAGGTACGTGATGGTGAGGGGTAGGCTGCAGGGAGAGAGTGTGGTACTGGTAAATGTGTATGCCCCGAACTGGGACGACGCGGGTTTTATGAGGCGCCTGCTGGGCCTCATCCCGGGACTGGAGGCAGGGGGCCTGATCATGGGAGGGGACTTTAATACGGTGTTAGACCCTGGGCTGGATAGATCGAGTTCCAGGACGAATAGGAGGCCGGCAGCGGCAGAGGTGTTAAGGGGGTTCATGGAGCAGATGGGAGGGGTAGACCCATGGAGATTTGGTAGGCCTAGAGCGAGGGAGTATTCTTTTTTCTCCCACGTCCACAGAGTGTACTCTAGGATCGATTTTTTCGTATTGAACAGGGGGCTGATACCGAGAGTGCAGGACACGGAGTACTCGGCCATTGCGATATCGGACCATGCACCACATTGGGTGGACGTGGACATGGGGGAGGCGCGGGACCAACGCCCGTTGTGGCGCCTGGATGTAGGGCTGTTGGCGGACGAAGAGGTGTGCAGAAGGGTGAGAACGGGCATTGAGAACTATCTGGGTACGAATGACACAGGTGAGGTGCAGGTGGGGACGGTCTGGGAGGCCTTGAAAGCAGTGATTAGAGGAGAGCTGATCTCCATAAGGGCACACAGAGAGAGGAAGGAGAGGCAGGAAAGGGAGAGGCTGGTGGGGGAGCTCCTAGAAGTAGATAGGAAATATGCGGCGGCGCCAGAGGAGGGGCTATTAAGGGAGCGGCGTAGCTTGCAGGCCAGGTTCGACCTACTGACCACTAGGAAGGCGGAAATGCAGTGGAGAAGGGCGCAGGGTGCGGCGTATGAGTACGGGGAAAAGGCGAGCAGGATGCTGGCACACCAGCTTCGTAAGCGAGATGCAGCCAGAGAGATTGGGGGAGTGAGAGAGAGGGGTGGGGATGTAGTGCAGAAGGGGCAAGAGGTGAATAGGGTCTTTAGGGACTTCTATAGGGAATTGTATAGGTCTGAACCGCCGAAGAGGAGAGGGGGAATGAAGAACTTTCTCGACAAATTGGGGTTCCCAAAGGTACAGGAGGAGCTGGTGGAAGGGTTGGGGGCGCCGATAGAGCTGCAGGAGCTAATTAAAGGGATAGGCCAGATGCAGGCGGGGAAGGCGCCGGGGCCGGATGGGTTCCCGGTGGAGTTTTACAGGAAATTTGTGGACTTGGTGGGTCCAGTGCTGGTGCGAGCCTTCAATGAGGCGCGCGAGGGGGGGGTTCTGCCTCCAACAATGTCGCAGGCCCTGATCTCCTTGATTTTGAAGCGGGACAAGGACCCGGTCCAGTGCGGGTCCTACAGGCCTATCTCCCTCTTAAATGTAGATGCCAAGCTGTTAGCAAAGGTCCTGGCAACCAGGATTGAGGACTGTGTGCCAGGGGTAGTCCATGAAGACCAGACGGGGTTCGTGAAGGGACGCCAACTTAACACAAATGTTCGGAGATTGTTAAATGTGATTATGATGCCAGCAGTGGAAGGGGAGGCGGAGATAGTGGTAGCGCTGGACGCGGAGAAGGCATTTGACAGGGTGGAGTGGGAATACTTGTGGGAGACGTTGGAAAGGTTTGGGTTTGGGGAGGGATTTATCAAGTGGGTAAAACTGCTCTATTCAGCTCCGATGGCAAGTGTGGTAACAAACGGGAGGAGGTCAGAATATTTTGGGCTCCATCGAGGTACTAGGCAGGGATGTCCCCTATCTCCCTTACTCTTTGCATTAGCGATTGAGCCGTTGGCGATGGCACTGAGGGGTTCAGGGGGGTGGAGAGGACTGACAAGGGGAGGGGAGGAACATCGGGTCTCGCTCTATGCGGATGATTTGTTGTTGTATGTGGCAGACCCGGAGGGGGGAATGCCGGAGGTAATGGGGATACTAGCGGAGTTCGGGGATTTTTCGGGATATAAATTAAATCTGGGGAAAAGTGAGGTCTTTGTAATACACCCGGGAGACCAAGGGGAGGGAATTGGGAGGCTCCCCTTCAAAAGAGCAGTTAAAAGTTTTAGGTATTTGGGGGTGCAGGTGGCAAAGAACTGGGGGACCCTACACAAGTTGAACTTTTCCAGACTGGTGGAGCAGATGGAGGAGGAGTTTAAGAGGTGGGACATGGTGCCGCTGTCGCTAGCAGGGAGGGTGCAGTCAGTTAAAATGACGGTCCTCCCGAGGTTCTTGTTTTTGTTCCAGTGTCTGCCCATCTTCCTCCCCAGGGCCTTTTTCAAGAAGGTAACGAGTAGTATCATGGGGTATGTGTGGGCACATGGTACCCCGAGAGTTAGAAGGGTCTTTTTGGAGCGGAGTAGGGATAGTGGAGGGCTGGCGTTACCCAACCTTTCCGGATATTACTGGGCGGCAAATACATCGATGGTACGAAAGTGGATGATGGAAGGGGAGGGGGCAGCCTGGAAGCGCATGGAGAGGGCGTCCTGCGGCAACATAAGCTTAGGGGCACTGGTAACGGCACCATGGCCGCTCCCTCCCACGAGGTATACCACGAGCCCGGTGGTGGCGGCCACCCTCAAGATCTGGGGGCAGTGGAGGCGACACAGGGGGGAAGTGGGAGGTCTGATAGGGGCACCACTAAGAGGGAACCACAGATTTGCGCCGGGAAACACAGGAGGGGGATTCCAGAGCTGGCAGAGGGCGGGTATTAGACAACTGAGGGACTTGTTTATAGAGGGGAGGTTTGCGAGCCTGGGAGAGCTGGAGGAGAAATTTGGGCTCCCCCCGGGGAACACGTTCAGGTACCTCCAAGTGAAGGCATTTGCCAGACGACAGGTAGCGGGGTTCCCCGCGCTCCCCGACAGGGGGGTGAGTGAGAGGGTGCTATCAGGGGTCTGGGTCGGGGAGGGGAAGATCTCGGACATCTATAAGATTATGCAGGAGGTGGAGGAGGTACCAGTAGAGGAGCTGAAAGATAAGTGGGAGTTAGAGCTGGGGGAACAGATAGAGGACGGGACATGGGCAGACGCCCTGGAGAGGGTTAACTCGTCGTCGTCATGTGCGCGACTAAGTCTCATTCAATTTAAGGTACTGCATAGAGCCCACATGACGGGGACAAGGATGAGTCGGTTTTTCGGGGGTGAAGACAGGTGTATTAGATGTTCGGGAAGCCCTGCGAATCATGCACATATGTTTTGGGCATGTCCGGCACTGGAGGAGTTCTGGAAGGGGGTGGCAGGGACGGTGTCGAGAGTGGTGGGGTCCAGGGTCAAGCCAGGATGGGGACTTGCGATCTTCGGGGTTGGGGTGGAACCGGGGGTACAGGAGGCGAGGGAGGCTGGAATATTAGCCTTTGCGTCCTTGGTGGCTCGGAGGAGGATCCTGATTCAGTGGAGGGACGAAAGGCCTCCGAGTGTTAACACCTGGTTAAACGACATGGCAAACTTCATCCAATTGGAAAGGATCAAATTCGCCCTGAGAGGGTCGGTGCAGGGGTTTTCCAGGCGATGGCAACCCTTCCTAGACCTCTTGGATCAGAGATAGAAACTGAGGCCATGACAGCAGCAACCCGGGAGGGGAGGGGAGGGCGGGAGGGGGGGAGGGGGGGGGGGGGGGGGGGGAAAACGACGAAGGGAAGTACGGTAGCGGCGGTGGCACGGGCAAGGCCTGCCCGAGGACGCTGCTAGAAATGATAAGTTGGTCTGACTGTCGGTTCGCCGGCGGGGGGGGGGGGGGGGGGGAGGGGGGGAGGCGCGGGTAGGGGGGGGGGGGGGATTCTTTTTCTTTTTCTTGTTAAGTAGGGGGGTTTGACTTTGTTTTGTTATAATTTAAATGTAAATGTAGGGGGGGTTAAAATGTTTGTATTTTGAAAAATTCAATAAAAATTATTTTTAAAAAAAAAAAAGAAAACAATAAATTCACTTTAAAACTTGAAATTTAAAAAAATCTGAATATAGACCTCCATAATAAATGGGATAGAAAGACTTATCTGAGAGCAGATGCAGAAGCTTTGAGTAGAGTTGCAAAGGTAAAAGGGGAAAGAGAAGACAAACTAGATGGGATAAAAGTACTAAGCAATAATATGAGGTACTGAAGTGTCCACGGATGAAAGTCTGAAGCACTGGGCACATTGCCATAGGTTTGGCAGAAACTTGGCTTCAGTTAGGGCAGTACTGGGAATTGAATATTCCTGCTGTAAAATTTTCAAAAGAGATGAAAAATTCAAAGGCAAAGGATCAGTCCCATGGCTAATGACAATGTTATAGCTTTGAAAATAAAAGGATATTAGTGAAGATAGTGTTCAGTAAAGTTCTCTCCAGATTTTATTTTTCAATCGAACAAGTAATTTTACTCATGCATGCCCAGAAAAATATGAACATGGCTCACAAAAACTGGGGGTGGAATTCAATACAGTTCACAGGCGAGGGACTGTAGAATTGGGAGGGAAGGCAGGGTATGGACAATGCCTGCAGCCTTCCTGATCCTGTCCAATTCAAATGAGGCGAAGGAAGGTGTAGGCACACCTTCTCAGAAGTCAACTGAGGTTATTAAGTAGCCAATTAAGGGCCATTTAAGAGCATCTTTCCATCACCACTGGTATTCCAACAGTGGTAGGGGTGGTTTCTCCGCCATGTGAGGATTGGAAAATCCCTGTGGGCTCAGGCACCAACTGACTAACAACCCCACGATGGGGCCTACTTTACTAACCACAGTGAGCCTGATTGCACTTACCTGGGTTCTAGGGCCTGCTCAATCTTGCTGGTACTGACTGAATGCAGACCCAACAGTGGCCACTACACCTGGTGGTACTGATGACACTAAAGAGCTGCCAACACTCCGATTGGCTGGTAGCTCTTGAAAGCTGTATCTTCACCGTGAAAGGGAGTGAAGCCCTGATGGTAGGCAGTCAATTGCCTAATGGGGATAGAATCACATTGGGACTCCATGGAACTACTCTGGTGAGGTTGGACCCAGCTTTTTGGCAGACTGTGGGGCCACTGCCGGTGGCGTTAATTCAGCCCTGGAACTTGATAAATCATCTGGTTTAAAGGGCTTCCCCTCCAACTACTAAGGAAAGTTAGTGATGAAATAGTAGCAATAGGTCCAAAGATTCTAGTCTGGAGGGCGATACGTTTTACATCTTGCTCACAATATGGACTAGGGCTATGGCGAAAAATTATTTAGACTCAAGTCAGCTATAGGAAAACAGAGAGGAAATATATCAAAGAATATGATCCAGGGACAGGCAGGTTAGGTGGGGTTACAGGGATAGAGCAGGGGAGTAGGTAGAGTGCTCTTTCAGAGGGTTGGTGCAGACTCAATGGGCCAAATGGCCTCCTTCTGTACTGTCGGGATTCTATGGTTTTACGATTAGTTAGTGCTTTAAAATATTGGTGAATTAGGAACAGACACTCCAATTATAAAAGGTCAGATCACTCTTGACTAATTTAAATATGAATATACAAATTGGGATCATGATTAGGCTATTCAGGCCCTTAAGCCTGCCCCGCCATTTAATAAAACCATGGCTGATTAAATTGTAATCTCAACTCCATATTCCCACTTACGCCGATAACCTTTCGCTCCCTTGCTTATTAAGAATCTATCTAACTCAGTCTTAACAATATTCAGAGCCCATTTGAGCAAGGGAGTTCCATTTTTTTTCCATCTCTTAAATGGATGACCCCCTTTTTTAAGAAGCAAGTTCTAGATTCTCACACTATCTAACTCTAGATTCTATAACAAGAGGAAATATCCTCTCCACATCCACCCTGTCCACACCCTGCAGGATATTTTGGGCTGGATTCTCTGATTTTGAAGTGCCGATGCCGGCGTGGGAACCGTGGCTTTTTACGACAGAAAAAATGGCGCAACAGCTGCACCGATCCAGTTACTATGAAT
The DNA here is from genome assembly GCF_902713615.1 of Scyliorhinus canicula. Classification (NCBI taxonomy): domain Eukaryota; kingdom Metazoa; phylum Chordata; class Chondrichthyes; order Carcharhiniformes; family Scyliorhinidae; genus Scyliorhinus; species Scyliorhinus canicula. The sequence goes on along the minus strand of NC_052149.1, from coordinate 186,526,530 downwards.
GGGTTAGTACCATCGGCACGTGGAATGCAAACAGTTCCATGCAAAACGGTGCCAGTCAACAAGATGGCTGGAAGGAGAGCAACGCCACGGTTCAGGCACGCTGAGCTGGACACCCTCCTGGACTTTGCGGAGTAGAGAAGGATGGCCCTGTAACCCGGCCCGGGAGGAAGGCTGCCAGGCACCGCCATTTGCCGTGCCTGGGCACAGGTGGCAGAGGCGGTCAGCCACACAGCAACCGCCCCCCCCCCCCCCCCCCCCCCCCCAAGGAGAAGGCTGCACACAACCACCGCCGGGAGTGAGAGAAGGAGAAGGCTGGAGGGGGAACCACCGGAACTGCAATCCCTCACCAGGCCCGAGCAGAGCGCACTGGACGTAGTAGGCGGCCCGGAGGAAAGGGAGGTCACCGAGGTGGGGTTCGGCGGCGGGCGAAGAAGTGAGACCCTGCTTAGTTGCAGATCCCCACGACACAGGTGTGGACCCGCCCACCCCCCACTCCCCCAGCCCGCTGTCTAATCATGCATGTCGTCTTGTGTCTTAAAAGACCTACCGGAGATGGTGCCAGTCCGTGCGGAGTTCCTTGCTCCCAGCCAGTGCTAAATCAGTGCCCCCCACTGGCAGGGAGAGCAGCCCAAACACCAGCTGTCCACCCGAGACTCAGGACATCCCGGAGCTCGGGTCAGAGGATGACACCGACTTTCCGTCACAGTTGTCTCCTACACCCGCCATCATCCCAGAGACATTAGTGAAGAGGTTCCTGGGACACTATCTGGTACGCACCACACATTGCATCCAGTACAGGAGATGGAGGTAGGAGCAGCCGAGGGGTGGAACGATCGGAAGGCAGGCTGGCCCCAGGAACCAGCTGCCATCAAAACAGGTCCCGGGCGTCTGGAACATCCAGTCTCAGCCACAGTGCAGATGTAGCCAGAGGTCCAGGATCCACAAGAGGAGATGAGAGCGGGCAATCAGCAGGTGGGGGAGTCCATCCGCATGCAGGAGCTGGGGTGGTGCCGGTAATGCGTGTCACCCAGGCCGACAACGCACGGGTGGCGTCTGTGGTGGACGCATTGGGGACGACGGTTCCGGCTATGGATCAGCATGTCCAAGGCCTGAGGCAATCTGTGCAGGCGGTGGCCGAGGCCCAGGACAGGGCTGCCCTCTCACAGGCAGCCATATGCCAGACCCACCTGGACTTTGCAGCGGCCCTCCTCAGCATGGCCCAGTCTCAGCAGGCCTTGGCTGGGAACGTCGACGGCATTGCCCAGGTGCTGGCCGGCATTGCGCAGACACTGGGAGGGGTAGCCCAGTCCCAGAGGGAGGTGGCCCAGACCAAGAGGGAGGTAGCCCTGTCACTGGCTGATGTGATTTCTTAAATGTTTTCCTTTCTTTATCTTTTCATCTGGCAGGGATTTTATAAGATAGGCACTGCATCCAGGAAGGCATTCTGAGATGATCATGTTCAATGCAGCCTGATTGGTCATATCAAAAATACGCCACTAAAAATTTCAACAAGTCCTGATACAGGCCATAAGACCATAAGACATAGGAGCAGAATTAGGCCACTTGGCCCATCGAGTCTGCTCTGCCGTTCACTCATGGCTGATATTTTCTCATCCCCATTCTTCTGCCTTCTCCCCATAACCCCTGATCCCTTATGGATCAATATCATTGTCACAGGCAATAATCATATAGCACGGTCATATCAGAGTATAAGTAAAGAAAAGGCAGATGTGGAACTGTGCCACCTGCTGCGGGGAAACTTGGAGTTCCCATGCAGCATAGTGATATCCAGCGGTGTTAATGGCTAACACTTGTTTGAAACTTGCTTTTCCTTCCTTGCAAGCGTGGAGTGGACAACCATTTGTGCAACCACCTCAGAAAATAGTGCAGGAAACTGATGGAGCAGTCCAGCAGTTCAAGGTCATATTCTCCTTCTAGCTCCCTGTTCCTAGAGTCTTCGAAAAGACTGTTGAATTTGAGATGGTTCTTAAGATTCTGCAAAGGCTTTCCAAATTTTATCACTAACCTATGACATTCCCTGTTCAACCGTGGTTATCCCTTTAAATTTCATTTGATCGCAATTTTTCACTGTATGTGCTCCCAACATCGTCCGAATCTTCACCTGAAGCTGTAGCACATACGCTAAATATGGAAATTTAATTTCAAACAACATAATTCCATTTAGGTCTGTCTAAAAGCCACCAATAACCATTTCACTACAATGTATGTCAAGGTACAAATGCTTATTTAAAAAAATAATTAACACCTTTAAGAGTTGTACTGCACATTATTTGTCCCCCTCTACCCGTGGATTTTCAGCACCAGGTAGAAGTTTATTGGTAGAACTACTAAGCCCAATCTTGTAAAATCCTGAGATCAAACTAGCACATGTTGATAAATGATCCACTGTCATCTCAATCCCTTTCATTGAAGTATCATAAATATAATATATTCCACACTTATTCTGACCAGCTCATTTATTATTTTGGTATTGATCATTCTTTGCAACTATTTGTGATTTAAAGACATGGGACGAGATTCAGCTATCCCGCTGCACCCGGCGTGGATCCGGGCACAGCGGGTGAATCGCAAGAGAGCCTCAAATTGGGTTCCACATCGAGCGCGGGCCGATTGCGGGTCACCCGCCATAGCTCCGCCCGGCGCGATCTGGATTTTAAATGAGCTTGTGAGACCTCACCAGGGCGCTGTATAATACTGGTTCATACTATGAACCAGGTGTAAAAAAACCTCAGGGATCTCGCAGCCCATTAGAGACCGAGTGGTCAGGGACAGGGCAGGGTGGATTCCTGGCACTCCCCCTGGAACTTGGCAGTGCCAGGCTGACAGTGCCATGATGCCCGGGTTCCAGATTGGGGTCGGGGGGGTTCCCAGGGGGTCACAATAAAGTTGTGGGTTGAGGGCCGGTGGGGGGGGGGGGGGGGGGGGGGGGGGGACAGAATGAGGGGGGAGGCAGAAAAGGCAAGGTGTCCAAAAGGGGGTGGAAAACGTGCTTAAGGTCTGTCTGCTGAATCAAGCCCATAGAACATTTGTAAAACTATTTCTAATGATTATTATGTAGTGCAAAGAAATTGAACACTAAGGGTGGAATTGAATGCCCTCCTCTGAGGCACATTTGGTAGTGAGAGTGACATTTATTGGATGGGAGGGTGGGAGATGGGGTGATTAAGAATGGGGCCGGAAAGCTTGTGGATGGCCTTCCCACCCTGGCACTAACTGAGCCCCTTAAGTGGGCAATTAATGTCATCCAATATTTCAGCCAGTGGGTATGCCCCCAAATATTTACATTAAATTTCATCCCAAAAGTATTTTTCATAATATTATACTATACTATGGATCTGGTGGACAGATGGTGTCATAAATCAATTGCCACAATATCATAATCATAGTGCCTGGATTCACATTTTTAACATGCTAGAAATTCATCCTAAATATTAGGTTTCTACCACAGGTTTTTAAAATAATTTTATGAAACTGAAGTATTTTGAACTTTTCAATTATTTTTCAATTGGAAGCTTTTCTTTCAAATGGGCACATTTCAACATAACCAAGTTTTAATTACATACAATGCGAAACAAAAGTGTACTTCATTATTATGTGCAGATATTAGAGGATAAAGGATGCATTAAATGTATAGGAAAGTAAGTATATTTTAAAAATCCACATAAAAATTGTCCTCAAATGGTGCAAATACCACTTTCAGTATCATACTTCGTAGAGTAGCATTCTGATGACCAAAGGTAGGTTTTTTGCCCACCAGAGCTGAGAAACAGTTAATTGTAATAAATGCACCAACTAGAAAATTGACGATGAAGCACTCCTCCAGGTGTTGGAAGAAAAATAAAAGAGTGCTGGTTGAAGCCCATGCTCACTGGGCCAACCCTCTCATTGGGATTTATAATTAACACTTGGAAAAAGTGGAGGTGAAGACGAGAATCTGTCGAGGTTAGAGAAATTAACTTTAAAAATTCAACTGCAAACAAATGTTGACATGTGTAATTTACACATGGTAACTTAAATTTCACATATTCAACCAAATTACAAATGTTATGCAATATATTTCTCAAAGATAGCTATTTTAGCATGTCTAAAAATTCTTACAGTTGCACTCAAATTAAATTTAATTAAAATATCACTTGGATTTCACCATGCAGGGGAATGAAAATGAATGATTGAATGAGTGAATAGGTCATGATAACTGTCGACTGCGACATTAAATATTTTGTGGCTATATAAAAAAACAGAACAATTTGGAATTGATATGATTATTAGATGTAAAAGTATAGCCAAAAAGCAGTACGCATGCGGGGAATGTCTGCAAAACTAAAAAGTAGTGTAAGAAACATGATTTACTGTATTAAAAGCGCACATTACAAATTACGTAGCTCATTGATTAATGTTGTGTCATAACCAATGCATTCATACAGGTTGTTATAACCCACGTTAATTTATTCTGTTTCACTACAATCCTTAGTTATTGCCTCAATTAGTATTTTAATTCACCAGCATAAAACTTATATTGATGTTGCCTAAAGTAGCTGTAGCCCCAATACTACATTTTCTTCTTTAAAATAAATTTAGAGTACTCAATTCTTTTTTTTCCAATTATGGGGCAATTTAGCATGGCCAATCCACCTAGCCTGCACATGTTTGTGTTGTGGGGGCGACACGCAGACACAGGGAGAATGTCTAAACTCCACACGAACAGTGAGGGTCCTCGGCGCTATGAGACAGCAGTGCTAACCAATGCGCCGCCATGCTGTCCCTACCAATACTACATTTTCTACTAAGTGGGAAGAGTCATAAATGATTGAGAAGAATATTGCCCTCATACATGTTTAGCGTCAGTCAAAAGTACTTTAAAGTACAGTTCAGGAAAAGTCCTCAAAAATTACTACTCTCAAGGAAACATTTACAGAATTTTATACAAGTACTGATTTGCTGTTAAATTGTAGACTAGTAGCATAGCTATTTCAATTATGCTTCAGTTTGTAACAGTTTAGATATCTGTCCGAACTTATTATTTACCAGTAAAAGATTTCTCTCTGGTCTTATTTTTCCACCCTGCAGTTGTATGAGAATCGTGGTAACTTGACCTGGACACTTCAGTGGATGACTTGATTTGCACTTCCAACCAAATGTTCAGCACCAAAATCACAATCATGGCCAGTTTAGCACAGTGGGCTAAACAGCTGGTTTGTAACATAGAACAAGGCCAGCAGCGTGGTTTCAATTCTCCTGCTGGCTTACCCGAACAGTCGCCAGAATGTGGGCTAGACAGCTGGTTTGTAGTGCAGAACAAGGCCAGCAGTGTGGGTTCAATTTCCAAACTAGCTTACCCGAACAGGCGCCGGAATGTGGCGACTAGGGGCTTTTCACAGTAACTTCATACTTGTGACAATAAAAGATTATTATTATGTTATTGATTCAATAGAAAGATTCTCTTCTACCAAGCTAAACTGTCACAGAACATGGAATTTTTCATTACCAGCAAACATAAATGGAACATGTGATTTTATGGAGTTTGGAAGAAATAACTGTTTATGAGATGGAAAGAAGATGGTTGCATTAACTTCAACAATGATGCACTGAGCAGAACTACACTTACCACCTGGGACACCAAATATGGGATCCAGGACAAAGCAGGAAATTAGAAAGGATACAAAGGTAAAAGAAAAAGTTAGTATCTAACATGCAGCTGGTAGAAATTTCCTTAGTGGAGGTTAGCAGATCTAGTGGAGGCTGGGGAATATCAATGCAATGTTACATACTCCCTATTGCACTTGGCTCACAACAGATTACAAGCATCAATTTTATGCAAGATTATTGGAAGTATATCATAAGGAAATGTGAGACAGTACACATAACATTACAAACTGTTCCCTGGCATCCTTCAAAGCATTAACGATAACCGTTAAAAAAAAAAATCAGAAAAACATAAGAAAGATCCGAGGTGAGAAAATGTAATTTGGCCTGTCGGAGTTTATATAATAAATATTGCAATTTACCCAGCTTTGCTTTCAACTGCAATCAACACTCCTAAATTATTTTAATTGTATTCTTAATTGAGAGATTATTGCAAATGGAAATCACCCATTAAAGAAAAAGATTTTGGTTGAATTTTCCACAATTTAAACTGATGTTCTCCTGACCCAGTGGCCTGACATGTCTTAAAGTAATATTCTGGGTGACTGTACCTATATATCTTCAATTTTATATACATTTATCCAGTAACTGTAATATTTTTGACTTTAATATTTTCTAATGTTGTCTCATAGATCAACCCCTTTACCTCTAGGATCATTCCTATTCTTTTTTATATCCTCCACCAAAACTACAAATAGATTGAAGTGCGGTCTGAACAGTGCATGTAATTTTCTCAGACCTACAGTGCACATTCTGGTTATGAATTCCAATATTCTATCTGCTTCTCTAGATTTTCTACAACTGAAAGTAGCAAATCTACTGTCATTTGCAGGTCCCATTTCCAAGAACCCCATGCTGTTGGTACCAATCTGACCCACACGATCGTCCAGCTAACTGACACTCTAAGGAGTCTGAGTGGCTGTGGCAAAGTACACTTTCACATGTGTGTTATAGCCTGGAGCTATGGACAGTGATGGTAGAGGCTCCAATTTCTTTCTATCATACACTTGCACCAGAAGGCCATATATTCTCTGATTAATTATGAGAATCAAGTCAAGATGTTGGTTGTTCCGTGTGAAACTGCACAGTAAAAAGCAGTCATGCACCGTATCTATTGGTTCATGTTCTTCTCCAAACTAGTATTTCAGCATTTATAGTTGATCATACAAAGTCGTGAGTTGGACACAATTTTACTGTCTCCCAGTGGTGGTTTTGTAGGCTCCTAAACCTGCTCGGTGGTGCGATGTCCCTATCACCCCCTCCTATCAAGGGTCATGGGGGCAAGCAGGAAAGTAGAATTGAGGCCACAATTAAATTTTTCATGATCTTATTGAATGGCAGAGCAGGCTCGAAGGGCTGAATGGATGGATGGATGGATTTGTTTATTGTCATGTGCACCGAGGTACATTGAAAAGTATTTTTCTGCATGTAGCTCAAACAGATCATTTGGTACATGAAAAGAAAAGAGAAAAGAAAATACATAATAGGGCAACTCCAGATTCCAAGTCCGATGTTCCTAGGTCCTATGGGTCCATAGAAATTCCAGGATGGTCTTTGTGCCACCCTCCCGTCCACAGTTTTACATGGGGGGGTGCTAATTTCCAATCCGCCGGGACCACCCCAGAGACTAGTGAATTTTGGTAAATTATCACAAGTGCATTTGCAATTTCTCTAGTCATCTCTTTTAGCACTCTGGGATGCATTCCATCAGGGCCAGGAGACTTGTCTACCTTTAGCCCCATTAGCTTGCCCATCACTACCCCCTCAGTGACAACAATCTTTTCAAGGTCCTCACCTGTCATAGCCTCATTTCCATCAGTCACTGGCATGTTATTTGTGTCTTCCACTGTGAAGATTGACCGAAAAAACCTGTTCAGTTCCTCAGCCATTTCCTCATCTCCCATTAATAAATCTCCCTTCTCATCCTCTAAAGGACCAATATTTACCTTAGCCACTCTTTTTTGTTTTATATATTTATAGGAACTTTTACTATCTGTTTTTATATTCTGAGCAAGTTTACCCTCATAATCTATCATACTCTTCTTTATAGCTTTTTTAGCAGCTTTCTGTTGCCCCCTAAAGATTTCCCAATCCTCTAGTTTCCCACTAATCTTTGCCACTTTGTATGCTTTTTCCTTCAATTTGATACTCTCCCTTATTTCCTCAGATATCCATGATCGATTTTCCCTCTTTCTACCGTCCTTCCTTTTTGTTGGTATAAACTTTTGCTGAGCACTGTGAAAAATCGCTTGGAAGGTTCTCCACTGCTCCAGGCATCTCGGTAGGCCTGGTCCAGCTGGAAGGTTATATAACTGGGTGCCTGGGCATAAAGAGCATCCGTCACCTCTCAGATGCAGCAGTGGGCGGAAGATTGTGATATGCCACACAGGACCCCATTCGAGCCCTTGAATGATCCGGTAGCATGAATGTTCAGGGCTGCAGTGACCTTCACGACCACGGCGATGACATGGTACAGGTGCAACACTGTCTCCCTGCTGAGAGCAGTCTTCTGCGCCACATAGTGTCCGTCAGCTTATTGAATGACCACTGCCGCCTGTACACCTTGGGCCGTCACTGGCCTCCCTTCTGCGTCCCTACTCAGCCTTATGGGCAGCCAGGCCTTCAGGGTACGCGGCGTCCCAGCATAATCTTTTAAATCAATTAAATTATGCTTCAATACCAGCCAGGCCACCTCTGTAGACAATTCAAACTTTAACCAAGAATAGGAAAACGTCAAAAACAAGCAGAACAGCACCAGCAGCCAGAATGAGTAATCCAGCAACTGACCTGTAAATAGTTCACAATCCTTTTAAATAGTCGGTTCCATCATTTCATTTCACATGTGTCCAGTTGTGCAAAATTAAGGCAGGATGTAGACTGAAACATGGAATTTGAAAATGGCAGCGTTGGGGTCAAATCTGGACAACAGACTGACTGAAGTCATAATTTGTTTTGCATGTTACCGCCGCTGATAGTTGCATGTTTGCAACCCACTTTGTCAAGATGGCATCTACCACACTGCTCATTGCCGGTGTGCTTGCACATCGCTGACCCCATGTTTTACCATTGGGAGGCAATATAGTGCCGAATAAATGGGTACTGCGCAGCCTAATTTCTCCCTCACTGACTCTCATTCAAAGATTTTTTTCACATATTAATGTGTTCTGTTCGGAAAATATACAGTTCCTAAATGAATAGCCAGTAAGTGCTAACTATTTCTTGTTCTTTATGCACGAACCTCATTATTTGCTGTAAAGCACCATCATCTAGGAAAGGATTCAAAAACTAAAGCTATTGAAGAAATACAGGTCAGAATATTCCCAGCTTGATAGAGGCAGGTTCAGGAGCACGTGGGATGGGATAGTCCCAGAGAGCATGTCTGTCAGGATCTCGATATGATCTGCCCTCTTCCAGCTTATCCTGGAAAGACTTGGAAGTTCAATGGTAAACCGGGGATTATAACATCTCTACTGAAATCATTAAACCTTGATTGAGCCTTCTTAAACATGAATCCTTCTTTCCCAACAGCACAAAGGTTAAATGCTGCATTTACAATTTGCCAGGTTGGAGGAAGGAGAGTGTACAATCGTAAGACATCATAGTGTGGAACTAACCTGGTATCAGCAATACAAGCAAGCCTGTGATCAGCCAAAATAAAAGATTTCTGCTCACAGGTATAGTTCTTTCAGCCTAACCTCAATTATTTTGTTGGGCACAGCAACACTGTATAACTTCTATCAATTGTCTTGGATGCCATTTGAGGTTAATCTAATTTTAGTGCCTGTGAGACTTCCCTGTGATATGGGGTTTACATATTCAGCAGATGGTTGGATCTTTGAGGAGGAGGTTCTGTGTGCTCCAGGTCAGCAGCCACAATGACAGAAGTAGCGACAGCAGCAGCTGCCTTCTCCTCAACCCCATGCCGCTGGATGGAACAGAGGGGATGGACATTGAAGGAGGAAATACCCTCATCACAGGACTGCTGCTCGAACAGCAGTGTCTCTGAAGGCTCAGGTTCATGCAGCAGGTGGCCTCTTGGAAGCAGATGCCCAGACTAGAGGAGCCAGGTCACCAATGCTTTGCTTGTGAGGACTTGCAACTATATTCACTTTGAGGTGGTTGAGGGAGTCAAACACAGCAGAAGGTTGGCTTTGTTTCCCTTGCAAGAGTTCCATAAGTCCAGATGGGTGCCATTGACTGCATCACGTGGCAATGAAGGCACAATCAGTACAGCTAGGCTATTTATAAATTGGAAGAGCTTCTGCTCCTTAATGCGCAGATGATATGTGACCATCGCAAGTGGATTATGCAATTGTCTGCCAATTATGCACAGAGATGCCATGACGCATACAGTCTTCAGCAGTCTCAAGTTCCACATCTTTTCTGTCCACTGGGGAGACTTAGAGGTTGGCTCCTGGTGGATAAAGGATACCCACTTCCATCCAGGGCTATAGTAGAGCAAGTCACTTCCAGGACTATAATACAGCAAAGCATTGGTTGACTCAAAATTAGGTTCCACTGCCTTGAGCAATCTGGAGCTGCCCTTCAATATGCTCCGACAAGACTGTCGTTGATTGTAGTGGGCTACTGTGCCCTTTACAACATGGCACTGCAGACAGATGAAAAGGTGGAGAAGGAACATCCTAAAAGTGCTGTTGATGATTGCAGCCACAGGCCAACCTGCCAGAGACACACGCAATGCCCTCATCGAGGCAGACTTGACTAGAGAAGTACTGTGAGTATTGACAGCTTCTCACCATGGCCCCTGTGTAAACATCCACTCCCTTTTAACACCAGAAAGCCTTCTCTCTACTGACACAACCCACTCCAGACTCCTTGGGCGGTATTCTCAGCCGGCTCCAAAAATCGTGGAGGCCGTCGTGAACTCGGCCGAGGTTCACGACGGCCTTGGGGCCCGCTCCCCGCACCTAATTCACCCCCACCCGGGGGGCTAGGAGCGGGCTCCCGTCGTTCCCGGCAGCGACCTCGGCCGCCGGAAATGACGCCCGAACGGCGCTTCGCGGATGTCATACGCGCATGCGCAGGAACCCACGCATGCGCGGATGACATCAGCGCGCAGACGACGCGAACCCACGCATGCGCGGTGCCGTCTTTCTCCACCGCTGGACATCGAGGTTGGCCTACGCCACAATAATGAGGATCCACCAGCCCCCAGCCCGATGACCTGACTGAAGTGATGTCACTTTATTGCATGTCAGACAATATGATCCTTCCCTCTCTCACTGATCACATGTCCATTCGCCTGCAGGATCTCCATCTGATGGTGCCGGCCCATCTGGGGTGGCCCCCAGGCTATCTTCCAAGAGGACACCTCAGAGGAGAGCTCCGGGTATGCCACCGTCGGTGCATCACAGCTGTCATCCCCACCTTCCACTAGCACAGAGACACACCTCGATAGGCGACATTAGTGTATCTGGGGCACAATCTGATGAGCATCACACGGTTACCGATGCACATTAGGTGGAGACAGGAACATCCAAGGGAGACAGCAGTCAGAGGTCTGCAGGACTCCAAGAACCTCTGGACCTGAGCTGCTACAGACACTGGGGTGCAGCGATGAGATTCAGGAGGGGATGTCCGCAACACTTCAGCAGGTCCATAGCTCATTGGAAGAATCCAAAGGCTATGGGCAGAAGAGATGGCACCAGCAATGTGTGGCACCGAGGCCAACACTGCTGGGGTGGCGACCGCAGTGGAAAGCTTGAAACACGGCATCAACATGATGAGTGGTAGTGTTCAAGGTATTGCTCAGTCAGTGACGCAAATGGCTTAGTGCCTCGACATCAAGTCCCCGTCACTGGGGGACATGTCCCAGCCGAGGCGCTGCAGAGCATGCCCCAGTCACAGGTGGACTTCGCCGATGCACTCCAGAGCGTGTCCCAGTCACTGAGGAACGTGTCCCAGATGCGGATGGACATTACCGAGGCACTCCAGGGCATGGCCCAGTCACAGACGAGCATCGCCGACGGCGGCGACACCATGGTGCAGACAAAGAGCTGAGCCAAATGAAAAAGGGGCCTCTGGAGCTCACTCCAGTTACCCCTCCATCCTAAGGTGCTCCCCAGGGGCCCTACAGGCACCGCCCACTCCCCCTCCCCACCCAACTCCTGACAATGGTGCCTCTCAAGGTCAGCAGGCAGAACAAGGTGAGGCATGTGTAACCGGCAAGTCGGCCGGGGCCCTCCGGCACGAGGCCATCCAGAGGACGCACACTATTGGCATCAAAGGCCTCAGGGCGCGGAAAGCAGCAGGCTGCCTCCCTCTGATGTGCATCTTGGGGACACAAGTAGATGTCGGGGCACAGCACAGAGGGCTATGATAATAGAGAATTACTGAGAGGGCATGGAGGGGAAGGGGCAGCACCATCGGTAGCTCGGGACAGTTTGTGTTTCGATTGTCCACCAATTTCACCCAAGAGATGTCATGTTATTCCGCACTGCAGGTGGATTGCACCCTCTCACCCCCTGGTGCCCTCAATTCCAGAACACCCCCCCCCCCCCCCCCGACATAGTGGTCCTAGATCTGGGGCCCCCTCGAGGCATACCATATGCAAGTGATAGGTGTGAGCTCGCTGTCAGCAGAAAGACAGGAGTCAGGCTATGGCATAGTATGAGCACCACCAGACCTTTCTTCACAGCGAGTTATCATCACTCTCCTGCCTTCTATATTGACCCGCTGACAGGGCCGACACAGGCCCATCACCCTGCAGTGATGTTACACAAACCCTGGGAGGGTGGAGCAAGGTAGGCGGGGGGGGGTGAGTGGGGGAATAGTTTGGGGGAGTGGGGGTGATGGTGGGAAGGAGAGAAGAGCTGAGATGACGGATGAAGCCTTGTCCCACGAGAAGCGGACATGGATGACGGCCTCCCTGGCCCATCGGGCATGCTGGATCCTTGCGGCCTTTTATCCACCATTTGTTCCCACAGGTCTTCTCCGGGCTCGTCCGCCAGCCGATAATGGTCCAGCCCCTTCTCATCTTCCTCCTCAGGCGAGGCTGCATATTCCTCCTCTTCCACCTCCAGCATGTTGCCCCACTGCTGTGCCATGTTGTGGAGGACACAGCAGACCATCACAAACTGCAGTGCACGACCAAAGTGATCAAGGCATCAGAACAGGCCACTTGGGCCTCGTTAAATCGCGTCTCCGCATCGTTCTCTGACCTGCATCATTAGCCAGCACAGCGGTTACCCCTTTATCCCCCCAAAGAGCCAACACATCATCCCGGGGTGTTCGTCGAAGATGCCGTGGATCTCCGAATGCCCTAAAATGTAGCTGTCATGCACACTACCTGGGAAGCGTGCGCACACGTGCTGATCCAGAGTTGGTAGTCGCACACGAGTTGAACATTCAGGGAGTGGAATCCCTTCCTATTGATGAAGGGCACTCCTGACAGCCCGTGTGCGCAAGGCGACATACGTGCCATCTGTTAACCCCTGGATCTGGGACATCCTGGCAATGATGGAGATTCCTGATGCCCGAGCATCCGTGACCTGGGTTTGGTACAGGTCAAAGTATATGTAGTCAGCTGCCCGGGCATCCGTGACCTGGGTTTGGTACAGGTCAAAGTATATGTAGTCAGCTGCCCGGGCATCCGTGACTTCACAGATGCACATGTGGGCTACTGTAGGCTGTGAAATGCTGCACAAGTCCGTGCTCAGGTACTGGAATGAACCCGAAGCTTAGAAGTTCAGGGCTGCGGTGACGATAGCCACTGGGAGAAGGTAGCCTCCTCCTCCACCGGGTGCCAAGTCTGCAAGGACCCCAGATCCCCACCGGGAACATGACTTGGACCAGGCTCAGGTTCCCTCCCCAATTCACACACACTCACCTTCTGGTCATGGAGGTATCCCAAGTGCTGGGGCCCAGCTCTAGGGTGTTAGATTAATGGCTGCGGCCGCTGTGGTGCTGACTCCTCCAGGCTTCAGGCAAATGTGCAGGCCTCACAGTTTGATTGGGATGCTGGGCAGTAACAATCGCCTGAGACATGGCATCTGTACCCACGGGAAACCACCCGAGAGGTATGCTGTGCTTGTTTAACTAATAATGCCACTTCCTTAGTAACAACAGTCTTCAGCTGTGCAACCAAAGGCCACCAGTGTCAGAGGGAGTTAAAGTAACCTTCATCATATTAGCACGGACAGGGGTCTGTCCTGAGGGATTTTCGGTAGGGCAGACGGGCAGCAGCTGAGGTTACCCCGGTTATGGGTACACACAAAAAGGGGGATGCCTTATAGACCCACAGACACTTAGACCCCAGCCCAGGGACAACCCCCACCGGTGGCACCCATCCCCCCGATTTGGACCTTATCCCCTGGGGGCTCCCCTACATCCCCCGAATGCTGGGGCAGCAGCTCCAGTGCCCCTAAGCTGCATGCCCGATTTCGAAGATGGCTGCTCACCTCCTCTGATCCCCTCAGTAGTCATCGCGCTGGCTTCATGTTTTTAAATAGGTATGCTAAAGAGTGCTCACTTGACCGCTCACTGGGGAGCCAGTTAAATCATGGGAGGCTGTTAGATAGGGGATCTGCCCATTAATGATATGGTGATTGGCCTGAATTGGCGTTAATTGGCACCTAGCTATGTCTCGGTGGGATCTAGACCCCGCCAATGGGAGTGGGCGGGTTAGATCGGAAACCGGTTGCCGCCGAACATTTATCCCGATTTCGGCCTCTCCCGCAATCTAATCGGCCCGAACGGATCCGTGCTGAGCGCGATGCGACCATTAGATTACACCCATAATGTATTGTTTTTTTTTTTTTGTTTTTTTTTTTATAAATTTAGAATACCCAATTCTTTTTTTTCCAATTAAGGGGCAATTTAGTGAGGCCAATCCACCTACTCTGCACATCTTTGGGTTGTGGGGGCGAAACCCACGCAAACACGGGGAGAATGTGCAAACTCCACACAGACTGTGACCCAGAGCCGGGATTCGAACCTGGGACCTCGGCGCCGTGAGGCAACAGGGCTAACCCACTGCGCCACCGTGCTGCCCTACCATAATGTATTGTTGACATTGATTCAACATTAGTAACAGTTAAGTACCCAAGTAGCATTGTGATATCTAATGCTGTCACCTGATCCACGTCTGCCTCTCTATTGTCAATGGCCTGTACAGCTGCCACCCTGTCAATATCCATGGTTTCCTCCTTCATTGAGATCAGGGTGGCCATGGCTGCATCTCCACCCCTAGTTCTCTGCATCTCCCTGGTGTTGTGCACTGCCTTCTCATGCAATGAGAAAAGTTAGAGAGTTAGATGTGTGGGGAGTTAACTGATTGCTGACGGTGGAAGATTAACATCTGAGAAGGGTGACAGTGAGGAACGAAAGCATGGCAATGATATGTTAAGGGTGGCTGTGCAAGCTCTCTCGAGATGGAGATTTGAGGAGGAAGCTGGAGAGAAAGGATTGTGTGTGCCAACAAGGTGTGTCAGTCAGGGGAGTGCTGTGAAGGAGAATGAGCTAGTGATGGATCCAGGACACTTATCCTGCCGGACTACATGAAGTAATTGAACTATGTCCAGACTGGATTCAGATCCTTGACAGCAGAAGGCTGCTGACAGCCTCAGCAACTTGGAGCCTGCTTGTTGAGGCTATCTGGCCTCCTCCTGCTACCCTCACGGAAAAATACTTCACTCTCTGTTACCCTCAGGGAAAAACACTTCACTCCATGCCCTCACTACATCAATCATCACCTCCATGGAGTAGTTCATGAATGGGGGATAGCTCTTCCACACATTCTGCAGGTCCTTCCTCCTTTGCGCTGGATTTTTTTTTCTGCAAACACCATGGCCGGGATTCTCCAAGCCCGCACCGGGTCGGGGGAGGGGGGCGCGCGAGAATCCCGCCACGCCGCTCCTACGCCAGGCCACTGATTCTCCGGCGACTGGAGAAGCGGCGGCAATCGCGCCCACGTGGTCGCCCCGGCCGGGGTCGTTGAAAGTGGCCCCCGTGGTGATTCTCCACACTCGACGGGCTGTGTGCCCGCTGAGTTCTGGCGCGTCCCGCTGGCGTGGTTTACATATGGCCCCACCCAGCGGGACCTCGGTGTTCTGGCTGCGGGGACCATCCTGGTGGGGGGGCGGGGGGATCTGACTCCGAGGGGGGGGATCCATGATGGCCACGCCCGCGATCGGGGGCTGTCGATTGGCGGGCGAGCTCATTCCGGGGGGGGTCTATGTTCCCCCACGCCAGGCCCCTGTAGAGCTCTACCATGTTGCCTGGGGGCCAGCGCGGAGACGGCAACCACGCGCATGCGCTGGCACAGAGACAGCCGTGACGCGCATGCGCGGACCCGCGCTGGCCGTGTAAGGCCGGCTTTCAGCGTCGGAGCAGCGCACAGCACTCCTGCACCATTCTAGCCCCCAGAGAAGAGGAGAATTACTAGGCCTGGAGGCCCGTTGACGCCGGCGTCGCTCGCTCCGGTTTTGACGCCAGCATTAATACTTGGCCGCGATATCGGTGAATCCCGGTCCATGTATCTTGCTGGCATTACTTCAAATCGAGATCCTTCATTGCTCTTTTAGGGATGATAATCCATACCTCCCTCTCTGATTGGTCATAGACCACTAAGGCAGTAGGATAATTAATTTGCACTGGGAAACAAGCCGTACAAATCAGAGTTGGGTTCCCAACGCAAAAATTATCCCGACATTTTGGCAGGAACCAAGGTGAGAAGATTCGACCAATAATTTCATTTATTATTGGGACTCATAAATATGGTGATTTTCATTCTAAGGTTACATTTAACAAAAACAGGGATGACCTGCGACGAAAAATAATTATGCATAAATTTGAAAACTATTTCTAATGCACACTATCAGATTTCATAAAACAAAAATTATAATTCATAATTGTCAGCTGAGAAATGGTTAACATGGTCAATTTCCTTAAACAATGTGCTGTTTGGTTCATTTCACTTTTCTGAAATTAAAATGTAGTTATTTTCAGAATTTTTATTCTTTTTACATAATTTCTACCAAAGAGTGAGCATCACACCTGTAACATAACTAAACATACTTACATGCCCATGAAGATCTGTGTTCAGAAGCATTAGTGCACAGGTTAGTGTATGGACCCCATCTAAAACATAAAAGTTGTTTTTAACTATTAATTGTACACATTGGAATAAAATACTATCAAGCAAACTTTGTGGAGTTGGTGCAGAATTGAAATCAGATCACAGCATGGGGCGTGCTCAGATGTTTTGGTAACATACAACGTTGCGTTGTATTCCAAGATTAATTGTGAATGTGATCTTAGTGGCATGGTCTTCGAAGGAACAACACGGAGACTATTGATCTCATATAGAGGAAGTGGAGATGGATTTCTATGCATGTGGTTGAGATGATGGACAAGTTAAAGTAATTCATTACCCTGAATTTACAACACTTCAGGAGTTTTCACACAAACTACAGGACATCCTAGAGAGGGTGACAGTCCAGTAGATTTCTGCAGCAACAAGCTGCCAGGAGGACATAATAAGAACATTGGAGGGTGATGAAGTGGCAGCTACTTCTGATTATATTGATACCTTAAAGGGTAGCTCGGGTACCACACTTGCATAGGATTTCCAAGATGACCTTAGTGCTATTTGGCTCACTGTGATACCAATCAGCAGTATCTCTGAGTTTCTGTCTAGCAGCAGTGGAGATACCTTGCTGGGTGTATACCATCGGGACTTCGGGCTTTGTACTCTTTTAGGTTCATTAGTTTGTCCATTATTTTCCCCTTTCTATCCCGATTATATTAATATTCTTTTTAAGCTCAATTCTTACCTATTCATGTCTCTTGCTCATCAATTAATTCACACTT
Organism: Scyliorhinus canicula; assembly: GCF_902713615.1. NCBI lineage: Eukaryota > Metazoa > Chordata > Chondrichthyes > Carcharhiniformes > Scyliorhinidae > Scyliorhinus > Scyliorhinus canicula. The sequence continues at coordinate 186,509,034 of NC_052149.1, read as the reverse complement.
CAATTTTTTTTGTGTTATTGGTGTGTCAATAACATATTATCATTACTTTAATGACATTTTAATTTAATTTGAAACTTTTTTTGCTTCCGTGATGGTATTTTTAAAAAAACTTTGCTCCCAAGTTTCTCACATTTCATTTATCCCCCTCTTAGGATCTCCTTCTTTAGATCCAATTTTTCCTTCAGTTATCTATATATTTATGGTGCCCTTGCTTGTTTTTTGGCTTTTAGTGGAATATATTTCTTTTGGACTCGATTGGATTCCCTGTAAAGATTTTGCACCATTTTTCTGTCCTGAGGAGTGGAATTTTCCCTGCCCAATGGTGGCCGGTTTGAGGGCAGGACTGCGAGAAAATGCGTGGGAAATTGGCTCCATGGGTGCCTGCTTCCGAATGATTTTCCAAAGGCAGGCTCTAGGCAGCAGCGGCTACCCACCTGGCAGTAGCGAGTAGCCAATTTGAGTCAATCAAGAATCCATTTAGTGCTAAGGTGCAGGTGTCACTAGGATTCTCAGTTTCAGTCCAGTCTCCTGCTAAGTCAGGAGGCAGGTGGCGTCCTGCAGCAAGTCAGCGGGCCACTGGTCGCTCACCTCACTGGCCCCAATATGAAGTTGCATGAATAGAAGTGACACAGGCAGAGTCATGACTATTTCTGTGGAGGGGATTCCCCTACACACTAATGACACTACGAGCTGTGAGCTTTCAGTACTTTCACATCTTAGGCAGGGTTCCAAGGTCACCTTCGTTTTGCGGCACCATCACTGACCTGCCTCAGCAGAACCCACCTCTCCTGGTGGGGCTGCCATTTGGTGAAAGCTGCAGTCCCTTTGATTGGCCTCCCACTTCAGGGACTTCCTTAATTAGACAGAAAAATTGGAAGTGACCTCTTAACTGACTGCCTCTCAAAAGATTGCACTGTCAGCCCATCTCTGACTCTTGTGGGGTCAGGACCCGTGAATGATCCCAACGCCTGAAATATTTCAAAGTGTAGAGACTCCGCCTTTTGTTTTTCAAAATTTTCTCCAAGTTTATTTTCTGTAATTCGAACTTCATTTGTTCATTTCCAATCTATTTCCTTAGTCTTTGTGTTACTCTCAATACTAATCTTAAACCTTACTATGTAGTGCCATTGCTACTAAGAAGCTCTCCTAATCCTGCTTTTTGTTTCTGTTCTGGTTCATTATCCATTACAAGATCCAGCACTGATTACTTTCTTGTTAGACTTCTTAACATACTGAGTCAGAAAGGAGTTCTGGCGATACTGTAATGCAATACTTATGTTCTTGCCAGTCTACAACAACAGCCACTAGTATTTATATAGTGCCTTTAATATAATAATATATACCAGGGCACTTCACAGGAGCAATATAAAGCTAATTTTCTTAGGATAGTTGAAATTATTATTATCCTTCGCCGGCTACTTATCGCATAGATTTACCAACATATTTCTTCCTTCAATTCCCTTGCACTATTTGATCTACATTATATCCCTATTCGGGTGATGGATCCATTCTTGTCTTATCTTAATCCCTATTGGATTCTGAATTTACTAATGGTTGCATTGTTTTACTACTATCCTTATGCTATTTTTAACTAGTACAGCAAAGACCTGCTGTTAATAGGGGTTACATTCCTCCAAAACTTTGTAAACCGCAAAATTGCAACAATGAGCATACTTTGCAATAGGAGTCAATTAGATACGTTTACATGTATTACAATCCCAGACTAGACCCCAACAATTGCTAGGATTCTGATCAGAAACCCCAATATTTAATTTTAATTTTGTAAGACTGTGAGGAAAGGACACTTCACTCCAGGATTGATTCCACACACAAATAGGGTTTTGGGGTGAGATTTAATGAAGGAAAAGAGCCCCGTTGTGGGCAGGTTTAGCCGGGTGTTTGCAGCTATTGAACGGGACTCCTCAGGCCTCGGCAGGGCACTTACCTTCTCTTACTGCACTGAAGACCCGATGGCTTTGTCATCTCTCAATCCCCCAACATGAACCCCAGACCCTCCCCAAAGCCCCACCAGCAGGTCCAGCACGAGTCGACATAAATGTGAGCTACGGCCACATTTATCATCCCCAGCCTGGGTTGAAGTACTTCGGGGTACTTGCCCAACACTTCAATTCAGCCGCCAGACCACATCTGGAGGATGAACTGCCAGTTAAGCTGTAAATGGCTCAACCAATCATGGCCCAATAAACTGGGGCCTTGTCCCCTGACCACAATAAGCGGGAGACACGCCGATTGCTGACAATAAACCAGCAGAATCATGGGTGGTACCTCCAATGTCCAATGGCCAACCTAGCTTTGGTATCGGTTCTTCCCAAATTCTGTATCCCTTGTTTAATGTGGTGGAACGTACTCTGCCCCACAATGGAGACCACCACACCAGTGTCCAATCCCATGTCCAGTAAATGCCCAATCACCTGCACTGCAATCCTAATTGGGGCCACCTGAGGCTCCGCCACACAAATTAACTGCATGCAGTCATCCTCTCAGGCTCATCCAGGTGGAAGATACAGGCTCTAGTCTCTCCAGGCTCTGCAGGGGCGCCTCGACCTCTGGTTGGGCTGCGGCTTGCGTCGCACCTGGGCTGGCGACCACACACCCTGCAACGACCCGGCTCACCCTCTGCGGATTCCGGGGAACTTTCCCATCGCGACGACTCAACCTTTGCGGCACTTGGTCCAGGGCAGGGTAGCAGTCATATTGTTTGCCCTGAAAAAGTAGGGTATTCACTCCGCACACTGATTCCAGTCTTTCAAGCTGGTCTTAAAGACATCTAACCGTCCGAACAGAGGCACAATAAAGAGAAAATTCCAATCTTGAGCCAACATAGGCGAGGAAGAGGCTTATCCAATGGTGTAGCAGCATCGATAGCTATCCAGTTTGTCCCACATCGCCAGTTTTATATGGCCACAAAGGAGTCCACACCGTGTAGTTTAAAGAAACTTAGTTTATTTATAATAACTATGATATACATCACATGGTAGATCCCAACTGGATCTGCCTTACCAGTGCCTAACTGGCCGGCTTTATGAAATAAAATGAAATGAAATTGTCACAAGTAGGCTTCAAATGAAGTTACTGTGAAAAGCCCCTCGTTGCCACATTCCGGCGCCTGTTCGGGGATATATATCATACAACTAGACATTGTTCAGAGGTCCCCTGTCCCCTAAACTGGGGAGCTCCTATTCTGCAACGTCATAGGGGAGTTAATTGTTCCCACCTGGTAAGATACTTGTGGGTTGTAACAAAATACATAGTGATTTGCCAGTTACTAGCATTTTTAACTGCAGTTCTGATTGAAATCACTTAGTTCATTTTACTTTGATTTACACTTACTTGAACTAATATTTGTGGTGAATTATAAACCTAGTAATTCACACTGTATTGTACTATATATATTGTGTCCTTGTGGGCTCTGTATACCACATCTGTTGCGCGGCTCTGCCCATAGGGGGAGATGAGGAGTTTATACTGGGCTCCACCCTTGGCTCCGTCCATGGCTCCTCCCACTAACCGGAAGTATAAAACTCTGCAGTCAAGAGCCTGCTGCCAGTTCATCTCATCGCAGGCAGGCTCTGTTGTAAGACTATTAAAACCACTATTCACTTCCAATCACGTGTCTTGTGAATTGATGGTCTCATCAATATTAAATCCTCACGAATGCAAGTTTAACACTAACCAGGACAGGTTCTATTCAAAGGGGTATCTAAACTCTTTCCTATACAACTAACTTCATTTGCACAGCTACTGCTGTTCCTCTATGCCTGTTGGTTATGGTGTCACTTTTTCCATTTCTTTCTCTGTGATTATTTACTGTTGACCACTGGCTTTAGGTGCCCTCTGCACCAAACTTCCACTCTGACCAAATTCCTATTCTATACTGTTTTTCAAAGCTCTGTGTACACAGGGCGCAACACATTCTTTTCCATTCACATACTTACACAAAGAGATATCATTCACATGGATGGTGTTTTTATAGAAAACATTAGTGATTTTTAACTGCAACATTTTAGAATGCTCTCATTGTGTAAAACACAGTTTAGAAGACAGTAAAATGATTGTCAGAATCTGCCACAAAGATATATCAGCAATCAATATAAGCAATCAAAATACCTTTAAATTCATTTTCTCTTTTCTGAAATCTATACCAATGTATAATAATTAATCATTTTATGTACAAAGGCACCTTTCAATTGCAACTTTAATACCTTCGGAGTTGATACAGTCAGGATTGCATTGGCAGTATCTCTTAGAAAAATGGATCAGAACTCTCTCTCGCTCTTGCGTTTCACCCATCAGTGGGAAAGCTTTCAAAAATCTCCTAGTGAAAAAACGGGAACAGAGGAACTATTTAGGTATTAATAAAAAAAAGTAGATACTCCTTCAAGAAGACTGCAAATACATGTTTACTTCGGAAGAAATTATTGTAGCGACAAGTTCTATGCTATAACACATAGGAACACATTACTTGCAGACAAATAGATTGCAGATGTTGCTGCAATGTCCCCACGTTGTGGTGATACAGAGTAAAGTGTGCAGCTGTCCAAAGAATAGGCATGCTGAAACAAATTGGTCAGTGCAACTACCACATCAAGACATAATTTTATTTAACATTAGAACTGTAATATCTATTATCCAATGCTATTTTACAGTTCTCGTTTTAGGAAGTAAACACAAATAAAAATAAAAGGGGTAAATTGTGGGATTATTCCCATAGGCTCACTTACTTTCATTTAAACCCGGACTATCTATTGATGGATTGTTTCTCTCATGTATCCCGGAGAAGGTACTTTTTCATTATTTATAAACAAAATGATGTGAAAAGTATTAAGCTTTAAAAATCAATTATATTTGAAGATAAGGGGCGGGATTCTCTGACCCCCCCCACCAGGTCGGAGAATCCCGCCCCGCCGCCGGCTGCCGTATTTTCCGGCGTCATTTTTCGGGCAGGATTCACGCCACGCTAGTCGGGGCTGTTGGCAGCGGCACCCCACCCCCCGGCAATTCTCCGGGCGCCGATGGGCCGAGCGGCCGTCCGCTTTTGGCCAGTCCCGCCAGCGTGGGTTACGCAGGGTCCCACACGGCGGGACCTGGCAGGTAAGTCGGCGGGGGCGGTCCACGGGGAGACGTGGGGGAACCGACCCCAGTGGAGGGCCCCCACGGTGGCGTGGTCTGCGATCGGGGCCCAGCGATCTGCGGGTGGGCCTGTTCCGTGGGGGCAATTCTTCTTTCCGTGCAGGCCCCTGTAGGGCTCCGCCATGACCAGCGCGAAGATGAGCGCATGTGCCAAAATATACTGGCCAGTCTGCACATGCGCGGAACCATGTCGCGCTTCCGCGCATGCATGAGAACACACCAGCCCTTCGGCGCACGCGTGAACTCCTGCCGTCCCTTCAGTGCCGGCTGGAGTGGCACCAACCCCTCCGGCGTCCACCTAGCCTCTCAAAGTGCAGCGAATTCCGCACTATCAGGGGCTGTTGACACCTGAGTGGTTGGCGCCGGCTCTCCCGCCTTAGTCTCAAAGGGTTAGTTGCCAAGGGACCGGAGAATCGCTGCCAGTCGCGCACGCACGGGCGACGCGGTGCCGGTCGGGGGCCATTGAAAGAGGCCCCCGCGGCGCTTCTCCGCCGGCAACTAGCCAAGTTCCCGCCGGTGTGGTTCACTCATGGATCCACCAGGCAGGCACTCGGAGTCCGCGGCCGCCCTGCTGGAGGTTGGCGGGGGGATCCATCACCGTGGGGGGGCTCCAGAATCGCAGGCGAGGTGTGCGCGCGCGATCTGGGGGGGGTGGGGGGTGCCTATATTGTCGGGGCCGCGGTGTGGGTCCGCCATGTTGAGCGGGGCTGCCGCCGCAGGCCGCCGCGGCGGCATGCACGGACCCCGGCCAGAAGTACAGGGCCCGGTATCAGCTGCCAGAGCTGCGAGGAGCACTCTGGGGCCCCGCTAGCCCCCCTCAGGTCGGAGCATCACTCTGGACATTCTCCAAGGAAAGTCCAGATGGATTCGCACCCGTTTTCCCACGGGCATAGGGACATAGCCCCATTAACAGAGAATTCCACCCCATGTTTCCCAATTTTCCATGCACCTTGCTGGCGACGTAATGAGGTTCCCACCATGGAAGGTTGGAAACCTATTTTAAATTCAACAACATATAATTAGCGAGCTCTCCCGCCAGGACTCACTGAATATTCATTAGTCGTCGGCGTGAGAATTTACAGCAGCAGTATAAAAATGAGAATCTGTTGATCTCACCTCCGAAGAGGATATTGGAGGTGAGTGCTCAGGCCGCCAACACTCTCCAGGGTTTCATTTGCAGAGGGGGTACCGGAGAGGATGCGAGGGGCACAGATACGTGCAATCCAGGGCTGGGAGGAGGGGGTTCAGTCTTGCCATCTCAGAGGGGTGCGGTCGCTTGCAGGCCTCAGGGGTTATTCATGGCTGTGAGCCTCTTGGTTCGAAGGGGTTTGATGGCTGCTAAGCAGGTAGCGCTTCCCATGTCCTCCTTTCTGGGCTTGTGGTGATATCACTGCTGAGGAATTGCCCTTCTAGAGTGGAAGTTGGAAAGTGGGTGGGAGCGCTGGTGAATTCACAGGGTCAACACAGGGGGTTACTGTTAGGTCCCTGGGTGGGGTTCGGTGAGAATCCAGATTCCATGAGCAGAGTGGGAATTCTGACAAGAGGTTCCCACTATCATGAAGGCAGAAGACCCTCACACAGGGGGAATTAGTGTATGGGTGGCTGCCTGTTCAAATTGGGAGGCTCGTTTAATCCGCAGCCCATGAGAGCTGGGGGAATGAGGGTGCCATCTAAGAATGAAGCTGACTGTTACATTCATCAGATGTGTCTCGCCTGCCACAGGGAGATGCCAGTTGCCTAATGAGTTCCTGACCCTTCCTTGACCAGTTAATTGTACCAATTGAAGCATAGCCCCTAAGCGTTGAAATCCAAGACTAACACTCATATCTCCATAACAGAGAAGAAACACAGGCGGTGCTCCCGATACAAGGCGATATGGTGAATGTGCTCATTAATCACCCCATCCAGGACATGACGCGTGGCAGTGTCTTGTTCCCTTAGAATGCAGGTACATTGAATGCACTCAATTGCCCTCACTCCTCCCTCACATAGGGGGTGGGAGTCACGCAGTCTGCTGAGGCTCTCAAGAGTCAAAACGCTTCATTCGGCTGTGGTTGAGAGGGGAAACTGTGGAGAATTGGCCGTTGTGTGACAGGGGAGAGAGTGCGGCTCATTGGAAACATGCTCACATTGGGTGATGTGCATGGGTGGATGTCCCAGAACTTGAGACGGCTGTGGGTCACGGCATTGTCAGGACTCATCATTGCTCACTTTGATGCTCTCTTCCTTTCAGTTTTTGAATGAAGAGAATCATGGGTTTTGAGTCGAGTTGGCAGACCTTTTAACAGTTATCGAGCAGCAGCAGCGACATTGGTATGCCGCTGCACGAGGGCAGGACCAACGCCGTGCAGAAGATGGGGAGGCAGGGCCCGCTGATCTTCCGGAAGTAGGGAAACAGATGGCAGGGCCTTGAAGGAGACCCTACTGGCCACAGGTCTACCACCATGAGATTCCTCCATCCAAATGTCAGAGATCCAGTGCCGGAGAAGACAGTGTTTGTCCGGAGTACAGTGGACCACCTGTGCCAGGTGATGCAAGAGTTGCCACCACATAGACAAGGAGGTCACTGATTGCCTGTGCTCTGGAAGTCATTGCACTCTGAACTTCTATGCTAGCGACTCGTTTCAGGGCTACACGGGTGACCTATATGGCATTTCCTAGTCTGCCACACGCAGGTTCATCAGGGAGATTACTGATAGTCTATTGCGAGGTCCCACATGTACATTAATTTTGATCGGGACCAGGTGACCCAGGACCCCAACAACATCAGTTTCACCCCCAAAGCTGGCCTACCCCAGGTGCAAGGTGTTACAGACTGCACCCATACTCTGCATTCCCCATGAAGGCATGGGCACCATTTGTGAACCATAAGGGATTCTACTCCTTCACTACGTAATGAGTATTATGTAGGTGTATTCTCATTTCCTGCAAATCCCAGCCATTTTTGAGGGAGAGCAAGTTGGAGGGATGGCCCCTCGGGGACAAAGGAAGTGACTGATGAAGCCAGTGCGGAGTCCCCAAACACCCACTGAGACTCGTTATAACAAAGTTCATGCTACAACACGTGCGCTGGTAGAGCAAGGCATTAGCCTGCTCAATCCTGGTCCGTTCAGGAAGGGAGGGGGCCTCCAGTACAGAGGGTGTCATGCATTCTAGTGGTCTGCTGTGCACTGCACAACCTGGCACTGCAGTGGGTGAGGAGCTGGACCAGGAGGAAATGGAGGAGTGACACATCTCCTCAGATGCGCAGCACGTCAAGTTGGGCCGTGAGGTGCAACCACAAAGAAAGTGGAGGAATGACCTTGGACGATGGCCATGGGCTACATGGCTAGTGACACGATCATAGCCTTGCGGTCTGGGGACAGCCATGACGAAGGAGTCTTCCAACATAGGGTCTTACACCCTCTTACTACTGTGGTGCATGCGGAGGCTATCCTGATGGTTATATCATTCATGGGCAGAATGCTAAAACAATTGACTGGACACTGCAGGAGAATGATGATGATGACTTGAAGTGAGGCCTCTTATCATCTGCGATATGTTTGACTCTTGCCTGGCAGAAAGCTGAGAGCAACCTTCCATTGAATGGGGTGATTGAGAGACGCGAGAGCTGAATTACATATCTAAGCTGATACTCCTCCCCAGAGGTCAGGGGTTGTGGAGTGTATCTCAACCTACTGATGAGGTGGACAGACACTGCATCTTTTCAGCTGATGGCATCCTCATAACTAGAGATTGCTAGCAGACAGGAGGGGACTGAGCACTGTTTTGGGGGAGGAGGGGGACAGGGAGAGAGGGGAATTCTTCTAGGGATTGGATTGGAGAGGTGGGCAGTACTAGGGGTCCCACACCAGCAGCAGTGCGGCTTCACTGCATTTTCAGTGTGGGAGGTGGGAGAGACATAGTGCTGCCTTTCTCTCACAGCATTAGGAGGAAGCACTGAGTTAGTGGGAGGCTTTCAGAGCATGACGTAATCACATGACAGCATGGAGGTTCTTCACGGTGAACAAAGTGAATTTTAATACCAGTGAATTATTATAATGGTGACATACCTCTACAAGTGTTTCGGTTCACCTGTGCCCACTATGTTCCTATTGTTTCTTATTCTTTCTCACCATCATGCTAACTCTAGGTGTAGTCTCAGGATCCACAGCTGAGGATGAGGCAGCCTGCCGACTTCCATGCCCTGTTGCCCGAGATAGCCTTGCTGGGCATCCCCTGGAGGGTTGGGACCTTGAGGGTTCGAATCTGCTTTCCGGCAGCATAGTCGTTGCAGTGCTGTCCTCCTTAGTGTGCGGGACTGGAGATGTGTAGCTCACAGGGAGGGGAGCATCAGATGGGCTGGACACCCCCAGGGTCTCCTTTGGCTGCAATCCCTCTGATCTCTTCCCACCAGGTGCTTGGAGGCCCCTCCCACCAGGACCATTGGAGTGAGATCCAGACGCCCCACCAGTGTCTGCACCATGCAGTTGAAACCCTGCACCATGGAGCTCTTGCCCTCAGCCATGGAGGTCATGACCTGAACCATGGAACGGACACCCCGCGCCATGGAATGCATGTCTTGCACTGAGGTCTCCAATGCGGATGCCACCTCGCAGTTTTGGCCTTGTTGCAATGGCACCATCTCTTCAGACAGAAGGCAGTGGGACTCCTCAAATCGGCCTTGCAGTCCAAGGAGGGATGCTTTCATCCCTTCTTGATGCTCGCAGCACTGCCTTTGTAGCTCTCAGACGACTGTCTCCAGGGCCATATAGTCAGCCTGGCATCCCTCCAAGTGCCAAATCCCTGCCTCTGCGTGCTGTGGATTATCAGCTGTGAGGTGCCCAACAGTGAGTGACCCAGAGCCCACCTATTAGTTATTCCCACCGAGGTGCGAGTATCTGCACTGGTGGAGGGCGCAAATGACAGCTATGATGCCTCTTCGATGCTGGTCTCAGAGATATCTCCCGAGGAGCTGCTCGTGTCTGTTGTTTCCAGGGGCGGTAAGGATGGTCCGCGCTGGTTTGCTGATTGACCTGCAATCTGAGGGAGATAGCGTTAGTGGGGATCAGAGGAGAAAAGTCACTCATGTGAGGCTTGCACATGGCTGGATGTATTGAGAGTTCTCACGTGTCTTTGCCTCCACATCGCCCTCTGCAGAGGTGCGGGCCTCGCCGACCAGCTCAAGGACTCTTTCCTCAAAGGGGATTAGGATCTTCAGCTTCGGCATGACTCCGGCAGTCTGTGCCCACTCATACCAGTTGTGCTCAAGTTTATCCTGCAATGAGACAGATAGGGAGAGTGCAGGTAGGAGTCATGCCAGGTAAGGTGGTAATGAAGTCTGGCATTAGTGGGAGTAGAGGTGTGAGGAACAGGGGGGATAATGGGGAAGCTGGGGTGACGGGGGGAGGTCAGTATGACAAGTGATGGGACCTCATGAGGTGGCCGGGAGTGAGATCACCATGGAGGTATGATGATGCAGGAGTCGGACTTATCCTGGCTTCACGAAGGTCACTCATCTTTTTACAACGCTGTCGACCCATCCTCTAATGGCACTCCCTATCGCGGGCACAGCTCCCAGGTGGGGTTGGTGACCTTGCGTGTTGGGCATCTGCCCGATCGTGGGAAAAGAATATCACACCTCTGCCCGACACCATCCAGAGGTTTGCTGAGGGTTCCCTCCGTGAAACGTGGTTCTGCCTTCCTGGCAGCAATCCCCCTGACTGGACTTGGAACATGTGCTGGGAAGGAAAATATCAGAAAATGCCACCCAAACTGATATTCAAAAGGCGTGTTTTACAAAATACGAGAGCTACAACATTAGTCTGTAACTGAGCAGGATACCTGATATACAAATGTTTCTTGACTGATTGTTCTCAGGCTATGGGTGAGGTTGGTAAAATGTTACTTTCATTACCTTTCCTTATTTGCTCAGACAAGGAATTGGTGGGCCTCTTCTTGAACCACTACAGCTGATAATTTTTAGTTAGGAATTTGTGATGACAAAGGAACGGCAGCATATTTCCTAGTCAAGGTGGTGGGTAACTGAGTGAAGATATTCCCATTATCTTGCTGTTTATAGCCATTTGTGCAAGACATTCTTTGGATCTGTGGCTAGGCAAGCATTTATTTACTATCCCCCCGCCCCCTTTAAGTCTCTTTTTACACATGGGAATAATTACATTTCATAGTTACCAAATTAGTAACAATCATGGACACTTTTACTCTCGTCCATCAATAATTCAGTCTGTCCGGTAACGACTTCTTTCTTATAGAGACGCTCTGCTATTGAGGTAATGGTAGTTACTGTTGGCCTTACTTCACAAGGACTCGCTCCTTGTACCACTGTTTCCTAGGGGATGACACTCTGGCCTGTCTGTCGCTGATCCGACAGTTCACTCCTCGGAAACCCGCAACAATGCTGCTTGCTGGCACAATTGGAATAGGTTGTAGCACTGGCTCTTTGGATGGCTCTTGCACTATCAAGTGGTCTACATGCTTCTTTAAAATATTGTGTGTACTTTAACCTCATAGGACACCAGCACTGTTCTGGCCACAACAGCCCCTGGAACCAATTTGGTCATTACCGATAATCTTCAAAACAATGGATCCTCTACCTTGAATGCTCTTGCACTTTTAAACAAGTTGTGGTTACTCTTCTGGTTCCCCTGGCTGGTCTCCACTCTACCCTGGGAGCACCAGGCTTAATCTGGTCCTCAATCGACGACCATCAGCAGCTCAGCTGGAGAGATTCCAGTGGTATTATGCAGGGTGATCCTACATGATAGCAGGAATCTAGTCAACTTGATGTTTAAAGGTGGCTGCTTCTTCAAGCCAGCGTTGGAAGTCTGCACTGCCCTCTCGGACAATCCATTGGACGAAAGATGGTATGGTGCCATTTTGATATATTTTATTCCATTAAAAGTCTGAAATCCGGCACCGGTAAAATCCATTCCATTGTCCGAAACAAGGGCATCCGGTATCCCGTAAATTGTGAAACACTGACGCAGCTCCTCAACTGTGGCAGAAGCAGTTGAGGATTCCATCTCCAAAACCTCCAACATGTACCCGAACCCATGGTCGACCTAGCCATTCCTATGGATGTAACCAAATTGCTGCAGGTAACTTCTGCTGAAATTGGCACTGATTGTAGTGCTTTACCACTCTTTTAATTGAGCATTGATGCCAAGTCACCACATGTAGCTTCTCGGTAGCATCGTCATTTTACACATGCTCGCATGGGAACTATGTAACTCTTCCAGTAATAACTCTCTTCCTGGCCTAGGGACAACCGTTCTTGATTCCCAGAGGAGGATACCATCTTCACAGTTAAGCTCGTCTTTCATTACCTGCTAAGGCTCAATCTTCTCTGAAGCTCTCTCATTACGTCATCCATCCAGTATACCCAGTACTTAATCTGTTGAGCCGACATTTTTTTTAAAGTATTTTTATTAAGGTTTTGCAGAATTTTGTATAATAAAACAGTAGAAACCATAATAACAAAACAAACTAGAATGATCATTAACATAGTGCAAAAAAAGCCAAGTGGGAGGGGGAGCTGGGAGAACAGATAGAGGATGGGACATGGGCTGATGCCCTGGAGAGGGTTAATTCTTCCTCCTCGTGTGCGAGGCTTAGCCTCATTCAATTTAAGGTGTTACATGGAGCCCATATGACGGGGACAAGGATGAGTCGGTTCTTTGGGGGTGAGGACAGATGTGTCAGGTGTTCGGGAAGTCCAGCGAACCATGTCCATATGTTTTGGGCATGTCCGGCACTGGAGGAGTTCTGGAAGGGGGTGGCAAGGACGGTGTCGAGGGTGGTGGGATCCAGGGTCAAACCAGGATGGGGACTTGCGATCTTTGGGGTTGGGGTGGAGCCGGGGGTACAGGAGGCGAGAGAGGCCGGAGTACTGGCCTTTGCGTCCCTAGTTGCGCGAGGAAGGATACTAATACAGTGGAAGGACGCGAGGCCTCCAAGCGTGGAAACTTGGATTAATGACATGGCAAGCTTTATTCAGTTGGAAAGGGTCAAATTTGCCCTGAGAGGGTCGGTACAAGGGTTCTTCAGGCGGTGGCAGCCTTTCCTCGACTTTTTGGCTCAGAGATAGGGTACAGAGGTCGCAGCAGCAGCAACCCGGGGGGGAGGGGAGGGGGGGGGGAGGGGGGGTGGCAACAACGGTTGCGGTAGGTTATTTACGGTTGAAATGTGGGCAAATTTGCTCGCAGTTCATGTTTGATGTTGATTGTTGCTTTGTTTGTTTTTGGGGGGAGGGACAACGCGCGCGCGAGTTCGGGCGGGGAGGGGATATTTGTTAAGAGGGAATATTTTGTAATATTTTATAGTTAGTTGGGGTAAATATCTTCATGTAAAAAAAATTTTCAATAAAAATTATTTAAAAAAAAAACATAGTGCAAAAAGAGAATATACAATAACAATTAAATAGACATTACCCCATGCCAACCAGTCTTCCCACACCATCCCAATGAAGCACTCACCCACCCCACCACCTCACCCATGGATTGCTGCTGCTCTGACATTTTAATTTTCCCCGAGAAAGTCGAAGAACGGCTGCCACCTCCGAGAGAACCCTAGCGTAGACCCTCTTAAGGCAAACTTTATTTTCTCGAGGATGAGAAACCCAGCCATGTCGGTAACCTAAGTCTCTACACTCGGGGGCTTCGAGCCCCTCCACATTAATAAAATCCGTCTCCGGGCTACTAGGGAGGCAAGGGCCAAGACGTCGGCCTCTTTCGCCCCCTGAACTCCCGGGTCTTCTGACACTCCAAAGATCCCTATCTCTGGACTCGGCACCACCCGTGTGTTAAGCACCTTGGACATTGCCCTCGCGAACCCTTGCCAGAACACTCTAAGCTCCGTGAATGCCCAAAACATGTGGACATGGTTTGCAGGGCTGCCCTTGTACCACATACAACTGTATTCGACCCCAAAAAACTTGCTCATTTTCGCTGCCGTCATGTGTGCCCGGTGGACCACCTTAAATTGAATTAGACTGAGCCTGGCACATGATGAGGAGGAATTAACCCTGCCCAGGACCTCTGCCCACAGACCCGCTTCCAACTCCTCACCTAGCTCCTCCTCCCACTTGCCCTTGAGCTCCTCCACCGGGGTTTCCTCCGCCTCCTGTAGTTCCTGGTAGGTATCCGACACCCTCCCCTCCCCCAACCAGGTGCCGGAGACCACCCTGCCCTGTATCCTCAGTGTCGGAAAGGCCACTAACTGTTTTTTCAGGAAGGCTCGTACTTGTAGATATTTAAAGGCGTTTCCAAATTAAATTTGTCCTCCAGCGCCTTCAAACTGGGAAAGCTTCCATCTATGAACAGATCGCCCATTCTTCTGATGCCTGCCATCTGCCAGCTCTGGAACCCACTATCCATCCTACCCGGGACAAACTTGTTGCATATCGGGGTCCAGACCGACGCTTCCTCCACCCTCTTGTACCTCCTCCACTGTATCCAGATCTGCAGTGTCGCCACCACCACCAGACATGTGGAGTAATGGGTAGGTGAGAATGGTAAAGGAGCCGTTATCAAAGCTCCCAGACTAGTATCTTTACATGACGCCGCCTCCAGCTGCTCCCATGGTCCCCCCCCCATCGCCCACTTCCTAATCATAGCTATATTGGCCGCCCAGTAGTAGTTGCGAAAGTTCGGCAGCGCCAACCCCCCCCCCCCCCCCCCCCCCCCCCCCCCCCCCCCCACCCCCCACCGACTGCGCTCCAACAGCGATCTCCTTACTCGCGGGGTCTTATTCGCCCACACAAAGCCCGGAATGATCCTATTCACCCGCTTCAAAAAGGCCTTAGGGATGAAGATGGGGAGGCACTGAAAGACAAACAAAAATCTGGGGAGGACAGTCATTTTCACGGTCTGCACCCTCCCTGCCAGTTACAGCAGGAGCATGTCCCACCTTTTAAAGTCCCCTTTCATTTGCTCCACCAACCGGGTCAGGTTGAGCCTGAGCAGGGCATCCCACTTCCTGGCCACCTGTACACCCAGGTAACGAAAACTTTTCTCTACCATCCTGAGCGACAGCTCTTTCAGTCTCTCCTCCTGCCTGGATCACAAACAACTCGCTCTTTCCCCTGTTCAGTTTGTTCCCTGAAAAACTTCCCCTATCCTCTACACAGGGTCCGAAATGTGCAGGAGCAAATCATCTGCGTATAGTGAGACCCGATTATCCACTAATCGCTCCCCCCCCAAACGCCGACGAGCCATCGCTGTTTCTTGGCCAATCTTGAGCCCGCGCTCTTCGCTTCCTCGAGCGCCCCACAGCAAGCCGCCGACCCCGACCTTCAACTGGTACCCCGAAATTGATACCTCCTCTGTCAGCAAAGCAGCATCCCCCCCCCCTCAACAGCCCCACAACCCAAAACCCCCCGCCAAGCACCAGCTGGGCACTTTCTCACCCCCACTACGCTCCCGAGAGTCAGCTGGCCCATGCTGACCCTGGCGGCTCCCGCCCTTGCGCCGATCAGACTGTCGCCTCATTGTCCGGACCCTTCTCCCCGCGTGAATAAACCAATTAAACAACCTCTCTAGCCCCAGTGAGTAAATAGTAATATGAAACAAAAAATAAACAGAAGACACTAACATTGCCCCGTGAGGAGACACTTGTTGAACCAAGGCTCCAACTTCCCGAAAATTCGTAACTAAGTACAGGGCCCCCTCCCCCCTTCGTATCTCAAGTTTGCCGAAAACACTGCACCCTCCAGCCACCACCACAGCCCTTACATGCACCCATGATGTGGAGATGCCGGCGTTGGACTGGGGTGAGCACAGTAAGAAGTCTTACAACACCAGGTTAAAGTCCAACAGGTTTGTTTCAAACACGAGCTTTCGGAGCACGGCTCCTTCACCTGAAGAAGGAGCCGTGCTCCGAAAGCTCGTGTTTGAAACAAACCTGTTGGACTTTAACCTGGTGTTGTAAGACTTCTTACATGCACCCAACATTGTATACAATCTTATATTAGAAACGGTACCATGTTACCCAGCCCCACCGCCGCATTCCACCAAAGCTTAACTGTCCTTTAATTCGAGTCCAGCTTTTCTTGTTTGACGAATGACGACGCCTCATCCGGCGTCTCGAAATAGTGATGCCGTTCCCTGTACGTGACCCATAGCCTCGCTGGGTGTAGTATCCCAAATTTCACGCCCTTGCTGAAGAGGGTCGCCTTCACCTGGTTGAATCCAGCAAGCCTCTTGGCCAGCTCCGCACCCAGGTCCTGGTAGATGCGTATCACGCTGTTCTCCCACCTGCTGCTCCGTTCTTTTTTTGCCCACCGCAAGACAAGTTCCTTGTCCGAGAAGCGATGAAATCTCACCACCATGGCCCTCGGCGGTTCATTCGTCTTGAGCTTCCTTGTGAGGGCTCTGTGCGCCCCGTCCAGCTCCAGGGAATACCCCCGTCCCTATCAGCGTCTCCAGCATCTTGGACACAAATGCTCCCGCATCCGACCCCTCAACATCTTCGGGGAGGCCCACAATTCTCAAGTTCTGTCTCCTGGACCTGTTTTCTAGGTCCTCCAGCCTCTCCTGCCACTTCTTGTGGAGGTCAGCCTGCGCCTCCACCTTAAGGGCCAATACAACCAACACGTCCTCATGGTCGGATCCCTTTTTCTCCATCTCCTTAATCGCTTTCCCTTGAGTTGCGATCATTTGGTCTATTGATGCCTTCATCGGGACCAGCATGTCCTTTTTAAGATCAGCAAAGCAGCCCCTAAGGAACTCCTGTTGCTCCTGTGCCCATGGACCCTGGACTCCTGAAAAAGGTCCGAGAGTCGGTTCCAGATGGGAGCTGCCGAATGCGCGACCTGCTCCTCCATGGCCGCCACCGGAAGACTCGTCACCGCTTCTTCAATGGCCTTGGCGAGATCTTTTCACAGTTGCTTCCCTCTGCTACTAGAATTCAGCTTTAATAAAGGCCCTCAAGTCAGCTTGAAGCCTTTAAGCTCGCAATTCCCCTGCCTGCATGCTGGAAGAGGCTTTTGTCTTTGCTGCAGCTTCAGCCAAATCTTTCACTGTTTCTGCCGGGTCTGGTAACCAAGAGACATACCATTCCTGGGGGAAAGTACTCCTCCAACATTCACCTACGTCTTTTCATCAAACTTCCACCCCGTATTGATTGGGCAGGAGCTGCCTTGTGTGTGACCACTTACTCCATGGTCCACACCGGAAGCTCCTTCTAGAAAATTTATGACGCATTCTTATCTCTTCTAGTAGTGTGGGATGTGCACCTGCCTCTGGCAAAGGAATATGACTCAGCGCATCTGCATTGGCTTTTTGAGGACAATGTTCAATGGTGTACTCACAAGCTGACAAGAACAACACCCAACACTGTATCTAACTTAGTGAACAATTGACCACCAACCAGTGTCGCATGTAGATCTTCAATTTTGGGTATGGGGTTCTTGTCAGACTTTGTGGCCTGGTTCACCGTTAGCTTGTAATCCCCATAGATACGGGTGGTTTTATCCCGTTTCACTACTGGCATGATCACACTGGTTGAATGATACCCAAGTCTTCCAGCCTTTTCAATTCTGTTTCAATCTTCTCCAATAACGCATAGAGCATAAGTCTAGCCCTGAAAAATCTTGGGGTGGCTTCTGGGTTCACACAAATTCTCGCTTTAACACCTTTTATTTTTCCCAGTTCTTCCTGGCAAACATCTTGATATTTACTAATGATCTTGAGCTGATGATAACTTATTTGATGCTAAAAACCTCTAGCCAATTTAATTTGATCCCCTGGAGCCAGTCTACCCCATTAAGCTTGACCTCTGATCATACACCACGACTAAAGGCAGCTTAGTGGATTACTGTTGATCTCTCACAGGGGTCATCGTTGTGCTTATTATCTTTATAGCCTCTCCCCTATATGTTGTCAGCATGGTCCCAGTATTCTTCAACCTCAGAGGGAGGACTCCTTCTTGAAGGTACTGGAAGGTCTGTTACCCCACCATGGTGGCTGAGGCCCGAGTGTCCACTTCCATCTGTAATGCCCATCTGTTTACCACTGACTGCACTGTGATCGGGGCCACTCTGCCTGCTTTTATATTTTTTTAAATATAAATTTAGACTACCCAATTCTTTTTTTCCCAATTAAGGGGCAATTTAGCGTGGCCAACCCACCTACCCTGCACATGTTATGGGGTTGTGGGGGTGAGACCCACGCAGACACAGGGAGAATGTGCAAATGCCACACGGACAGTGACCCGGGGCCAGGATTAAACCCAGGTCCTTGGCGCCTTGAGGTAGCAGTGCTAACCACAGCGCCACCACCTGCCCCTCTTACATTATTGATTGATATAACTTTCCGTTCCACCTCAGGACCATTTTCCACACGGTATACTGATGCTCTACTGTTCGATCTACTAGTGTGAGGCAGGCTCTGCTTATACTTGCACTTAAGTCTCACATGTCCTTTTTCTCCCACACCTGAAACATTCAGCTTCCCTAAATCTGCATACGTCTGGGGGTGGCTTCCCCCCACATCAGTAACACTATGCGCACACTGGATCCATCCTAGGCTGTGGGTTTAATATTTATACCCTTTTGGCTCTTCCAGTTCCCATATTCATTAGCTTTCTTGGACCAACTCCTGGCGCCACTGTTTCTTGCCGTTTCCTACTCTAACTGGTGGACTGCATTGCTCAGAGGGTTTTAGTAATTTCTTGGCGCCTTTCTCTGCGCTCTCCATGACTAAAGCAATCTCCAGCGCTTTTTATAAATCTATTTCCGATTCTGCCAAAAGCTTCTTCTGTATGGCTTTGTCGTTCAGGCCACATACTAAACAATCTCTCAGCATCTCTTTTAATGCAGTCCCAACATCACAATGCTCTTCAATCTTCTTGAGCCTTGCCACAAAGGCCGCAATGGTCTCCTCTGGGGCTCTCCCGGCCGAATTAAACTTGTAAAGCTGTAAAATTACTGAGGGCTTGGGGTGGTAGTGCCTTTGAGTAACTCTACGATCACTGCAAATGTTTGGGTATCGTAAGCATCCAGGGACATTAAGTTTCGAACCATACTATATGTCTGTGCCCCGTACGCAATTAACAAAATTACTCTTTGCTTCTCCTACCCTTCTATTTCATTAGCGCAGAAAAATAATTTTAAGTTTTCCACATACGATACCCAATCTTCTGTAGACCCAATCGAATGGGTGTAGTTTCCTGAAAAGAGGCTTTTTGATTGTTTTCTTCTTTGAAGGCTGGACTTGTCTGAACTTGTACTGAAACTCTACGCGGTCCCTCTCACCGATTCTCGGCCCTGGATGGGCCGAGCGGACATACCAAAAAACCCGTGTCTCACCGGTGCCGTCCACGTGTGGTCTTACCCGGCAGGACCTCGGCGTGGGGGTCCGGGGCGTACTTTGGGGGGGGGGGGGGGGGGGGGGGGGGGACGGTCCGACCCCAGTGGGGGGGCCTCGGCTGTGGCCTGGCCCGCGATTGGGGCCCACCAATCGGCGGGCTGGCCTCTCGGGCTGGGGGCCTCCTTTCTTCCACGCCGGCCCCTTTAGCCTTACGTCATGTTGCGTCGGGGCCGGCGCGGAGAAGGGAGCCACTGCGCATGCACGCGTTGCTGCCGAAGCCACTGCATATGCACGCGTTGGCACCGGTGCCACTGCGCATGCGTGCACCCTGCAGCGCCCAGTTGACGCGGGATCAGCAGCTGGAGTGGCGTGGGTCGCTCCAGTGCTGTGTTGGCCCCCTGTAGGGGCCAAAATTGCTGATCCTGAGGCCATGTTGACGCTGTCGAGAAACGCCCCAGCGTTTCCGACAGCATAAACACTTAGCCTCAGGATCAGAGAATCCTGTCCAACACTTCATTCCAAGTATAAACAAATATTTAACAAAGTGCTTTAAAATAGTCTTTCCATACTCAGCTCTGGAGTCCAACTTCTGGGATAAGTCCCAACATATCCCAGTGAATGCCCTGATTGGCCTAGCAGGTCTCAAGATTCCTCCCTCAGAGAACATCCCTTAAAGGGGCTAGCCCCCAAACTACAGTGAGGTAACAGAAAGATGATTGGGGCTGTGTAAGTTACTGTCACCGTCCCACTCTCGCTTTAAAAATTCCAGTACGTCACGGAGGCATCGGAAGACTGACATGCCATCTGAGAACAAAGAGAAAATGCTAGAAAATCTCAGCAGGTCTGGCAGCATCTGTAGGGAGAGAAAAGAGCTAACGTTTCGAGTCCAGATGGCCCTTTGTCAAAGCCCTCTGAGAATGCTGTTGTCAAATCACGTGCACCACCACCAACTGGCCACTGAAAATCCAGCCCCAGGTCTATGTGACGGACTGAGGTCCTGAAGTAAGAATTTTAAGGAAGCCATTAAAAGATGGAAAAGATAATTCAATAGAAAAAAATTAATCAAACAGCAGCATATGATATTTTATTAAAATTTTTATAACCTTATTCTGAACTCTGTAAATTACAGTTACTGCAAAGAAATGCATAAGATATTTTAAATGGATCAACTGGTTCACCAACGATTGTGGGCTGGATTCTCCGCACCCCGATGCCAAAATTGCGGCCGGCTTTGGGGCAGAAAATCCAGTTTTGCACAAGAAATCGGGACTGGCGCTGGTTCACCGATTCTGCGGGCCCCGAAAAGCGGCGTACTCATGAAGTACGCTGTGCCGCTTAGGGCTTAACTGGGGCCGTTGCCAGAGGCCCGCTCCGCCATTCTCTGCCTCCGACCGGCCAAAGCTCCGACGATGTGGAACTGATGTTGTCCAGCCGGTGGGGATATTCGCGTGGCGGCTGCGCACTCAGTCTGCGGCCGCCCTACTCGGGGGCGGGCCGATCGGAGGGCAGGGGAGGCCTTATAGGCAGCCGGGAAATGTTAGTGCGGGCGTTGAGGGCCGGGCGCGCGGCCGATCGTGGGGTTTCTTGTTTGCGACAGCTCCGCGGTCCGGGTCTGCCATGGAGCATGGCGCAGCCGGTGGAGGCCGCCGCCGTCCGCATGCGCAGCCTCCGACCCGGAAGTGCAGGGCCTGTATCTGCAGCAAAAGCTGCTGGATCCACGCCGGGTCCCTGCTAGTCCCCTGCAGGGCTGGGAAATAGTGGTCCTTTCGTGCCAGATTTTCTGGTGTGAAATCCCACCGTTTTGACACCGGCATGGGGGACATAGTCGCAATAATGGAGAATCCAGCCCAAGGACTTGGACAACTGCTTTCACTGGTGATTCCTACAATAAATGTATACCTTGACAGTTTCAGTATAAATTGTTGACTTAAATACAGTAAACAAATTGACAAGACTGCAGACAGTGGAGTCCACAATACACAATCTGTTAGCAATATGGCTACTGCAGCTGTAAATGAGAGTATTTAAGAAGGAATTAGATAAGCATGAGGAGAAAAACATATTAAGACATATGGGGAAAGAACAGAGAATTGGGCTGGCGTGTGAACAATGCTATGTGAGAATTTGCATCAGCAGAATGGACAGCCTCATGCCGGAATTCCTACAATTCAAATTAAAGATGGCCAAACCGAGTGAAAGCAATGTTAATATCACATTCTGAGCTGCTTACTACAATGTGAACAAAGCTTTAATTATAAATAATAATCTTTATTGTCACAAGTTGGCTTACATTAACACTGCAATGAAGTTACTGTGAAAAGTCGCTAGTCGCCACATTCCTGCGCCTGTTCGGGTACACAGAGGGAGAATTCAGAATGTCCAAATTATCTAGCAGCGCGTCTTTCGGGACTTGTGGGAGGAAACTGGAGCACCCGGAAAAAACCCACGCAGACATGGGGAGAACGTGCAGATTCCACACAGACAGTGACCCAAGCCGGGAACCTGGGACCCTGGCGCTGTGGAGCAAGTGATAACCACTGTGCTAGCGTGATGCCCACTAGATATGGGCAGCATGGGGTAGAATTTCAGATTTGGCTGGTATCTGCCATTTTGGTACAAATTACGCTCAAAATTGTACCTGTTTTGAAAAGTGCTTTCCACACCCCACATCCTCCCTGAATTTCTGCTCAAACCTATCTGCACATTGCCGAAAGCAAAGGTTGCCATAAACCTGCACAAATCTGGTAGTGTGTGGAAATGTGTTTTTTTTTGCTTTAAAATAATTCTTGATACATTTAAGAGTCATAATTTGGCAACATTTCATTAATACAGCTAAAAAAGTAAAATATTTTAAAATCGCCCTGTCAATCCTCCAGTGGGCAACTTGATTGTAAATTGCTTTAAAAAAATGCAAATCTATTTTCTCGTTAGATTACAGTACAATATTAACTCTACAGTAGTGAAGAGAATCATTCAGTGTGTTCATGTTCTTGCACCCAAAGGTTACACTTTAGATGTTGGAGCCTCAAAGGCCTAGAAACAAGTGCATCAGCAAAAATTCCCAATGGTAATTAATTCATCCTGGGGTTGGTTTATTCGTTTGCGGTGCTTACTTCCAGCTTGATGTTTTTAACAAACCCAACACAATTGAGTGGAAACTCCAGGTCGATCATGGTAAATTTAATTAAAGGGGGCGATACTCTGGCTGCATTGCATCAGGCGCAAATCTTGCTATGTAGGGAGAATAACAAGCAAGGCCCAAAACGGGATCTGCGCTGGATGGCAAACAGTCCACGATGCTTCCAGCCCGCTCTAGCTGACATGATCCGTTTCATTTCCTCGCTGGGTGTGAACCAGATTCGCATACTTAAAAAATCATTTACATATTCAAAATTTACTTTAAGCTGAATTCTCCCAGCTCCCACCTGCTGGCACAACGTGAAGCTGGCGCAAATCACTACTGGTCTCCACCACCGGAGACCAGTCATGATGACCGCGCTGGGGCTCTGAGGACCCGGGTGGTCGGGAATGTGGAGGGACAGTGCCAACAAGGGGTGGAGCCTCAAAGAGGTGGGGCCTGAAAGGCGCCATTGAGGGGGAGCATTTTGTGACCCCATAGCTTGACGCCGCTCACCTGGGTGGTGGTGGTGAAGGGAGACATATTCGAAAGGCCCTGATGTTTAGGCCCTACCCCTCTCAGTGCTGCTACAAAATTCGCTTCCCTCCGCCAAAACAATGTCTGAGATTGAATTGCAACATGTTTCCTGATGGAGACCACACATATTTGGGAGAATTGTGGCCAAAGATTATTAATTTAATTTAACAGGTGTGATGCAAGCAGCCATCAAATCCAAGCAGGCATTCTTTAAATGTGTAATCTTGGTCAATCCCACTCCACTCCTTAATGCCCAGAACCTTTAGCCTCTTTTTCAAGCAACTAACGAGCCTTTCAGGGAAATGTTCGGAAAACAGCTTGTGGCAGAGAGATCCATATTCTAATTCCCCTGTGTAAATACTTTCTCTACCTATTCCTTTATTTATTTAAATGATTATTTAAAATTTTAGCCCTCTGGTTACTGTTGGCTGACCAATGGAAACCATCTCACTATTTATCCCTTTGAAGCCTTGTATAATTTTGAAGCCATCACTAGGATCATGGGCATTCGAATGATCAAAGAAAAATAATAAATCATAATTAAAATAAGCTAAAAATACCATTCTGCCAATCTACGGTCCGAAACATCCCTTCATCAACAGATAAAAATTTGCTGTATATTGTTTGTCATTACATGCAATAAATAGAAATAACAAAATAATCCTTTTAAGATATATTACATATTTTTCTGCATCAAAAGCTTCATGTAAAGTTTATTAAAAACAGTGCAACATAAATCTCACTTTTAACAGTACTAAGAGCTGCTTGCGTCACACTTGTTATATTAAATTAATAAATATTTTCTTAATAAAACATATTTATCCAATGCTGATAGGAGATGTAATGGAGTAGTGGGACTGTCGCTGGACGAGAAATCCAGAGACTCGGTTTGAATCCCACCACAGAAAATGGCAAAATTTGAATTCAATTCTGAAATTAAAAAGTTTAATGATGACCATGAAACCATTGTCGATTACTGTAAAAACCAAACTGGTTCATTAAAGTCCTTTAGAGAAGGAAATCTGTCGTCCTTACCTGGTCTGGCTTATATGTGACTCCAGGTCCACAGCAATGTGGCTGATTCTTAAATACCCTCAGGGATGGCCAACAAATGCTGACCCAGCCACCGATACCCACATCCCATGAACAAAATTTTTTTTAAAATTCTATTTTGAAAATCAGATCTGGCTATGTTTGCATCGTAGAACTGTTACTCACCTAAGTGCTTTATCCAAATTCAAGTCTGTGAAATCAAAAAAACTAAGATATTCTTCGGCCACCAGCTTGCTGAAATCATTGCTATAAAAGAAAGAAATACCAAATTATTAGTTTAAGAAACAAAGAGGAGGAAGTGACAGCCAAAGGTTGGTCAAGCCCTATTTGGAGAATTGCCTGCGGTTTTGGGAACCTTGGCCGGGATTCTCTGAGCCCGCGCCGGGTCGGAGAATCGGCAGGGGTGTGGGAAATTCCCACCACACCGTTACGACGCTGCGCCGTTGATTCTCCGGTCGCCGGAGAATCAGCGGTAACCGCGCCTGCGTGGTCGCCGCGGCGCAGGCCGGGGCTGCTGAAATAGGCCCGGCGGCAATTCTCCGCGGGCGACCGGCCAAACTCCCACCCGCGTGGTTTACATCTGATACCACCCGGCAGGAGCTGGGACCCACGGCCGCCGTGGCGGTCCTGGTGAGGGACGGGGGGGGGGGAATCTGACTCTGGGGGGGGGGGTGGCCTCAGTGGTGGCCAGGCCCGTGATTGGGGGCCACCAATCGGAGGGCCATCGCAATCTGGGGGAGACGTACCTTACCCCGCTATGTGGCTCTGCCATGTCGGCGGCGCCGTGCCGAGATGGGCCGCCACGCGCATGCGTGGACCCGCTTGCAGCCACCATGTGCAGCCACACGGTCTGGACAGCAGGGCCCCGCTGGCAGCCAGGGCCACAGGATGCATGCCGGGGCCCTGCTAGCCCCCTGAAAAATGGAGAATCACCCTGGACCTGCGAGGAAAATGTCTGGAGTGATTCTCGCCTGTTTTCTGGCGGGCATGGCGTCTTAGCCCCCAAAAGGGAGAATCCCGTCCCTTATCTCCGGATGGTGATGGTGTACAGTGCAAATTTACCAGATAATACAAGAATCAAAGTTGTGCATCTTTCCAAAGCTCTGCACTGCACGAGTAATTTTTAAGTGTAGACACTATGAGCATGATTCCCAGCTCCGTTACGCTCCTGCTCAAGCGTAACGAAGCCGGTGAATAGCGGGAGAGGCCAAAAACATGATCCGTGCCTGGCGCCAAACAGTTTGCAATGCAACCGGCCCGCTCCAGTAGGCGAAATCTGGATCTCGCCATAGCTTGGCGAGAAACCAATTCTCACCATTTAAGCCCCATTTCCATTCAATTAATGAGGGCCACCTCATATCCAATGGCCTCACGTCATTCAGTGGCTTTCCCAGCAAGTGCTCACACTGGCACCAATTAGTACTCCTTTTACAAAATGTGAACCCAGCAGAAGGGCTTCTGTGGGGAGCTAAGGAGGCGAGTAGCCATCGTTACTCGCAAAGAGTCCGGGGGTGCTGCGCTTGCCACTCCAGTGCTCGGTGAGGGACACTGGAGATGGGGGTACCTCCGCAGGGGTGGGCCGCCATGAGGGGGGGGCGCGCTGGGGGGATGGGGGTCAACCGCTCACATCATCACCATGCCAACACCTGGATCATGTGTACCCGTTCTGGGGGCAACCCCTGTCTCTGTCCGTCTGCCCCAACGACCATCCATAACCTCACCGACTGCTGAGGCCTCTGGCTGTGCGGGTGAAGGCTATTGCTAATATCGGGAATTGTCAATCATGGATAAGTGAGCACTTCATACATGCCAAGTAGATTCTCATGGGTGGGAGGACCATGTAGCATGTGGGGGTCATTCATTGCCTTGCATCCCAATCATACCCTGATGACTGGACACGGTGCTTGAACACTACAGGAGGCAACACCACATACGCAACATCCGAACAACCAGGGGATGGAACACAGCTCTGGAGGGTGGGTGAGTGCCACAGGGAGGGAGATGGGGTGGTTCCTGGAAAGATGGGCAAAGGGTCCAGGGGTCAGCCCGCAATGCGGAAAGAAACGACGGAGGCATCATAATGCTTGTGCAAAAAGGTAATGTACAAACTCCACTCCCGATAGTGCCTCCCCCACCCCCCACCACCCCAACCCCTCTCTCCCCCTACTCCGCTGCCCTCAGTGATCCTCAGCGTGCTTGGCCCTCCTAGCTCTATCACTAAGTCTAGGTGTTTCCCTAGGAAGCACATCAGAGGTGGTGGCTGCCGGCTGCTTACCTTGTCCCATGGCATTCGATGCCCCTGGTGGGCAACCTCTGGCGGCTCTGTGGCCGGAAGGCCCAGGCTCACTTGTCAGCGGCACATGCACAGCTGACTGTGAGATGCGGCCTCTTCAGAGGGGTGGAACTCGGGGAAGCTGGTGGCCACCATCGCCACCCCATGGGACGGGTCCGGCTTGGCACCCAGTGCCCCCTCCTCCCGATCGGTGCCCATAGGGCCCCAGGGTTCACCTTGGGATGAAGGGGCAGCTGGTTTGAGCCCCGGCTGCCCTTGCATCACCTGGCTCTGCCAGCCCTAGCAGTCCCCCGTGGTCTGCACCACAGTGTCAACACCCTCGACGATGCTCCTCAGTTACTGGGTCATGCTCTGCAGCGCCTAAGCCATGGCCACCTGCGACCGGGACAAGCTCCGCAGCGCTTCGACCATATCCATCTGAGAGCTGGACATGTCCCACTGAACCCCACGCCTGGTACTGGGTGACATCCCCCAGTGAGTCGGACATTCTACCGAGGCCCTCAGCCATGGCTACCATATTTAGAAACATTTTGGTTAAATCATTCCCTCAGTATGGGTAAATACCAGTGTGAATCTCACCGAAAAAGCCGCTGGGAAATACCCAGCGAAACACGTTCGAAATGACACTTAGAAACATTTCCATTCAATCACACCCGGTACCTTCAACAGTGTGGTATGGTCAGTACCGTACTGGCATGTCAGCCTAAAGTTTGTGCACTCGTGGCTGGAGTGAGCCTGAACCCATTTGCTTTAATCTATATATTTTGTGCAATATATTCTGCCTAGAGTGTCAAGGATAATGTTTCTATGCAGACTGCCATGGACAGCAAGAGCAGCAGGAGATGCCTGTGGCCTGAAGCAAATGCAACCATGAACGTTGCCTCGGAGAAGGCTGTCCGGAACCCAGCAAGTTTGGGACAAGCCCAAAACATGTGGGTGTGGTTGGCCGGGCCCCTCTGGCACCGCTCACATTTGTCTTCAACCTCCGGGAAGAACCTGCTCATTTGGGTTCTGGTCAGATGCGCGCTGTGCACTACTTTGAGCTGCATTAGGCTTAATTTATAATGGATCACGCTCATAACGTTAGTTGAGAACAAATTCTTCCTCATCCTGCCTCCAGTTAAGATCAGCTTTCTGGCTGGCTTGCGAGAGCCAGCTTTTGTAAGAAGTGCATGTTGAGAAATATTGGTGTGCAGTTAGTCATTTTCTACCCACTAACATCATGTGTAAAAAAACAAAATTCTGAGACTTGCTCCTGGTTTGTGGCACTCCCCACTGGAATCACAGACTCAGCTTTCAGTGTAGTCTGCTGTCAGTGGCTGCACCTGCCCTCTGGCAATAAATCTTTGTGTGATATTTATGCAATAAGCACAGACTAAGTCACCTTTGAAGCTTTGCTGGAGCTACAACACTGCATCCTCATTCTGTCTGAACCTATGTTTTAACATTTCACTTATCCTTTAAACAAGATTTTGATGCCTCCATGTGCTATACTTTTAAGTGTATGTTAACGGGTGTAGCAAGGGAATTAAAAGGCAGAAATCCAAATTATTCATACCAAAGCTTATATAACTGTTTCTTGATGGGTAACTGTGCAATTAAAAACAATGTTGGGGTGCTCAAATACTAAACATTTTTGTTTTTCTAATCTCTTCTAGCTTTATAATTTTTACAACATTAGGAAAATGCTATTTTATCTGTCTTGACCTTAAAATTGTATTTAAATTAACTCAGCTGATTTATAGATTTGCGATACCTTGAGAAGACGAACAGACGCACAAACAGACTCAAAAACAGCTTCTTCCCCACTGTTACCAGACTCCTAAACGACCCTCTCATGGACTGACCTGATTAATACTACACGCCTGTATGCTTCACCCGATGTCGGAGTTTATGTAGTTACATTGTATACCCTGTGTTGCCCTATTACGTATTTCTTTTATTTTATTTTCATGTACTTAATGATCTGTTGAGCTCCTTGCAGAAAAATACTTTTCACTGTACCTCGGTACACGTGACAATAAACAAAATCCAAAGCCAACATTATTTTACAGTCACATCTGTCCTGGCCTAGCACTATTCTCACACCTTAAATGCTGCAGCTCCACCTGCTATTATTCCCCACTGTTCTTCACCGAGACATGCTTCACTGCATGAACAACTGATTTATTTTTCCACCTGCAGCTGCTGCGCTTTCTCCTGTGTAGCAGCCACCATGCCATTTTCAAGCTGTAGCTTTGCTCTACCAATGATACACAAATTTTTCTCTGACTCCCTGTCACTTACAGAGCTCTGAAGTTGAGTCTTATCGGTAATTTGGATGGTTTGACTCCAGAGTGTGGAATGTGAAATGTATACATTTTCTGCTATTTAATCATACATTAATTAATTATCTACTACGTATAACTAGTCTTATGTACTACATCCCTGAAATATGAGGACAGAATTTTATGTACTGCAGTCCCATTGCTCACAGTGACCAAATTTGTGCGAATATGATTTGCCTGGCGATGGCCAGTACAATGTAAAATTTCTCTGTTTCCATTCCTTTTTTGCTAAGCGATCAATCTTAATGAAACTCTCTCTCACTCTTATTGTAGAGAGATGAAGAAAAGACATTGTGCTGTTTATCGATAATAATCGAGCAAAAATCTGTGGAGTCAATTTCAGGGAATCATTGATATTGTGATAAAGGAAGAGCTAACCGCTATAAGCTGCTTTTATTTCTTAGCATTTACAGTGCAGAAGGAGGCCATTCGGCCCATCGAGTCTGCTCTTCGGCTCTTGGAAAGAGCACCCTACCCAAGCCCACACCTCCACCCTATCCCCATAACCCAGTAACCCGACCCAACACTAAGGGCAATTTTGGACACTAAGGGCAATTTATCAAGGCCAATCCACCTAACCTGCAAATCTTTAGACTGTGGGAGGAAACCGGAGGAAACCCCCGCAGACATGGGGAGAACGTGCAGACTCCGCACAGACAGTGAACCAAGCCAGGAATCGAACCTGGGACCCTGGAGCTGTGAAGCAATTGTTCTATCCACCATGCTACCGTGCTGCCCCGTTTTCTGCCTGAGTGGTTTAGACCACGAAGTGCTGGAAATACCCAGCAGGACTGGCAGCATCTGCGGATAGAGAAAAACATTTGTGGTATGACTCTTCTTCAGAACTGTTCTGAACAATTCAGAAATATTTTGACTCTTGTTACCCCTATTCTGCCCAAAATAAACATGGCACTTAAGGTGCTTTCAATTTGGCTTTAATAATAATAATTTTTATTATTGTCACAAGTAGGCCTACATTAACATCGCAAAGAAGTTACCGCCGCCACATTCCGAGTCGCCACATTCCGGCGCCTGGTCGTAGTCATAGTACAAATGAACAGTCCACTTACAAATGAACAGTAATGATGTTTGCCTTTATTCAAATATCGATTCACATACTTGGTAGATGCAGTCAATAGCCAATGCTGAAAATTAATTTCCAGGAATATGCGAAAACTTACTTCTTTCCAAGGTGCCGTGCCACATCACATCGTTTAAACCCTTCAAGATTGTACAGTCGTTTGGCAAGTCTTTTTGCTGGGTCTACATCTGTTTTGCAGCCATTAGCCAAAGTGTCAGTGCTCCCATGTTCTAAGTGTTCCGTACTGTCCTCCATTTCTGAATCAGAATCGGATAGGGCTTCCTTAAAGTTGGCCTCACTAGAATCAAAAGATAGAGTATTTTGTACAACTTCAAATTGGAGGGTTCTTTTTTAACATAACTGGCTACATAACAAATCAGAATAGAAATGTTTTGAACAATGGATGCATTATAGTGACATATAGAAACATAGAGCGTGATTCTCCGCTCCCAACGCTGGGCGGGAGAATCGCGGTAGGGCCGCTCTGGCATCCCCCGCAATTCTCCCCCCCCCACCCCCCCCCCAAAATGGCATGTCGCGTTTTGCGACACGCCGCTCGCCGTTTTCCCCGGCGACCGGCGATTCTCTGGCCCGGATGGGCCGTGTGGCCTGACGACCCCGACGGGTTCACGCCGGCGGCAACCACACCTGGTCGCTGCCGGCGTGAACATCACGCGACAGGTAAGTGTGGGGGCTGTGGGGGGCGGAGAGGGGATCGAGCACCATGGGCGTGCTCGTGAGGGGACTGGCCCGCAATCGGTGCCCACCGATCGTCGGGCCGGCGTCTCTAAGAAACGCACTCTTTCCCCTCCGCTGGCCCGCAACATCAAGCCGCCACGTGTTGCGGGGCACCGGAGGGGAAGACGACAACTGCACATGCGCGGGTTGGAGCCGGCCAACCTGCGCATGCGCGGCTGACATCACCTGACAGGCAGCTTCTTATATATATGAGACATTGGCATTAACTCTGGAGGCCAGCAGTGGCTTTATCATTCTTTAATGTCATTGCAAGAGAAAGAATGTCCACAAGAGGGCCCAAAAGTGAGGAGGTTTTCCTTGCCTGCATGCCAACACTATGACCTGAATTCTTAGGATGGCAGGGACTCAGTTCTGCCATCCGAAGAGTCAGCAAAGGAGTCGGTGGGGTTCTCCAGCAGTGCTGATGCCATATTGCACTCTAATGAGTGTCGATTGAGATAAGGACAGACTTCCACTCTCACTGCAGTCCAACGAAGCATAGCATTGGCCGGAAGAGTTACTGCAGGGAGCTGCCTGAAACTAAGTCCGAGGACCGAGATGACAGGTAATTGGAAGGGGTCTAAGGGGAGGAAGGAAAGGAATGTCTTGGGGGTTGCAGGTGGGGCCATCAAAGTTTCAGGGGACAGGCTGGGGGTGGGGTGATGGAGGTCTAGAGGTCATGACTGAAGTAAACACGTGGCTAAAGGAGTGGTGCGGGAAATAATAATAATCTTTATTGGGGCACAAGTAGGCTGGATTAACATTGCAATGAAGTTACTGTAGTTACTGTGAAAAGAGGGATCCATTTCATGGTTCCTACAGCAATATGTTCCAGATGAAATAAGGGTGGAATGTGGCGACTAGGGGCTTTTCACAGTAACTTCATTGAAGCCTACTCGTGACAATAAAGCGATTTTCATTTTCATTTCATTTAAGGGGACAGGCAATATTAGATTTAGTTATGAGTAATGAGCCCAATTTAATTAGTAGCCTAACTGTGCTTGAACATTTATCAAATAGTGATCACAACATGATTGAATTTAATGTAGCGTTTGAAAGAGAAAAGCACATTTCATATACTAAAATTTTAGACTTGGGTGAAGCTGACTTTAACAGGATGAGACAGAGACTGTCTATGGTAAACTGGGAAGATCTGCTAATGGGTCAAAAAACTGAAGATCATTGGAGAATATTTAAAGAAACATTTAACGAGAAAAAATATATATCCCACAGAGGAAAAGGCTCCACTTCACAAACAAAAAGCTATGGACAATTAAAGAAGTTATGGACAGCATAAAACTAAAAGAAAGGGCTTACAAAAATGCAAAATATCGGATCCAGGTGAATGGTGTAGGTTCAAAGACCAGAAACGGTCTCAAAGCAGCTTATAAGAGCCACTAAAAGGGATTATGAAAGGAAACTTGCAAGGGACATCAAAATCAATAAGAAGAAATGTTATAGTTATATAAAGAGAAAGCGGGTGGTCAAGGTGATTTAGGATCACTTAAAAGCTGAAAATGGAGATATGGTCAGTGATAATAAGGAAATGGCAGACATGTTGAACAAGTACTTTCCCTCAGTATTTAAGTTGAAAAGGACTTGTCGGGAGTCCCGAAAAATCAATAGTTGATAGAGGACAGGGGCTGAATACAATTAACATAAGTAAAGCATCATTAACTAGGAAATTAATGAAACTAAAGAGTGACAAATCGGCAGGACCTGACAGTTTCCATATGATGGTGGTAAAGGAAGTAGGGAGCACATTATACATGCCAAACTATAATCTTCCAGAGTTCCCTAGATTCAGGAGTAGTCCCTCTTAATTGAAAAATTGCACACATCACTCCAATTTTTAAGAGGGGTGAAGGAGGGAAACCAGGGAATTACAGATGGTTAGCCGAACATCTGTAGTGGGGAAATTGTAATCAGGGATGGGGAGCGGGATTCTGTGATCCGGAGGCTAAGTGTTGATGCCGTCGGAAACGCCTTCACGTTTCCAGACGGCATCAATACAGCCTCAGGATCAGCAATTCTCGCCCCTACAGGGAGCCAGCACGGCACTGGAGCGGTTCATGCCACTCCAGCTGCTGATCCCGCTGTGAACTGAGTGCCGCGGGATCCAAGCATGCGCAGCGGCACCAGGGCCAACGTGCACATGCGCAGTGATGCCGGCACCAATGCGCAGTGGCTTCCTTCAACGCGCCAGCCCCGACACAACATGGTACAGGACTACAGGGGCCGGCGCGGAAGAAAGGAGGGCCCCAGCCAGAGAGGCCGGCCCGCTGATCGGTGGGCCCCGATCGTGAGCCAGGCCACATCGGAGGACCCCCCCCACCCACCCCGGTCGGACACCCCTCACAGGCCCCCCCCCCCCCCCTCCCCCCCCCGACCCTTCCACGCCGAGATCCTGCCAGCTGAGAACAGGAGAAGGTATTTGATAAAGTCCCACATAAGAGACTGTTAACTAAGGTGGAAGCAAACGTCATGCCGACGGGGGGGTGGGGAGGGGCGAGGCAAAGCCAGCCCCCTCCCCCCTGGCAGGAACACCCAGAACGAAAAACAACCCAATGCCCAAGGGCCCGCTCCAGGTGGGAGGCCAGGCCCCGGCACGAGGGAACGGGAGTACTGGAGAGGGGAGAGGAGAAGCGGGACAGCAACCTCCGAGAGGGGAGCCACTGTGCTAGCAGGAAAGCTAGCGACGGGGGCGCGCAACAGAGCAGGGCCGCAGCGCACCCCCAACAGGGGGGAAGGCGCCAGGCAGGGGAGGGGGGGGATCACCCATCAAAGGTGGGAGAGCAAATGGGGACAGGAATGGGGGAGAGAGGGGCAATGGAGGGGTATACAGGGGAGGGGGGAAAAGGGATAGAGCGGGGGGGGGGGGGGGGCACTCGGGGGGCGAGAGACCAGGGAGGGGAAATGCAGGGATGAAGGGACAAAAGAGGCCATAAAGGGAATAGGGCCACAAAGTGCCACAGACAAGGGCTCAAAACAGGGAACTGCTGCAAGCACCCACCCAGTACGATTTGTGGGTGAAGGGGCCTCCCGGAGTGCAGGGGACTACCCGCGTGGCGGACACACAGTGGACGGCCATGGCGGGTGTCCCCGGGACAAGGGGGAACCCCGGAGCGCAGGGACCCGACCGCATGGGGAGAGCAGTGATAGTGGACACCCTGGACGGCCCCCTAACAAAGGGAAACCCCAGAGGGCAGGGGCGCGTCCACCGGACAAATATGGTTAACCCCACAGGAGCAAGGGGGCAGAAGCTCCCCACCAGAATAGTCACCTGGAACGTAAGGGGACTTAACGGCCCAGTGAAGAGATCTAGAGTCCTCACCCACCTTAGAAACATGAGGGCCGACATAGTCTTCCTCCAAGAGATGTACCTGAGGGAGCAGGACCAACTGCGGGTAAGAAAGGGCTGGGTGGGACAAACCTATCATTCCTGTTATGGGGCAAGGGCCAGGGGGGTGGCGATCCTGATTGGCAAGAGGACAATGTTTAGGGCGACAAAGACGGTTACGGACCCAGGGGGACGGTATGTCATGGTCAGCGGGGCCCTGGATGGGGCGCCGGTAGTTCTAGTTAACGTGTACGCGCCCAACTGGGACGACACGAGCTTCATCCAAAAGACCATGGCAGAAATCCCGGACATAGCGACGCACCGACTAATCATGGGGGGGGGGGGACTTCAACTGTGTACAGGACCCAAAGACGGACAGATCAAACCCCAGAACGGGGAAAACCTCAAACATGGCAAGGGAACTCAGTCACTATATGGAGCAGATGGGAGCAATGGACCCCTGGAGATTCGCCCACCCGGGGGAGAAAGAATTCTCTTTCTTCTCCCCAGTACACAATGTGTACACCAGAATTGACTTCTTTGTGGTGGGGAAAACGGTGCTTCCAGGGATAGACAAGGTGGAATACTCCGCAATTGTGATATCAGACCACGCCCCACACTACATGGACGTGCGGCTGGAGACGGGAAGGGCCCAGCGCCCCACATGGAGGCTGGACGGTGCCTTACTAGCTGACAAGGCCTTCAGCGAAAGGATAGCGCGGGCCATAGCGGAATACACGGAGAACAACCAAAACGGGGAGGTCTCATCCTCCACGTTCTGGGAAGCGCTTAAGGCCGTACTAAGAGGGGAAATCATTGCCTACAAAGCGCAAAGAGATAGGGAGGAAAGGGTGGCTAGGCAGAAGCTGGTCGACTCCATACTGGAGGTAGACCGTAAATACTCCGAGGCCCCGACCGTAGAGCTCCTGGCGGAGAGAAAAGAATTACAAAGGAACTTTGACCTGCTCTCCACCAGGAAAGCAGTACACCAACTCCGCCAGGCACGCGGGGCCCTGTACAAACACGGAGACAAAGCCAGCCGCCTGTTGGCACACCAGCTGAGAAAGCAGGCAGCCAGCAGGGAAATTGCGCAAATCAGAGGTACCAGAGGCACGTGGGAAACAGAACCAGAGAGGATTAACGAAACCTTCAAGGCCTTCTACCAAGAGTTATACACCTCGGAGCCCCCAACGGGGAAGGCTGGGGTGAACCGGTTTCTTGATGGACTGGACATACCAGTCGTGGGAGAGGGCAGAAAACGGGATCTGGAATCACCACTAGCACTGGGAGAGATCATGGAGAGCATTAGCTCCATGCAGACGGGGAAGGCGCCGGGACCGGACGGATTCCCGGCGGACTTCTACAAACAATTCGCGACAGCGCTGGCCCCGCACCTGCGGGAGATGTTCACAGACTCGCTAGCTAGGGGCACGTTGCCACCCACGTTAGCACAGGCCTCAATCTCGCTGATACCTAAGAAAGACAAAGACCCAACGGAATGTGGGTCATACAGACCCATATCTCTGCTGAACGCAGACGCCAAAATACTGGCCAAAATCCTAGCCAAAAGGCTAGAAGACTGTGTACCTGAGGTGGTCACAGAGGACCAGACGGGCTTCGTCAAAGGTAGACAGCTTACCGCGAACATCAGGCGCCTGCTGAACGTGATAATGACCCCCTCCGGGGAGAGAACACAAGAGGTGATCGTCTCCCTGGACGCAGAAAAGGCCTTCGACAGAGTCGAATGGAAATACCTCATAGAGGTACTGGAGCGGTTCGGGCTTGGAACAGGGTTCACCGCTTGGGTAAAGCTCCTATACAACGCTCCCATGGCGAGTGTACGGACCAACAATACCAACTCCCAATACTTCCAGCTGCACAGGGGCACTAGACAAGGATGCCCACTGTCCCTGCTGCTGTTCGCACTAGCAATCGAACCGCTAGCAATCGCGCTCAGGGCAGCAAAAAATTGGAGGGGGATCTGAAGGGGAGGTAGAGAGCACAGAGTCTCACTCTATGCGGATGATCTGCTCCTCTATATCTCGGACCCACAAAGCAGCATGGACGGAATCATAGCGCTCCTGAAAGAGTTTGGAGCCTTCTCGGGCTACAAACTCAACATGAGCAAAAGTGAGATCTTCCCAGTACACCCGCAAAGGGGGGGGGGGGGGGGGGGGGGGGGGGGGGGGGGGGCGGCCGCACTAAAGGGGCTGCTGTTCAAACAAGCCCGAAATAAATTCCGCTACCTGGGGATCCAAATAGCCCATGACTGGAAAGGGATCCACAAATGGAACCTCACCAGCCTGACGGAGGAAGTTAAAAAGGACCTGCAAAGATGGAACACACTCCCGCTCTCCCTCGCGGGGAGAGTCCAGACGATCAAAATGAACGTACTGCCCAGGTTCCTTTTCCTGTTTAGATCCATTCCGATCTACATCCCCAAGACCTTTTTCAAAGCGCTGGACAAACATATCATGGCGTTCGTATGGGGGGGGTAAAAATGCTAGGATCCCAAAGAAGGTCATACAAAAAACAAAATCCAGGGGGGGGCTAGCCCTCCCGAATCTACAATTCTACCACTGGGCGGCAACAGCCGAGCGAGTAAGGGGATGGATCCAGGAGCCAGAAGCCGAGTGGGGTGCGTGCGGAGGAGGCCTCCTGCATAGGAAACCTCCCTCCGGGCCCTCGCCACGGCAGCACTCCCATCCCCACCCAAAAAAACACTCCACCAGCCCAGTGGTGACAGCCACCCTCCAATCCTGGAACCAACTGCGGCAGCAATTTGGCCTGTACAAAATGTCGGACAAGGCTCCCATCTGCAACAACCATAGGTTCAAACCAGCACTGACCGACGCCACCTTCAAAAGGTGGAGGCAGGACGGGGGGACACTGACAGTCAGGGACCTATACACGGACGACAGGATCGCAACACTGGACGAACTGACAGAGAAATTTCAGCTAGCTGGGGGGAACGAGCTACGGTACCTGCAGCTCAAAAACTTCCTACGAAAGGAGACAAGGACGTACCCACAATCGCCACGACAGACACTATTGGAAGACCTACTGGACGCAAGTATCCTAGAGAAAGGGAACTGTAGTGACATGTATGACCGACTGGTAGATAGGGACGACACCGTACTGGACGCAACAAGAAGGAAATGGGAGGACGACCTGGGGATGGAGATAGGGTGGGGACTCTGGAGCGAAGCACTGCATAGGGTCAACTCCACCTCCACGTGCGCAAGGCTCAGCCTGACGCAACTAAAAGTGGTACATAGAGCCCACTTAACGAGAAACCGTATGAGTAGGTTCTTCCCGGAGGTGGAGGACAAATGTGAGCGGTGCCAGAGAGGCCCGGCAACCACGCCCACATGTTCTGGTCTTGCCCCAGACTTGTGGAGTACTGGACAGCCTTCTTCGAGGCTATGTCCAAAGTGGTGGGGGTGAGGGTGGAGCCATGCCCGATAGTGGCGGTCTTCGGGGTTTCAGACCAGCCAGATCTATTCCTGGGGAGGAGGGCGGACGCCCTTGCCTTTGCCTCCCTGATTGCCCGCCGTAGAATCCTGTTTGGCTGGCGGTCAGCAGCACCACCCAGAGCTGCAGACTGGCTGTCCGACCTCTCGGAATCTCTCCAAATGGAGAAAATCAAATTCGCCATCCGAGGGTCGGACGACGGCTTCCACAGAACGTGGGAGCCATTCATGCAACTGTTCCGGGACCTGTTTGTGGCCAACGTACATGAGGAAGAATAGTCGGGTGGCCAAGAACCAGGGGAAAATGGACGGGAATCGGGGGAAGGTAGCCGGGGGGGGGGGGGATACGGGCTCAGTATGGGGGTTTGATGGCAAGCCAAGGCCCAAAACCAAACTATAAATAAATGCCTATAAACATGTGCCTCAGCCATATTGGGGAATGTAAAATATGTATGCTGGCTAAAGGGGGCGGCCACAATTATTGTTATGAAGATGCTTACCTGTAAATATTCATGTTAAATTTTTGTGTTTTCCTTTTTTTTTTCTCTCTCTCTAATAACTTGTAATTTGTCATATATAAAATATGAAAACTCAATAAAAAAACATTTATAAAAAAAAACTAAGGTGGAAGCCCACGGAATTGATGGAAAATTATAGACATGGTTTGGAAATTGGCTGACTGGCAGATGACAGAGAGTGGGGATAATGGGTAATTACTCATATTGGCAGGAGGTGACTAGTGGTGACTATCACAGGGATCTGTGTTGGGCCCTCAATTATTCACACTATTCATTAATGATTTGGATGATGGGATAGAAAATCATACATCCAAATTTGCTGGTGATACAAAGTTAGGTGGCATTGTAGACAGCCTAGATGATAACATTAAATTGCAAGGAGATATTGACAGACTAGGTGAATGTGCAAAATTGTGGCCGATGGAATTCAAGTGTGAGGTCATCCATTTTGGACCAAAAATGATAGAGCAGAGTACTTTCTGAATGGAAAGAGGTGAGGTACAGAGGATGTCCAAAGAGATCCTTAAAATGCCAGGAACAAGTGCAATCAATAATCAAAAAAGGCTAATGGAATGTGAAACTTTATATCTAGAGGATTGGAGTATAAAGACACAGGGGTTAAGCTGCAGTTATACAAAACCTTGGCTAGGCCTCACTGGAACACTGTGAGCAGTTCTGGGCACCACATCTTAGAAAGGATACTTTGGCCTTGGAGGGTGTGCAACATCGGTTTACAAAAATGATACCTGGATTACAAGAATTGAGTTACAAGGAGAGATTACTCAAATTAAACCTGTTTTTGCTAGAATTTTGAAGGTTAAAGGATGATCTAATCGAAGCATTCAAGACATTAACAGAGAAAGACAGGGCAGATAAAGATACATTGTTTCCACTGGTTGGTGATTCAAAAACTAGGGTCACAGTCTAAAAATTAAGGCTAGACCATTCAGGAGAGATGTTAGGAAGCACTTCTTCACTCAAAGGGTGGTAGAGGTTTGGAACTCTCTCCCACAAACAGCAGTTGAAACCAGATCAGTTGTTGATTTTAAATCTGAGATAGATAGACTTTTGTTAAGCAAAGATATTAAGGGATCTGGGCCAAGGCAGGTATATGAAGTTAGATCACAGATCAGCCATGATCTCACTGAATGGCGGGACAGGCTCGAGGGGCTGAATGGCCCGCTCCCGTTCCTATACACCAGGCTTTCAGAGGAGGGCAGCCCCACTCAGAGGGAGGTTTCTGATGGAGGCATCCCCCCACTTCCCACCCGAGATCGAACTTAGTTTTTTCAGGCCTTTCCCCCCCAAAACTATCATCCACATGTCAGCATAAAAATTGAGGCTGGGTGGGAAAAATTTCTGAGATGGCCATTAAGTGGCCACTTAAGGGCCTTCACTGCGGCAAGAGCGGGCTTCCCGCCTGAGACCCTGCCTGCCCCAGCATGAAACCTCAACCAGTGTGGAGCGTACGGGCTACCACCTTAGAACCTGCCAGGGAGGGATGGGGGAGCAGAAGATTCTGTCCCACAATTGAAGAGGAAGTCCTGGAAGTCACCAAAGTTATTAAACAGAAGCAAGTTGGGAAGGCAATATTGGCATTCCTATTGCAGGGGGTGAATAGAGCCTGCCATACTTATATTAAGGGGATGCATTACCCATCTGGCAGCATGTCAGATTTCTTCTCATCACCTTTTCCTATGTCTCCCACAGTACTAATGTTGAGGCGATAAGATTGATTGCTGAACAAACACAAAGTCAAGCGCTGCCAGAGTCAAGCTCAGACAAAACCATTGCCAAATCTTATAGGAGCACCCTCCGCCAGTGCACAGAAACTTTGGTACATCCATACATGCAATTAGATGGGGTGGCACTGGGTGACAAGAGGAGGTGACAGGTGCATAGACAGTTGTGGGCAT